>NC_062577.1:17487500-17843750 GCF_022837055.1 Prionailurus viverrinus
AGCCTCTCCCTGAGGAGTGAAGGGTTTCAATCACATATCTGCTGCTCCAACTTTTAAAGCTGCCACCTGAGAGACAGGCCCCCAAATCACCTAGCTGTGAAAGCCAACGGAGCTTGTTCATGAGCCCCATAGGGTTATAGCAAACAAAGTAGTTGCTAATGTGTGTATGAGTACTCATCGTGGCTGTTGCCCTGGGGATCAGCACAAAGGGAGCAGGCAAAAACACCCCTCTCACAGTCTTGTCCTGGAAGGAATTTGACTGTATACTTTATAAGCTGCTGCCTGAGGGTAGAGCTTCTAATTAGCATGCATCTAGGTGCTGACTATGATCTTCCTGGGAGCCCAAAAGAGCTCCTTTGGGTATTGTCCCTGCCTTCACCTACTGTCTCACTCTTACTCAAAATCCAGGTCTCCAGCTTCTACCTGGAAGGAGCAGGTCCACCCGTCTGGTGCCTCAACTTTTACAGCTGCTACCTGAGGGATGGGCTTTCAAATCACTAAAAATACCAAACAAATCATAAAGCTGAAAAATAACTGAAAAATAAAGGTTCAGCATCAGACTAGATCAAACAGAAGAAAGCATCAGCAAATTTGAAGGATAGTGGAAGAAAGAATGAAAAAGAAGAATATACAGTAAGGGACCTAAGAGAATCCATTAAGTGGACCGATAAATGCATTATAGAAGTCCCAGAAGGAGATGACAGAAAGCTTATTCAAAGAAATAGTGGCTGAAAATTTCCTTAATCGGGGGAAAGAAACAGATATCCAGATCCAGGAAGCCTAGAGAGTTCCAAAAAAATAAATCTGAAGAGACTCAAACCAAAACACATTATAATTAAATTGTCAAAAATTAAAGAGGAGAATTTTAAAAGCAGCAAGAGGAAAGCAATTTGTTACATACAATGGAACCATCATAAGATTTTCAGCAGAAACCTTGCCAGCCAGAGGATGTGGGATGGTACATTCTAAGTGCTAAAAGAAAAACACCGTCAAGAACATTCTACCCAGCAAAGTTGTTCTTCAGAACTGTAGGAGAAATAAAGGGTTTCCATACCAGGGTGGGGTTGTGGGGAAACTGAAGGCATTTATCACTACTGGACTGGCTTCAAGCTGAAAAAAAAAAAAAAACACTAGTAATGTGAAAATATATGATAGTATAAAACTCACTGTTAGAGGTAAATATATAGTTAAATTCAGAATATTGTGATGACAATGGGTAAAATCACTCATGAATCTAAAGCATAACTACTGTAACTTCTAGTTTAAAAGTTAAAAGACAAAAGTTTAAAAATAACTAAAACTGCAATAATTTGTTAATGGATACATAGTATAAGATGTAAATTATGACATCAAAAATATAAAATGTAAACCTATAGAGCTTTAGTATTCATTCCAGGTTAAATTCTCATCAGTTTAAAATAGACTGTTATAACTATCAAAATATTATGTAAGTGTCATGGTAACCACAAAGCAAAAATTTGTTATAGATACAGAAAAGATAAAGAGAAAGGAATCAAAGCATACCACTACAGAAAATGAACAAATTGGGGCACCTGGGTGGCTCAGTCAGTTAAACGTCCAACTTTGGCTCAGGTCATGATTTCGCAGTTTGTGGGTTTGAGCCCCGCTTCGGGCTCTGTGCTGACAGCTCCGAGCCTGGAGCCTGCTTCAGATTCTGAGTCTCCCTCGCTCTTTTCTCCTTGCCCCCATGCCCCCCCAAAATAAACAGTTTAAAAAATTATAAAAAAAAGAAAGAAAGAAAGAGAAAGAAAGAAAGAAAGAAAGAAAGAAAGAAAGAAACTGATCAAATCACAATGGAAGAGAGGAAGAGAGGAACAAAGGAATTTCATAATAGCCAGAAAACAATTAACAAAATTACAATACTAAGTCCATATCTTACAATAATTGTTTTAAATATAAATGGAGTAAATTCTCACATCCAAAGAGTATAGAGTAGCTGAATAGATAAAACAAAACCTAACTATACCTTTCCTACAAGAGTCTGACCTCAACTTTAAGCGCACACATATACTTAAAGTGAAAGGATGGAAAAAACGTATTCTATGCAAATGAAAACCAAAAGCAAGTGGGGTATCTATGCTTATATCAGATGATAGACTGTGGACCAAAAATGGTAACAGGAAACAAAAAGGTCATTATATAATGACAAAGGGGTCAATTTATCAAGAGAATATATCAGTTGTAAAGATGTATGCCTCCAACATTAGAATGTCTAAATACATTAAGCAAATATTGGTAGATCTGAAGGGAGAAATGACAATAATATAATAATAGTAGGGGAATTCAGAATCTCACTTTCAAAAATACATAGATTATCCAGATAGAAAATCAGTAAGAAAATAGTGGACTTAAACTACCCATTAGACCAGATGGGTTCAACAGACAAGTAGAGACTATTCCATCTTACAGCAGCAGAATGTACATTCTTCTATAGTGTCTGTAGAATATTCTTAGGATAAATAATATGTAAGTGTGCAAAGCAAGTCTTTTGTTTTTATTTAAATTCCAGTAGTTAACATACAGTGTAATATTATTTTTAGGTGTACAATTTAGTGATTCAACACTTAAATACAACACCCAGTGCTCATCACAAGTGCACTCAGCCCTCATTACCTGTTTAACCGTTTCCCCACCCACTTCCCCTCTGGTAACCATCAGTTTGTTTTCTATATTTACGGGTCTGTTTCTTAGTTTACCTGTCGCTTTCTTTCCCTGTGATTGTTTGTTCTGTTTCTTAAATTACACATACGAGTGGAATCATATGGTATTTGTCTTTCTCTGACTTATTTCTCTTAGCATAATACTCTGTAGCTCCATCCACATTGTTGTAAAGGGCAATATTTTATTCTTTGTTATGGCTGAGTAATATCCCACATACATACATGCATACATACCACACCTTCTTTATCCATTTATTAGTTAATGGACAGTTGGGCTCTTTCCACAATTTGGCTATCGTTAATAATGCTGCTGTAAACATCAGGGTGCATGTTTGAATTGTATTTTTGTATTCTTTGGGCAAATCTGAAGTAGTGCAATTGCTGAGTCATAAGGTAGTTCTATTTTTAACTTTTTGAGTAACCTTCCTACTGTTTTCCAGAGCGGCTGTGCCAATTTGTATTCCCACCAACAGTATAAGAGGGTTCCCCTTTTTCCACATCCTTGCCAACATCTGTTGTTTCCTGTGTTGTTAATTTTAGCCATTCTGTCAGGTGTGAGGTGATATCTCATTGTAGTTTTTATTTGCATTTCCCTGATGATTAGTGACATTGAGCATCTTTTCATGTGTCCGTTGGCCTTCTGTATGTATTCTTTGGAAAAATGTCTATTCATGCTTTCTGCCAATTTTTAAACTGAATTATTTGATTTTTGGGGGTGTTGAGTTCTGTAAGTTCTTTATGTATTTTGGGTACTGACCATTTATCAGATACGTCATTTGCACGTATCTTCTCCCATTCCATAGGTTGCCTTTTAGTTTTGTTGATTGTTCGTTTGCTGTGCAGAAGCTTTTTATTTTGATGAAGTCCCTATAGTTTATTTTTGCTTTTGTTTCCCTTGTCTCAGGCAACATACCTAGTAAGAAGTTGCTAGAACTGATACACAAATTCAGTAATGTCACAGGATAGAAAATGTACAGAATCTGTTGCATTTCTATACACCAATAATGAAGCAGCAGAAAGAGAAACATACTCAATGGTGAAAAGCTAAATTATCTCCCTGTGAGATTAAAAGCAGGACAAGGATGCCCACTCTCATCACTATTATTCAACACAGTACTGGAAATGTTAGCCAGAGCAGTTAGACAAGAAAAAGAAATAAAAGGCATCCAAGTTGGAAAGGAGGAAGTAAAATTATTTTTGTAGATGATATGATCTTATATATAGAAAACCTTGAAGACTACATCAGAAAACTGCTAGAACTAATAAGTGAATTCAGTCAAGTTCCAGCATACAAATAGATGTACAAAAATCAGTTGCAGTTTTATACGCTAACAAAGAACTATTGGAAAGAGATATTAAGAAAACAATCTCATTTACAATAGCATTTACAATAGCATCAGAAAGAAAATACTTAGGAATAAATTTAACCAAGCTGATGAAAGATAACTGCACTGAGAAATAAAAGACATTGATGATAGAATTTGAATAAGGCACAAACAAATGGAAAAGCATTCCATGCTCATGGATGGGAGGAACAAATATTATTAAAATGTCTATGTTACCCAAAGCAATCTACACATTTAATGCAGTCCCTATCGAAATATCAATGAATTTTTTCACACAAACAGGAAAACAATCCTAAAGTTCATTTGGAACCCCAGAAGACTCTGAAAATCCAAAGCAGTCTTCAAAAAGAATGCCAAAACTGGAAGAGTCAAACTTTCTGATTTCAAACTATATTAGAAAGCTACAGTAATCAAAATAGTATGGCATTGGCGTAAAATCAGACACACCTGAATGGAACAGAATAGAGAACCCAGAAATAAACCTATGCATGTATGGTCTTTTAATTTTTGACTGAGGAACCAAGAATATATAATGGGGCAAGGATAGCCTCTTGAATAAGTGGTGCTGGGATAACTGGATCTTGACATGTAAAAGAATGAAACTGAATTCCTATCTTACATCATACAGAAAAATCAATTTGAAATTGGTTAAAATGTGACATAAGACTTGAAACTATAAAAATTTTAGTAGAAAATATAGAGGGAGAGCTCGTTGACATTTGTCTGTTTTTTTGTTTTTTTTGATTTGACACCAAAAGCAAAGGCAACAAATGCAAAAATTAAAAAGTGGGACTACATCAAACAAAAAAGTTACTCAGCAAAGGAAACCAATCAATAAAATGAAAAGGCAGCCTATGGAATAGGAGAAGATATTTGCAAATGATATATCCAATAAAGGGCTAATACCCAAAATATACGAGGAACTCCTGCAACTCAATAGCAAAACAAAAACAAAAACAAAAACAAAAAAACTATGAAAAAATGGTCAAAGGGTTTGAATAGACATTTTTCCACAGAAGACATACAAAGGCCAAGAGTTACATGAAAAATTACAAGAGTTACTAAAATTCAGGGAGGTATAAATCGAAACTAAAATGAGATAGTCACTCTTTTTATGATGGCTAGTAACAAAAAGGTAAAAGATAACAAATGCTGAGCGTGTGGGTAGAAGCTAACCCTTGGGAATGTAAACTTGTACAGTCACTGTGGAAAACTGTATGGAGGTTCCTGAAGAATTTAAAAATAGAACTACCAGGGCACCTGGGTGGCTCAGTCGGTTAAGCGTCCAACTTCAACTCAGGTCATGATCTCACACTTCGTGAGTTCGAGCTCCTTATCAGGCTCTGTGCTGACACAGTCTGGAGCCTGCTTCGAATTCTGTGTCTCCCTCTCTTTCTGACCCTCCCCTGCTCACACTCTGCCTCTCAAAAATAAATAAACAAAAACAATTTTTTTTTTAAATAGAACTACCATATGATCTAGCAATCTCACTTCTGGGTGTATATCCAATTGAAATATATCTGTGCTCCCATGTTCACTGGGGCTGTTATTCATAATAGCAAGGGTATGGAAAGAACACAAATACCTGCTACAGATGAATGGATAAAGAAATAAATATATATGTATATATATATGTATATTTATTATATATGTGACTTATAAAATATTTATAATGGAATATATTTCAACTCTAAAAAAGAAGGAAATCTTGCCATTTGCAATTTGGAGAAACCTGGAGGGAATTATGTTAAGTGAAATAAGTCAGACGGAGAAAGAAAAATGTTACATGATATCACTTATATGTGGAATCTAATTTAAAACAACAGACAAAGTGAAGACCTAGAAACACAGAGTAGAATTACGGTTGTTAGGGGTTAGCATTGAGGGAAATAGGGAGAGGTTGGTAAAAGTGTATAAACTTGCAATTGTAATATCAATAAGGGCTGAGGATCTAATGTGTATAATAACATGGTAACTATGGGTGATAGTATTGTATAACTGAAATTTTCTAAGAGAATAGAATTGTTCTCATTTAAGGAAGGTAAATATGGGAGGTGATGGAATCCTTTTACTGTGACACATTTATCAAATCATCATGTTGTACACTTTAAATATATGACAATTTTATTTGTCAACTATAATTCATTAAAGTGGAAAAAAATTCCACAATGAAATACTGCTTCATATATATTAGAATGGCTGGAATAAAAAAAGAAGCCAGATGTGATAAATATTGGTGAGGATATAGAGAGATTGGAACCTTCATAAATTGCCGGTAAAGATGTAAAATGGTACAGGTGCTTTGGAAAATGACCTGGCGGTTCCTCAAACAGTTAAACATAGAATAACCGTGTAACTCAACAGTTAGACTTCTAGATAACTCCTCAAGATAAATGAAAATATAGGTCAACATAAAAACTTGTACACAGATGTTTATAGCAGCATTGTTGATAGGAGTGAAAGTTGGAAAAACTCAAGTGTGTATTAACCGATGCTTGGGTAACTCAAAGTGGTAGATCCACACAGTGGTATACTAACGCATGTTGCAACATGAAGGAGTTTTTAAAATGTTACACAGGGGGTGCCTGGGTGGCTCAGTTGGTTAAGCATCTTGACTTGAGCTCAGGTCATGATCCCGCAGTTCCTGAGTTTGAGCCCGAGTCAGACTCCCTGCTGACAGCTCAGAGCCTGGAGCCTGCCTCACAATCTGTGTCTCCCTCGCTGTCTGCCCCTCCCGTGCTCTCTCTCTCTCTCTCTCTCTCAGAAATAAACATTAAAAAAAATAAATAACAAAAAATAAAATGTAACAGAAGAAGCCCACAGATGATACGATTCTGTTCATATCAAATATTTAGAATAGGGAAATACATGGAGACAGAAAGTAGATTAGTTGTTTCTTAGGGCTGAGGGGAATGAGATTTGAGAGTGATAGTTAAAACATGACACAACTCCTTTCTGAGGTGATGAAAATGTTCTAAAATCAACAAAGACCATAATTGCACAGATCCAAGAATACACTGTAAACCATTGGATTGTACACTTTAAATGGGTGAACTTTATTCTGTGTGAATTGTATTTCAAAAAAGCTGTTATAGGGGCGCCTGGGTGGCGCAGTCGGTTAAGCGTCCGACTTCAGCCAGGTCAGGATCTCGCGGTCCGGGAGTTCGAGCCCCGCGTCAGGCTCTGGGCTGATGGCTCAGAGCCTGGAGCCTGTTTCCGATTCTGTGTGTCCCTCTCTCTCTGCCCCTCCCCTGTTCATGCTCTGTCTCTCTCTGTCCCAAAAATAAATAAACGTTGAAAAAAAAAATTAAAAAAAAAAAACTGTTATAGAGAAATGTCTGTCTTCCCAGGTAAATTATACATGTTTTGATATCACAGATAGTGTTTGTTTTATAACCATTATATTGCTTTTTAGACTTTAGAGTATGAAGTATATTCATGAACAGCCTTAGCAGTTTGAGTTACTGAAGAAAAAATCTTCTATTTTAGACTTAGTGTTCTTACAAATTGCCTAAATTGTGAGGTTTGTTTTGCTTTCATAATAGACATCAATTTTGTTATTTTAAAAATAAATTTGATAATAGTTGTTTTAGCACATTTGGAGATCCAGGAACATTTGGTGTCTTTTGTCTTGTCTGAACATGTTTCTAGCTTTATCTTCCCCTACAATCTTCTGCCACATTTTTAGAGTTCTCATTAAGACTTCTGCTCAGTACAAATCAAGTTGTGTGAGTGACATGAAAAACATCATTTGTCAGGTAGATATTTAAGCCTGAATATGAAAGATGACACGATAGTAAACCAAACAGAGATGTATAAAAGACCACTGGGGTCCCTGGGTGGCTCAGTGGATTAAGCTCCCAACTCTTGAATTCAGCTCAGGTCATGCTCTCTCGGTTCCTGAGTTTGAGCTCTTTGTCAGGCTCTGTGCTGACTGAGGCAAGTCGGCTTGGGATATTCTCCCTCTCCCTCCCCCTCCCCAATAAATAAACTTAGAAAAATAAAGACAACCGTTCTTTAGAAAATAGGTATGATAGTAAAGTTTGCCTTTTTTTTTTTCCTCCCCAGTTTTAGGAAAAGGAGAAACGCAATGGTAGATTTTATGATTTTAAAATCCATTTCCTTCATCTTAATTTTGATTAAGGTTGCTTGAATTTTAAGATGTGACATTATGTTCATTTAAAGTTTTCATTATGATTAACATTATGACTTTTGCTACCGGCTTTTAAAATCATATAGATGAGTGATTCACACAATCACTTTTTTTTTTGAGTCTTAAAAAGAAAAAACAAACTCACAAAATTATTTCACATTATTGTATTTCAGTATCTCAAGAGTCTTTGTATATCCTAAATGAGCAACTTTGGTGAAATGTCTAAAGTATCTTATAAAAGACGCTTAGTTGCACAACGGCCCACATTTCTTCTGTGAAACCTTCGGACTGTTGCTGTGAGCGTGCTGGACATTTGGGGCTGGAGGGCTGCTTTCCAACAAGCCCACTCCCTTCTGTACCCTTCCCTGAGATTGGAAGCTTACCAGGAATCAGTGCTGTTTGCTTCCAAACCTGCCAGTTTGTTCCGGTTTTTGTAACTACGTTATTTTTAATGATTTATAAATTGATGAAATATGGGTACAAAAAGTTGATTCCATTAAGTTAAATTTTAATATTTTGGGAGGGCTCATTTAAGGGCAGTTGCTTGTGAATAATAGCTTTTAGTCTGGTGAGTCGCCCCTAAAATAAGGGAAAGTAATCTAGGAGGACTCTGTACTGCAGTTATTTCGGCAGTGTCTTTAAGTTTTTCAGTAAGTAAAGAAAAATACAATAATTGGAAATAATAGTTGGGTTATAATGGATGTGGTTTATGCAAAAATACCACGTAGAACTATGAATCACACTATTCATATTACAAAAGAATGCTTGGCTCTAAATCGAAAGATTGGCTAATGGGTTTACATTTACATGTGTGATTTTACAATATACTTTTAAGGTATGCAAGTACAGATGTACCTCAGTGGTTTTGTGGGATCACCACAATCTAGCAAGTCGCATAAATTTTTAGTTTCCCAATGCATGTAAGGTATGTTTACATTATACTGTGGTCTGTTACAATAGCATTCTGTCTAAAAAAAACCAACGTACATACCTTAATTTTAAGATACTTTATTAGCAAATAATGCTAGCCATCATCTGAGCTTTCAGTGAGTCGTAATCTTTTGGCTGGTGGAGGATCTTGCCTCCACGTGGATGGCTGCTGCCAATCAGGACGGTGGTGGCCGAAGGATGGGGTGACTGCGGCAATTTCTTAAAATAAGACAGCAATGCAATTTGCCACATCAATGGACTCTTCCTTTCTCTACAGACTTCTCTGTAGCATTTGGTGCTGTTGGATAGTTTTTTACCCACAGTAGAACCTCTTTTAAAATTGGGGTCAGTGCTTTCAGACATAGCCGTTGCTTTATCCACTAAGTTTATGTAATACTCTCAGTCCTTTGTAGTCATTTCAACAATCTTCACGGCATCTTCCCCCAGGAGTAGATTTCACCTCAAGAAACCACTGTCTTTGCTCATCCCTAAGAAGCAACTCTTCATCCACTCAAGTTTTATCATGAGATTGCAGTAATTCAGTCCCGTCTTCAGGCTCCGCTTCCAGGTCAAGTTCTCTTGCTATTTCTGTGATATCCACAGTTGCTTCTCTTAAGTCTTGAATCCCTCAGAGTCATCCATGAGGGTTGGACTCACCTTGTCCCAAACTCCTGTTAATGTGGGTATTTTGACCTCTTCCCATGAATCACAAATGCTCTTTTTATGTTTTTTTGAGAGAGAGTGAGAGGGCACAAGTGAGCGAGCGGCAGAGAGAGAGAGAGGCAAAGAAGTGGAGCTCACCAGGGGCTTGGAATCACAAGTGTTCGCATTTGCATCTAGAATGGTGAATCTTTTCCAGAAGGTTTTCAATTTACTTTACACAGATCCATCTTTGGCAGGTGCAGCCTTATGAAATGTATTCCCTCCTTCCTTCCTCCTTCTCTTGCTTACTTCCTCCCTCCCTCCCTCCCTCCCTCCCTCCCTCCCTTCCTTATGAAATGTATTCCTAAAGAAGAAGACTTGAAGGTTGAAATGACTCCATGATCCATGGGCTGCAGAATGAATGCTGTGTCAGCATGAAAGCAACATGAACCTTGCCGTACATCCCCATCAGGCCTCTGGGCGACCAGGTGCATTGTCAGCGAGCAGTCACATTCTGAAAGGAAACGTCTTTCCTGAGCAGGTCTCAACAGCGGGCCTAAAATATTCAGGAAGCCATGTTGTAAACAGATGTGCTGTCACCTAGGCTTGTTGTTCCGTTTCTAGAGCACAGCCAGAGTGGATATAGCATGATTCTTATGGGCCCTAGGGTTTTCAGAATGGTGAACGGGCACTGGCTTCAACTTCAAGTCACCAACTGCATGAGCCCCTACCAAGAGAGTCAGCCTGTCCTTGCAGGCTCTGAGGCCAGGATCGACTTCTCCCCTCTGCCTATGAAAGTGCCAGCCTTCTTTGTAGCCTTCTTCCCATAGAAGGCTGTTCCCTCCGCACTGAAAACCTGCCGTGTGCTGCGGCCACCTTCAGGAACGATCCTGGCTAGACCTTCTGGATAACCTGCTGCGGCTTTTGCATCAGCGCTTGCTGCTTTGCCTTGTACTTTTATGTTTTGGAGGTGGCTTCTTGCCTGCCTTAACCCTCATCAACCAACCTCTGCTCGCTTCCAACTTTTCTTCTGCAGCCTCCTCACCTCTCTCAGCCTTCACAGCCTTGGTGTGGAACAGACTCTGGCTGAAGGGAATGTAACGGCTGGTTTGACCCTCTGTGCAGACCACGGAAACCTTCTCTGTATCAGCAATAAGGCTGTTTCGCTTTCTTATCACGTGTGCGTGCCCTGGAGTAGCATGCTTAATTTCCTCCAACGACTTTTCCTTTGCATTCATAACTTGGTGAACTCTTTGGGGCACAAGGCCTAGCTTTCAGCCTCATTTGGCATTCAACGTGCCTTCCTCACTAGGCTTAAGCATTTCGAACTTTTCATTTAATGTATGACATATGCGAGTCTTCCTCTCACATGAACACCTAGAGGTCACTGTTGGGTTATTAACTGGGCTCGCTATTGTTGTGTCTTAGGGAATAGGGAGGCCCTAGGAGAGGGACAGAGACAAGTGAATGGCCGGGTCATAGAGCAGTCAGAACATAAACAATATGTATCAATTAAGCTCAGTTTTAGATGGGAATGGTTCATGGTGTACCCACAGTTATAATATTACCCTCAGAGATCACGGATCAAAGATCACCAAAGAAATAAAATAACAAAATTTTGAAATATTGTGAGATTTACCAAAATGTGACACAAGGTGATTAAATGCTATTAGAACAGTGATATCAATAGACTCGCCATTGCCACAAATCGTCAATTTATAAAAAATGCAGTTATTTGTTAATCACAATGAAGGTAAGCCCAATAAATGAGATATACCCATACAACTAAAAAAATTCTTTAGGTGATTTGCAATTTACCGATGATCACAGAAAACACCTAGTTTCTTGACAGTCATATCATCATTTATAAGAACTTTGCAGTCAAGTTGTGGTGGTGTACCACCTGTTCCATCTCTGGATACCTACAGTTGTTAAATTTAACAACCATACCTCTTCTGTCTACCCACAGCACCTTATTTCTTGTTCTTTTTTGTGTGTATCACATTGTATTGTTAGTGTCTGCTTATGTATTTGTCTCACTGTGGGCTCTGCACTTTTTCTCCCTAATGTCTAGCACGCTTATTTGATTATATGGAAGTAGTCAATAAATATTTGACATACATTCTTTCACCTTTGAAATTGAAAGATTTAAGGGCACCTGTGTGGCTCATTCGGTTGAGCATTTGACTCTTGATTTTGGTTCAGGTCATGATCCTGGAGTCATGGGATTGAGGCCAGTGTTAGTCTCTACACTGAATACAGAGCCTGCTTAAGATTCTCTCGGTCTGTCCGTGTCTCTCTCTCTCTCTCTGTCCACCCCCCCCCCCCAAACTTGCTATCCCTCTGCCCCTGCCCCACTCACAGGCAGTTGCACTTGTTCTCTCTCTAAAAAAATAAAATAAAATTGATAGATTTATTCCAGATACACAGTGGAATATTTCTCAGACATAAAAAAAAATGAAATATGGCCATTTACCACAATGTGGATGGAGTTAGTATAATTCCATCTGAAATGGAGAAAGACAAATATCATATGATTTCACTCATATGTAGAATTTACAAAACAAAACAAGCATAGGGGAGAAAAAGAAAATGAAAGGCAAACCAAGAAACAGACTCTTAACTATAGAGAACAAACTATACCAAACTAAAAAAACAAACTAAAAACTAAATCAGAGGGGAAGTAGGTGGGGAACGGGTGCAATAGGTGATGAGGATTAAGGAGGGCAGTTGTGATGAGCGCTGGGTGTTGGATGGAAGTATTGAATCACTAAATTGCACATCTGAAACTAATACTACATTGTGTGTTAATTAACTGCAATCTAAATAAAAGCTTTTAAAATTGGTAGATTTCATAATATACATTGTCCTTTACATTTTTTGCACTAAGGAATATAAATTTGTACATACACTTTTTGAACAATATGTTTGGAAAAATATGCGTAAGAGTCTTAAAAATGCAAACCTGTGATTCAGTACTTGCCTTTCTTATAGTTTACTCTAAGAAACAATCAGAGATACACAGAAAGTTTGGGTATGGTATTTGTCGTAAAATTATGCATAAAATTTAAAGGTTGGTCCAACCTATATTTTCACCATCAGGAAATTCATTCAAATAGTTTAGGTACATTTATATGATATGATACTATATAAAAATCAAACTCAGACTGTTAATAGTATATATGATAATACAAATGATGTACTCCCCATCGAATTATAGCCTAATCATTTTGGCACATTTTTTCATCATCATTTTGGATACTGATTATGTATCCCTCATATTTATCATTGCACCGAGTTCTACTTCATCAATAAGTTTAATGTGTATGCCATTTTTCTATTCAAGTTATTGTAGGGCTGAGAATTTACCTATATATATATATATATATATATATGTATATATATATGTGTGTATATATATATATATATGTATATATACATATATATATAGTAAACCACTAGAAATTAGGTTTATATGCTTCCTCATCTTATTCTAGATGATCTTCATGAGACTGTTCCTGGCCTGGTTATGAAAACAGATAGTTTGGTCCTTGGTCTGCAGTGCTAGGGAAGGAGTCAATCTGCCTAACGTCTAGAAGGAATATTCTGCATTTCTTTATGTCCTATGCTTGGGAGGACATGGCTTCTTCCATTTGCCCTGCATTATCAGGCTGCTGGCGGTTTTTCCCACGTTTCCTTCTCTCTGCTTTGCTATAATGGGAAGAAGGATGGACTTATAGGAGTTTGGGAATAGCTTCTTAGCTGTTCCAAACTTAACTTTTTCCCCATCTGCTTTCGCCTTATTTCCTTTTGACCAGATTTGACCCTATGAAAGCATCATCATTTACAGTGAAACTGGTTTTTAATTGATGAAATTATGCACTTTTACAAAAAGATGTGATGCTTCTACTTAAAGAATTACTTTTTGTTGTTGTTTTTTAAAGTGTCCATATGACAATGGGGAAGGGTAGAGAAAAGTATCTGTTAAATTTAGTGAAGCACTAGTACAATTTTGAAACAAACAACAAAAAGTTTGGAATACCATTCTCCAGAGCAGTAATTAGAACAAAAAACCAGATCATGGCTGCTGTGCCTTCCAGTTTACTAAGTTGAGTTTTGCCAGGATATGTATCTTTCCCAGCATACATATCTCTGCATAGTAGTTATATGCAAGTGCATTGCTTTATTCAGTAGACCATGATCATAAGATATGGTTAAAGATATTTTGCTTATAATAAATCACATTTAGTTTTATTTCATATGGGCACTCATGACAAGGCCATATTTGTTACTTTTGGAAGCTTGTAGGGACTTATATAAAGCCCACAATGGTTTTCTAAAGTAAAAAAACAAAAACAAAACCTTAACATTTTATATTTCTCTTCTGTTTTTTTGAGGGGCTTGTAATTGACTCTTTACACACACTATTTAATTCATTACTGTTTATTAAATTTTTTTTTAGGAATGGTTAGATAAACCACAATGTAAATCATTTCTTTCTTCACTGGGATTCTGACTTTTCTCTGGGTTAAAACAATAATATATATTTTCAAAAGTATCAAGCGATGTGTAAGTTCCCTGAAATGTACTCAGTGCTTAATAACTTGAATTAAAATAAGTAAGCATCTAATACCGCTTTCACTCCAAGGAGTTTGTAATGAAAGATGGTATTTTAAAAATATACAAAAAACAGCTAAAGAAAGACTTTCTTTGCCTTGTAATCCTCGCATTGTAACAATCTGAATGTGAAGTAGGTAATATAAAGAGAGAAGCCACAAGGTGTGGCTTTCCATTCATTTAGCTCCGTGCTCCCTGCTGCTGCCATTATCGTCGGATAGCTCTTGGGACTCTGTAATTGCAGTCTCTGTGAGTTCTTTCTATTTTCCTTGTCCATTTCCAGCTTGCATTTTGAGAAATAATTAGTTAAAATATCTGTCTCCTAAATAGAAAGATAAGAACTCTGGAACTGTCCAAAATCTCAGTGGCACATGTAATTTATCTAAAACATCCCACAAATAAAGCTGACATAAATAAATATAATATAAATAGGTCTAACTGTGGATAGATAGATATTAGAGATGAGCTTAGCCACAGACCTTTGGTGACAATTTAGCCCTAAGTACAACCTTTTTTAAAGAGACTTTTTATGAAAGATTGCAAGTTTGTTTTACTTTTAGCAATAATATAGTTCATCATAATACCTCACACTTAGCCTGTGTTTCTTCGTTGCAGTAGTTAGTCCAGCTAGAATAAACAAGTTTACATACTAAATTCATATGTAAGTTCAAAGCTTACATTAAGTAAGGAAAAGTAACTTTTCCAGGAGAGGCACACAAGGAAGACATTATTTTGTTACTAAAAGGGTACTCCATAACACAGAGGAACATTACTGTAGGGCTTAATCAGAAGTGTTTATGTGCATTGCATTTTAAAAATCTCTAATGTGAAGTTTCCTTAAAGGACTCCAGCCTAGGCTTTTGAGAGTCCATTAATAGGACTACGTAAATTCTTAATCCTCTTTTTTGCTGTCATTATGTTGAGAATATCAAAATGAATAATTGAATGATTGAGGAACGTTCCTGACTATATTATTTGGAAGAATTACTGGAGCAAAATCAGTGTCCTTTCACTGCTGGAAACAGTGACTAAAAGAGAGAAAGTGGGCAGGCTCCTGGTATTGTTCAAAGGTCTTGCTCCTGGGCTTTGTACAACTGCAGGGTATTTAAAGTTCCTGGTATCCTTGGCAACACAAACTGTTTGTGATACCAATTGGTGCTTGTGTTTCAATGATGTCATACAATTTACAGATCCACACAATGGATCTCTTGTTTGTGGGCCTACAGAGGACTTCTGACAGTTTAGGAAAAGCACCTGAATACCCATAGGCTTAATTGTGTGTGTGTGTGTGTGTGTGTGTGTGTGTGTGTGTGTGTGCGCGCGTGCGCGCGCGCATCCATGCACGCCGGTGAGCAAGCAAGAGAGCAAAGAGGGAGGTGGTGGGGGGGGGGGCGGGTGGAAAGGGAGAGGGGGAGAGAGAGAGAAAGAGAGAGATTTCTCTCAGGCTATAATTTTGAGAAGTAGCCACAATCTACTCTCTGTTGCTTAATCTTTTGAGTTTGAATTCAACTTTTTTAAAAAAGCAAAAAATATCACCCACCAAATTTCTCATTGTTTTGCATTCTTGTGATTGCCTCTGAGAAGTATATACACATTTTTGTACTAACTAAAACTTGTAAAAAAACGGATGAGGATTAATTGCTCTTCTCAAGTTTAGCCATCAGCTATGCACTTGTAAGAGGCTTATAGAGCTGGGAGTATTTGAACTAATTGGTTAGATTAAAACAGTGCCATTAAAAAGATTATTTGATTTCCTCTTGTCTTTCTCCGTCTCTTTTTTTTAAAATATGCAAAGTAATTAGTAGAAGGACCTAAATGATTTACATTAAGTTGCCAGACCAGCTTAAATAAAAGAGTGTGTTTCTGCCCTTATATTCACGGCTGCTTATCATTGTTTCTGTTTGCATCAAGAACGATGTGTGGATTCATGACACAGTGGTATACAAGGCCCTTTCCAATGGAATTTTCCTTTTACTAAGGCAAACCTGTGCAGATTATTTTCCCCCAGAGTATTTCCAAGAGTGATTTATTGACATACATCATACAATTCTGAAGATCATTCACAGTTTAAATGAGGTTTTTTTCCTCTGATATTTCATTACAATATTTTTAGCATCAGTAGTTTTGGATTGGAATAAGAAACTAACCCATTATTTCAGATGTGGGCAGTATAAAGAATAATAAGAGTTAATGTTTATTGAAGGCTTAATATATGACAGGCCCTGTTCTAAATGCTGAACATTTCTCATTTAATCCTTACCACATCCCTGTGAGGTAGAGATCATAATGTTCCCATTTTAAAGATGAGGAAACTGGGGCCCCAAGAGGTTAAGTATCTTGACTAAAGTCTCACAGCTGGTAAGCAGTAGAGCAGCGATTCCTTTTCAGGCAGTCTGACTCCAGATTTTGTGTTCTTAACATGATGCCTCTCAATAACAATAATAATAATAATGAGGGCTATGAGCACTTCTCTGTGTGCCAGAAATTGAGAAATTGTTCTTATCTTTTTCTAATGTGTTGACTCAGTCAAATATCCCAAGTTGGAACATGGGTCCTGCCATGACTCTGAGTCTTACTCTGCCAAGTTCCTGTGCTTTGATAGCCTCAGATCTTTGTAATCAATTCATATATGCTGAAAATCAGGAGTGAGTTATGTTAAGCAGCTTCTGTAGAAGGAGCGTAGGAGAGGTCAGTATGTACCAGGGCTGACTTAGTATCACCTTCCTGTCTACTCAAGTACTGTATTCCTTATCTTAAGGGGAAAATTAAAACCTTAGAGAGCCATATGAGAAGTATAAGTTTCAACCCAGTGTTCCAAATGCTACTTAGATATTTATAAAACAAACAAAAAGCCTGATAGCCAGCATTTCTTTTCTTACTCCGAGGGTTTTAAAGTAGACTTGAACTAGTTAAAAATAGGTGGCTCCCTAGTAACAGGTGGTTCTCTAACTAATACTAGAGGAAGTTAAGCATCTGTGGACTCAAAGTTAGCATTTCTGTGCCACCCACACTCTTCTCATGATAGAGAAGTTGAATTATGAATGTGAAGTGCTTTAAACTTTGTTTTCTTTTTAAAAATTTTTTGTCCATGAGCTTGATATTGATCAACTTACTTTGGAGCCTCTCTTCAACCATTTTCTAATTTGGTAGGACTTAGCTGTATATTTTTAAGGTGAATAATATCACTTTATAATTTAGTCTTAAGTCACATTAATAGATGCACGTAATTACAAATGTATACTACAAGGATTGAAATGAAAAAGAGCAGTTACATTCTCTACCCAGTGTCTCAGTTAGTTTCTGTTCCATAGAGGCATCCCCTTGTAACTCCTTTAGGGGTTTTCTCCATCACTTATCTTCATATTTTTAAATAACTCATGCATTCACACCTACACATATGCATGCATGAAAATGTAGAGACTTATATAGTCTTAAACACTTTGTTTGGAACTGTCTTTTGCTTTTAATCTAATTTAAAAATGTTCTCTAAACATACACACATACACATGCACAGCCATCATCTTATTCCCTTTTATAATTGAGAAAGTGAAGTCTCAGGTTACTTCATTTGCCCCAAATCATGGCAATAGTAAGTGGCAGATTTGAATCTAGTTATCTGACTACATAGTCATGACTACATAGTCATGTTTCATGTAAGTCAAATTCATTCAAAATGGGACTATATGTAACGATTTTCTCCCCACTTTCAGTGTCCAGATGGCCAATCACAATAACAAACTTGTGTGCTTAGTATGCGTGAGGTACTTTGTTAAGCATTTGATGTGTGTTATCTCATTTGCACCTCAAAAAATTCCCTGAGATTTGGTGTTTTGTCATCCCTATTTTATTTATTTATTTATTTATTTATTTATTTATTTATTTATTTATTTATTTATTTATTTTTGGTCATCCCTATTTTAAAGATGAAGAAATTGAAGTTTACTTAGGTTGAGTAATTTATCCAAGGTCAGACAACTTATAAATGGTAGAACTGGAATATATATTTTTAAATGTTTATTTATGAGACAGAGAGAGACAGAGCATGAGTGGGGTAGGGGCAGAGAGAGAGGGAGGCACAGAATCCGAAACAGGCTCCAGGCTCCAAGCCATCAGTACAGAGCCTGACGCAGGGCTCGATGTCGTCAAGTGCGAGATCATGACCTGAGCCGAAGTCGGACACTCAACCGACTGAGCCACCCAGGTGCCCCTGGAATCTTTTTTTTTAAATAGATTTTTTTTAGGTTTGTTTGTTTGTTTGTTTTTTTGTTTACAGAGTATACATGCATGTGTGAGAACATGGGGAGGGACAGAGGGAGAAAGGTAGAATCCTAAGCGGGCTCTGTGCTGTCAGCACAGAGCCAAACACAGGGCTCGATCCCATGAACTGTGAGATCATGACCTGAGCTGAAATGAAGAGTCAGACCTGGAATCTTTTTTTTTTTTTCTTTTCTTTAAGCCTATTTATTTATTTTGAGAGAGACTGAGTGTGAGTGGGGGAAGGGCAGAAAAAGAAGGAGAGTCTCAAGCAGGCTCCATGCTGTCCGTGTAGAGCCCATTGTGGGGCTCAAACCCACGAACCATGAGATCATGACTTGAGCCAAAATCAAGAGTAGGACGCTTAACTGACTGAGCCACCCAGATGCCCCTGGAATCTTTTTACAGTATAATTTTTATTGAGGCACCTGGCTGGTTCAATTGGTAGAGCATATGACTCTTGATTTCGGGGTTGTGAGTTCAAACCCCACGTTGGGCGAAGAGCTTACTTTAAAAAAAAGTATAATTTTTATTGAAATATACTGACAGAGAGAAGTGCACAGATCCTATAGCTTCATATATAGTTCAGTGAATTTGCATTAAGGTGACAAACTTGAGTAATTTGCACCCTGCTGAAGAAACGGAACATTAATAGCAGCCCAGAAGTCCACCATGTGTCCTTTCCCAGTCACTGCACGTTCAAAGAGTAAATAACGATCAGCATTAATATTACAGGGAAATTTTACCTATTTTTAAACTTTACGTAAGCAAAGTTATACATCTTTTGTCTGACTCCTTTTGCTCGATATTGTATTTGTGAGCTTCATACATGCTGTTCCATGTGGTTGTAGTGCTTTCAACCTCACTGGTAGCTAATACCCCATTTATGAATTACCACCATTCACGTATCCATTCTGCTATCGGTGGGCATTTCAGGTTATTTCTAGTTTTAGCTATTATGAATAGTGCCACTGTGTGCAGTCTTCTATATGCTTTTTGGGGAAAAAATGTATATTTCCATTGGGTATATATCTAGGAGTAGAGTTGCTGGATATGTGTATGTCTGGGTTTTGTAAATATCGTCAAACACTTTTCCAAAGTGATGGTACCACTTCACACTCCCACCTGCAGTTGTTTCCCACCCTCGGCAAAACTTCGTATCTTTTCGGTTTTGCCATTCTGGTGGGTGTGCAGCAGTAATCTCTCACTGTGCTTTTCATTTGCATTTCCCTGATGATTAATGAAGTTGAGCACCGTTTTACATGTTAGATGGACATTTGGATATTCTTTTTTATGAAGTAAATGGTGAGGTCTTGTGCCCATTGTTTGATTGGGTTGTCAGCCTTTTTCTTAACCGAGTATGTTGGTTTTCCTCACCTCACCCTTTTTCTGAGGCCAGAACCTTGGCTCTTCTAATTTTTTATTCGGGCATTTACATACCTCCTTAATTCTAATAACATGAATATATGCTTTTTTTTTTTTATTTAACAGTTCTCAAGCTTTTTTATTGATTGTTATGGCGGATGATGATTTAGCTGTCATATATAATAATCCCAATTGCCTTACTGTAATTATATACTTATTTTTATAATACGGATTCACTGTTTTACATTATTATGCCTAAACTGGGTTTGGTTGAATGTCATTATTACATTTCCTTTTTTGCTTTTTGTTTTTTTGAGGTTAACAATTGCCATTTTTTTTCTGTTTGTGTAGGTTTCTTTGTACCTATTATTCTTCCCATGCTTTCCTATAGTCTTGTAGTACAGTGTTTTTTAATTTTTTTAACACTTATTTATTTTTGAGAGGTAGAGTATGAGCAGGGGGAGAGAGAGAGGGAGACACAGAATCTGAAGCAGGCCCCAGGCTCCGAGCTGTCAGCACAGAGCCCAATGTGGGGCTCGAACTCACAAACTGCGAGATCAACACCTTAGCTGAAGTCAGATGCTTAACTGACTGAGCCACCCAGGTGCCTCTCTTGTAGTACAGTTTTACTCAAGACCAGTAATATCAGGTAATTTATCAAATCCAGCTTTATTTTATTTCATTTTCTTTTTTCTTGATGACATCCATCTTGGAGGCCCCCTAGTCGTCTTATATTTAGGATCGTTCCCTAAATAGCTGGTATCCTAGGTGTTTGCTTTGCTGTCATCCTTAGAATTCTCCTTGCCTTTTTCTTAAGGTGGAAGCTCTGTTTCCTGGATCTTAAGGCTTTGTCTCTTTCCATTTACCTCGTTTCATTCAAGCACATGCTCCAGTAGTTTAAAAACTGGCCCAGTAGCAAAAAGCATGGTGTTACATCTTCAGCATGTCAGTCTCTTTGTTCACACTCTTCCAGTCAGGATTGCCTCCTAGTTCTCTTCATCATCATTTTGGGATACTCTTTGCTTGTCTCCTAAGCTTGGAACACCTGTTGTAGAAATACAGTGTATTATTTTCTTGGTTACTCTGTTATGGATTGAGTGTTTGTGTCCCCTCCCCCACCTCCAAATCATTTTATGGGACTATATCTTGGAGATGGGAGTGTAAGGAGGTAGTAAAGGTTAGATGGGGTCATAAAGGCTGTCCCTAATCTGATAGAACTGGTGCCTTTGTAGAAGGAGTAAGAGATACTTCTTTCTCTCCGTCTTGTTAGGACACAACAAGAAAGCAACCATCTGCAAGTCCAGAAGAGTGCTCTCACCAGCAACCACATCAGCTTGTGCCTTGATCTTGGATTTCCCAGCATCCACACCTGTGGGAAAATAAATTTCTGTTGCTTAAGCCACACAGTCTGTGGTATTTTGTTATGGCAGCCCGTGTAGACTAAGACACTCCCCAAAATTTGAGGACTTGAGTATCTAAAAATATTTTTATTTTATCCTCAGACTTGATTATTTGGCCAAGTGAATAATTTAGGTGGGAAATAATTTTCTCTCAGAAATCTAAAGGCATTATTCCATTGTCTTCCAAATTCCCATGTTCCATTGGAGAAGTCTAGATCCATTCTTCCTTTTACTGCTTTATAGTCTTGTATTTGTTCCCTTCTACTGATTTGAGGTCAGTGGTTTTTGATAAAAAGAAAGGTTTTCCATGTCTTACGTAAGTCAGCTAAGTTGCGTCAGGACTGAGCTGATGAATTGGGTTGTCGACTTAGCAGTGAGTGACTGATAGGATTCTTTAGAGAAGCCTATATTATCTCCTTGATAGTTTCCACTGTAAGCTCAGTGATTTGTGACTCAAACAGGTCACAATTCAGAAGAGATGCATATTTAGCTCTGTAATTCTATTTCAGTTGATACTGTGGAGAGAGGTAGAGCTATTAAAATTTTTTAATGCTGCCAAACTCTTGATAGGTTTTATTTTTAATGCAGTCTGCCTTCTTTTGCTCCTTTAGATAGAGAGATAATGTTACAGTATTGGTTGTATAACCAATCGCTAAAACCTCAGAAACTGATCTCTCAATAGTGGTAAACTATTTACTCTGTTTTTCCTTCTCCACTAAGAATCACATTCCTTTTAAAGCTCTAATTCTCTGCCCACAACAGCTGCTGCTAAAGGAAAGTGACAAGATTCAGTTCAAAAGGAGGGAAGCATGGGGGTATATTAATACAAGAAGAGGTACTAAATATAACAGAAGGAATGGGTATTACATGGTGTTTGAGATTAATTCTTAGTAAAGTTCATTTTTCTACCAGTAATGTGAACATGAGACACAAAAAGCATCGTGAGTTTTGATCATTTATATAACACCATGGTTATGTTCTATGGGGCAGACTAGTATTTTCTTAAAATTTGCACTTTTCTTAAATTTGCACAATACTTGACTGTTTACGAAAAACTTGCATACAGACCTTTTTCTTCTTCTAAGGATTATTATGTGAGTGAATTATTTTGAGTATTTTATATTTTTCTGTTTAAGTGAGAGTATGAACTGTAGATGTAAGTGGTCCTATTGGGGGTGAAGTACAAACCGTGATTGGCTGCCATCTGTCATCTGAATGTGGCTTCATTCACAACTTTCCATTCAGTTACCCGTGCCGTAGAGTTATTTAAGCAGTACTTGGCCCTGTGTGGGAATTATGGGACTTATTCCTTCTAATGCGTGTCTGAAAAGCAGAAGAAAACCATATAATCTGCTCTGCCTGCATTTGCATGGCACACGTGATCAAGTGTAGTGCAGACTGTCTTAGCGATGTGGAAGGGAGAAGCAAGGGGGAACCATCATAGGACTTGCTTCCCATCCTGGTCATCTTCTAATACTTAGGTAATATTATCCAATTCAGATTTGTTTTTCTGGGGCACCTGGGTGGCTCAGTTGGTTGAGCATCCAACTCTTGATTTCAGCTCAGGTTATGATCCCAGGGTCATGGGATCGAACCCTGCGTCAGGCTCTGGGCCTAGCGTGGAGCCTCCTTAAGATTCTCAGTCTCTCTATCCCTCCCCCTTTCCCTCTCACCTGCTTGTCCTCTCTCTGTGTAAAAAAAAAAAAAAAAAGAAAGAAAAAAAAAGTTCTTCTAAAAAGGGAAGTGTTAACCTTTATCAAACATCTGATTGTCTACTATAAATGTCAGGCCTTCCAGGAACTTATTACATTTTAATACTTATTACAGGTAACTCTGCCCTGTGATGGAACAGAGGTAGAAAACCTATGCTTAGGCCCTGGTGCTGCTGAGAGACTGAGAGCGAGGCAGCAAAGGGACCCTTTGCAAATCTTAGTCTAAAGGAAGTTACTTACCAGAGAGTGTCACGTGCTGTCTCCTACCTGCCTTCCCTTTCTCTTAAAAAGGGTGATGGTGTGGGGTGCCTGGGTGGCTCAGTTGGTTGAGCGTCTGACTTCAGCTCAGGTCATGATCTTGGGGATCGTGAGTTGGCGCCCTGCATTGGGCTTGCTGCTGTTAGCGCAGAGCCTACTCTGGGTCCTCTGTCTCTCTGCACCTCCCCCGCTTGTGCGCGCGCACTCTCTCTCTCTCTCTCAAAAACAAAAGATTTAAAAAATGGGTGATGGTGAGCATAGAGGGTTTACTGATTAGACACCAGTGATCAAGTAGTGGCAATTAAGCCTTCATAATTGAGAAGGAAACTAAAATCGTTAGCTAAGAATAAAAGACACAACATGAATTTGTTTCGATAAACAGTTATGGTCTTACAGTGAATTTATGATAAAGACTAAAGTGTATTTCCATAAAGGCAAACAGTTCTGACCTAGTATGATTTTATATCTTAAACATGTTGAATCATTTATTACTTAGTATCCTTATTACTCACCAAGGTGAGCGTGACTATATTTAAATCTACTGGGGCCATTGATTTGTATGCACTGTAATGTAATTTGCCAGCCCAAGGGCTCACTGCATGTCAGGACAAAGCAGAGTTCATAGCCAATAATTTAATGTCTGGATAGTTATTCTAAGAAAAATTTTGTTTGCTTATTCTGGAAGTCTGGAATTTGCTTATTTTCTGACATTTTGAAGGAATATGGAGGGTGGAAATGTAATGAGGGGACAAAAGAAATAAAATCAAACTTTATCTTAATATTCTGGTTGGTTTTGTGTTTCCTTTCAATACTTTAAGCATGAAAGAGAGTGACTTAAAATATATTGATGCAATAATTGATGGCAGCCACACTAAGTCCTAAACAGATAGCATTAACACATTTATAAAATGATTTCGTCATATATTTCCAACATCAGCGGGCTGCTGAACAGCATGTTACAGATGTTATGATTATGATTAAAATCATCATCACGTGGCAACTCTAACATTTCTTCTCTTGCAGCAGAAATTGCCTGCAGAAGATAGCCAAGAAGATACCACATTTTTAAAGCTGTATGGCATGGCAAGGGTTTTATTATTTTTTAGAAAAATAAAGAACCATCTTTAAAAAATATAGCTTGTTAGTTGGCCTGTGGATATAAATGATACTTGAACTTCTGTCAAAATTATTTTGAACATTTTGGTGAAGAGAAAAATAGCCCTTTGTGTAGTTAGGGAAGTTGACATATTCTTAGCTAGTTTAAGTAACATAGCTCTGTTTTACAATTATTTAGATATATTTTTACTTCTATAAGAAAGTGGCCACTCCAGTTCTAAGACTTTATAAAGTAATGTGTATACGTTGACTTTGAATTCTAATCAAATTCAGAAAGGAAACAAGTCTGATAATTGAAATTTGAATGTTGGGAAGAACTTGCCATTAATCTGGGTTGGATCTGGCGTGGAAATAAACACACACACATGAAAATATAGATCTTTCCAAGCAGTTCAGACCTCTGAGGTTTACAACAACTCCATGCTAGAAATGTGCTTCTCTTTTAATGTATTAAAATCTCACCTATAGATAGATTTCCCAAAGCTATGTTTTATTTTATTTTAATTTAATTTAATTTTTTTAAGTTGGTACTAAGAATCAATGAAAGAATTCTATCTTTAATTCTATCTTTAAGTTGGTACTAAGAATTCAATCAGTCTATTGAGATTGAATGAAACACTAGGGACTGTGTTAGCTCGAAAAGTGTCCCTATAGAATACTCTATAAAGCTTTCTTTGGATGGCAGTAAACAGGTTTCGGATTTTACCAATTTCAATTGCATTTAACTAACAATGTTGGAATTTTAAAAGAACAAGTGACTAGTAAATGATGTGATCCAAAAGCAACTCAGATGAACTTTAAGGAGCTGTATGATACAAAAGTAAAATTTCCCACAGCAGTTTTCTCTTTGACATTCTCCATATTTGGGTCATGGACTTGTTCTTTTCCATTCGCCTTAACCCCTACTTCTGCCTCAAGGCAGATCCCTTTATTTACTTTCCTACTGTAAGTCTTTTGAGATGCTTTCTTTGTAAGTCTGGAAGAGACCAGAAGATGCTTACCCTCTTAGAGAAAATCACAGTGAGGCTAGTTGTAGACTGTATCTAATAGAATTTCCAGCTCAGTTGTATCATTTTTGTTCATCTTTGTCAAGTGATGGGACAGGCTATGAAGCTCCCTTCTATACTTATAAGGAAGGATTATGAGGAAGGGTTACACACAAGAAAATTGTTGTTTCCTTGCCAGATAGCTGCTAAGTTTATATCAGCACTTGAAGAAGCCCAGGGTTTGATGCATAGATTGACAGGTAGACAAAGTAATCTGGTATTTTCAATGTCATTTTTAAGTGATTTGGATATAATGGATTAATTGAATCCTTCTAATTCAACTCCAATTCAAAAGCTTCCCTTTAAATTGTTCTTATTCCTGTTTTGAAAAACTTTGTTTTGGACTTCCCTGCTAAATTCCTATTTCAAAATCAGGTTCACATGATCCCTTTCTATTTCACCAGTCTGTGACCCCAATTATCCCTTGCCAGGCTGTTACATTAGTCTCCCGTCCATTATATAAGACCTGAGGTTTGTTTTCTACTTACTTCATCCTAGCAAGCTATTGCCAGGCTTCCGCAGAATCCTCATCGGCTTCCTGTTGTCTAAGCAGTGGTTTTTAAAGTATGGTCTGCGGAACCCTACAACCCGAGGATCCCCCTGATCTGTTAGGGTAAAACTATTTTCACAGTCAAATTACCTTAAAAAACAAAATGAAACAAAAACAAAAAAATGACTGTGTTGACTTTTACATTGATGATGTAGAGGCAATTGTGAGTAAAACCACCAGTGCAGTCGCAGGAATCAAAGCGGCCGCACCAAACTGTATTAGGAGTCACCGCATTCTCCTCTGCCGCATAGTAGGGGGAAAGCGGCTGGGAAGTCCTTGAGAACTCAGTGAAAGTCCTTAATTTTGTTAAATCTCAATGCTAGAGTTCACATTTTTTAAACATTCTGTCTGATGACGCGGGAAGCGCTCACGAGCTGCCGGCTGAAGTACGATGGTTATCAAACCGAGGGCGTTCTGCGCAAGTTGGGTTGAAAGCTGAACTTGCCACTGGTTTTCACTGAACACCATTTTTACCTGAAACACAACTGCAAGACGAACTATAGTTCTTTTGTGTTGGTTATTTGACAGATATTTTCTGGAAAAAGAAAGACAGAAACCTTTCATTTAGAGGGAAAAAACCAACAGTATTTATTGCTAATGATAAAATCCAAGACGAAAAATGCTTGATAGCTTCCCAGTAAAGACTTCTATGATAAAGGCAAGACTTTTCTGAAGATTAGTGAATGTGATTTTTTCATATTACATGATGGAAGGTGTCATAATTTGGAAGATCTGCAAAACTAAATGAACCAATGTTTTGGAAATGATCAGTGCATAATGTTAAAAACTCATACATATGCATTGAAAATCCATGCAAAGGGTAAGGTACACCAATGACTTTTAACATAGCCGGGCATGAAAAGTTCATTGCTGTGGTGTCACATTCCACATTTCACTCACTGTTAAGAAGCATCCTCTTGTCAGGTTTTGGATTAGTATTAAAAAAGATGATCCACATTTATCTAAAAATGCTATTGAAATACTCTTCCCTGGGGCACCTGGGTGGCTCAGTCCATTAAGCGTCCGACTTCGGCCCAGGTCATGATCTTGCGGTTTGTGAATTTGAGCCCCGTGTCGGGCTCTGTGCTGACAGCTCCGAGCCTGGAGCCTGCTTCAGATTCTGTGTCTCCCTCTCTCTCTCTCTGCTCCTCCCCTGCTCACACTCTCTCAAAAATAAATAAACATTTAAAAAATTAAAAAAAAAACCAAACAACTCTTTCCTTCCAACTGCGTATCTGAGTGATTCAGAGTTTCTTCATATATTTCAACCAAAGCAACATAAATATATTGAATGCTGTAACAGATATAAGAATCCAGCTGTCTCCCATTCAGCCAGACTTTAAAAAAGATTTGCAAAACTTAAAACAAAGTCACTGCTCTCACGTATTTTGTTTTGGAAAATAGTTACATTTCATTAAAAATGTGTTATTTAGGGGCGCCTGGGTGGCTCAGTCGGTTGAGCGTCCGACTTCAGCTCAGGTCACGATCTCGCGGTCCGTGAGTTCGAGCCCCGCGTCGGGCTCTGGGCTGATGGCTCGGAGCCTGGAGCCTGCTTCCATTCTGTGTCTCCCCCTCTCTCTGCCCCTCCCCCGTTCATGCTCTGTCTCTCTCTGTCTCAAAAATAAATAAAACGTTAAAAAAAATTTTAAAAAATGTGTTATTTATATTAATATGCAGTAGGTATCTTATCATTTAATGAATAAATATTCTAAATATTTCTTAGTTTTAATATCTAATATGGTAAATATTAAATATGGCTCCTATAAAAAATTCTTTGAAGTCTTCAATAATTTTAAGAGTTTAAAGGGATCTTGAGATCAAAAAAATTTGAGAGTTACTAGTCCACAAGACAATAGCCCGTTTAGAGAAGTACTTTTCAAAAAGACCATTGAGTAAACTCAGATGCTTTTTAATGCTTCTGAAATTATTCAGTTTTTGTAATAAATCCAGCGTCCAGTGCCCTTAGTATTCTTATAGGACAGGGGCACTGCAAAGCAAAATTATTTCCAGTCTTGCTATTAAGATTCTTACTTGTAATTCTATGTTATCCTTTTCTCTGGTGAACTTTAGACACTAAATATAATTGGAAGTCAGAAGTTAGAAGTATGTTACTAGAGCCGGGGGTGGGTGTGGGGGCGGGGAGGGAAAGAGGGGGAGAGAGAGAGAGAGAGAGATTTGTTGCTTGGTGGGTCGTATTGGTAAGGTGAGCTTGTCCTGTGGTAATATAGTCTTAGTAGATAGGTTTTACTGTTAAATCTTCGTTTAACCATGGAAAAGAGGACATGATAAACTGAACAAATTAAATCTATAGGTTATTTTAAAATCTTATTTTATCTTGTTATTTAGATGCCTTTTAAGCCTTAATTCAGAAGGGCTAAAAAGAACCCCCCCCAAATCACTTATTCTAACTTCTTTCTTGTTTTATTCCTTGGTATACAGTTTTACAATGTGATTTTTTTTTAAAGTGGGTATTAAATAATAAATGTGAAACTACAAAATTTATAACAGCATTAGCCAGTCTCATCATTCAGACAGACAGAACATTTTACATAGGGCAACATTACTCCCTACTTCATTCTACCTGTCACACCGGGGAGGAATAGTTTGGGGTCCCAAAATACTGTGTGAAACATTGTCTTGTTTCACAGTACCATGAAGAAACTAGGAGCAAAGCCCAAGATTGGAGAAAGGGAGAACATCAGACAGTGAGACTTTATGAGAATTACTCAGGGTGACACAGGGAAGGGAATGTAGGGTTTCTTAATTTCAGTTCTGATCCAGATTTATATTTTGTCAGGAAACCTGCATTATGCTATAAATATAGTGTCCTGTATTCTAATTTTTATGGAGTTTATCAACGTCTTCTTGCTTAGTATAGATCACAAAATTGCTGTTCAAATTAAATTACAGTGGGCAGTAGGTCACCCACGACTAACTTACGTAAGAAGGTTAGTCATTTGAATGAAAACTTGTCTAGGCCACAAAACCACCACATTTCCACATAAAGTAGGTGCATCCCTCTGTGTTGAAGTGGAGTTGGTACTTGACTCTAAAAATAGGCCTACATTGTGGTAAAAATCTAACCCATTTGTTTGTCCAAATCGTGAAGAAAATCAGCTTTGACATGGTTTTTAAGTACAGGCAAGAATCTTCCATATGTGTCAAAGAGGATTAAGAGTCAGCTTCTTTCAAGCTTTTTGTGATAAATTCAGGAAATGTTGAAGTATAAAGAAAACTTTAGAATAATTTTCAAAACAAATAAAAATAATTTTCGATGCTCTGTTAGAACACAAGGGGAGGAGTTGAGGGCGGGGAAGAGAGAGTTTGTGGAACGGAGAAGCTAGATGTGTAGCAAATACTGCTGTGCATAGCGCAGAGGAGATAGACACAGAAGAGGAGAGGCAGTGAGCTAAGATTTAGTAACATCTCCAGCTGAGCCCTAGTAAGTAACGTGGGTTCTGTGAATTATTTGGAGGGTAGCTGATAAGCTTGCCTACATATGCAGAGCAACGCATTTAAATAGATTTTTAGAAAGCAAAGGAAGTTAAGCCAGAAGGAGCACTGAAGATAATATTGGTCACACAAGACAGTGCAAAAAAAGCCATTCATCTAAGTGCCCTAGTCCTGCCTTGTTTATTTCCGACAGAACTCCAGCTATACCATTGCATATTTGGGTGATTCTAGTATACGATACCTAGGACATTATTTGTATCTCCTTGAAGCCATACCTGTCAGACTGTGATTGAAAAAACTAAAAGTCTGGGGCTCCTGGGTGGCTCAGTTGGTTGAGCGTCTGACCCTTGATTTGGCTCTGGTCATGTTCCTGGGTTGTGGGATCAAGTCCCACATGGTGCCTCTGCGCTGAGTGTGGAGCCTGCTTAAGATTTTCTGTGTCTCTCTGTCTCTGTCTCTCTCTTTCCCTCTCTCTCTGTTCCCTCCTTCTCCTCTCCCTGGCTCAAGCTCTCTCTCTTAAAAAAAATCTTGGGGCCCCTGTAGCTCTGTTGCTTAAGCATCCGACTTTGGCTCAGGTCATGATCTTGTGGTTCGTGGGTTCGAGCCCCACATTGGGCTCTCTGCTGTCAGTGAAGAGCCTTCTTCAGATCCTCTGTACTCCCTCTCTTCACCTCCCCTACTCTCTCTGTCTCTTTTTCAAAACTAAATAAACATTTAAAAAAACCCTAAAAGTCTGTAGACAGTAATACTAATGAAAACACTTGTGTAATAGATAAAATGCGTTTATTTTTGATTTACAACTCTCCTGCCCTCATGGGTGTTTGTTTTCTAATTTCTCCAGTTTGAGATGCTCCTCTGGGAAAACAACTGAATAGTAATAAATAATGCATTTAAAATTATCTCTTCAGTATAATCCTGACAGGAATTAGTCCTTCGTTGGCTAAAGAACTTTTAATATTCAACTGTCGTAAAGCCTTATTTAATGGATCTAATGTGTACTTTTGATTAAGATGTGTTCCATGTTGTATAGCAGCCCAAATGAGTGAACAGTTTGTATCAAAGAATTTTAAAGTAACGAAGTAATCATAACCACTTGGTATTTAATAGGGAAATGAGACATTTGAGAAGAGTTAGACATTTAGCTCTGATATGTACCTCCACCTGTAAGAGACATGATGGTAATATGTTTGGATTTTTCCTTGCAGAAACTGTTTTCTGTGTTTTTAAGATCTTACTGGCCTCTAGTGGTAATATGATGCTATAGTTTAAATATTTTTTTAATTCTCATGCGTGACTAGAAATAAAGCCATTTTGAAGACACTAGCGGTTAATAATTTCATTCTCTTGAGTGGGGTCAGCAGTATTCTCGAAGTGTACATGCAACACCATTTCTTCCTAAAGATTAGAGGTTCTGTCTTTTGTTCTTCTCTGAGTCACCCCCCCCCCCCCCCCATCTTGAATGATGTTAGTTTAGCTCTGAAGCAACTTCCCATTGTTGTAGTACATGTACCATGGTCATTACTGTGTCAAGTTCGTGCTAACAAATCCTCCTAGTGTTTCAGCCTTCTTTCCTGCAGACTAAACGGCCTATTTTCCCCTCTGTGTAGAACAGTTTTTATTAAGAGGAAGTGAAGTTTTCAATTTACCATTTAGGTTCATGTTTGAAACTCTTTATTTAATATGATTTTGGAGAATCTTACATTTGAGATCCTGGTCTACCTAAGTCAGCATGATAATGCATTCTCACTTTTGGTTTTCATGTTTGTCACCCAGATGTGAAGGGGCCACCCACACATCGTCTGTCTTGCGGCCAGTCACCCTACACGGAAACGACAACGTGGGAGCGGAGGTACTGCATCCTCACGGACAGCCAGCTGGTGCTGCTCAACAAGGAGAAGGAGGTGAGATGGGTGTCACCGAGGAAAGCCGCTTTGCCTTCTGGCCAAATTCCTGAAATCTGGTTTTTATTTGCACTTGATATGTGGCATTTATGGAAATGGGCAAAACTCCTTTTATTGAGCTTTGCTGTAATGCCCTTAGCAGTAGCACGTTTTAAAAATGGGGATTTGTGGCAATCCTGTCTTGAGCAAGCCTGTCAGCACCATATCTCCAACAGCATTTGCTCACTTCTTGCTTTTCTGTCACATTTTGGTAATGATCATTCAAACATTTTCATTATTATTATATTTGTTATGGTGATCTGTGATCGGTGATCTTTGAGATTACTATTGTAATTGCTTTAAGGCACCATGAACTACACCCACATAAGATGGTGAACTTAATTGGTAAGTGTGTGTATTCTGACTGCTCCATCGACTGGACTGGCTGTTCCCATCCCTCTCCCTCTTCTCTGGAGTCTTTTCCCTGAGACATGACAATATTGAAATAGGCCAGTTAATAGCCCAACAGTGACCTCTAGGTGTTCACGTGAGAGGAAGACTCGCATATGTCATACATTAAATCAAAAGTTCGAAATGCTTAAGCCTAGTGAGGAAGGCACGTTGAATGCCAAATGAGGCTGAAAGCTAGGCCTTGTGCCCCAAAGAGTTCACCAAGTTATGAATGCAAAGGAAAAGTCATTGGAAGAAATTAAGCGTGCTACTCCAGGGCACGCACACGTGATAAGAAAGCGAAACAGCCTTATTGCTGATACAGAGAAGGTTTCCGTGGTCTGCACAGAGGGTCAAACCAGCCGTTACATTCCCTTCAGCCAGAGTCTATTCCACACCAAGGCTGTGAAGGCTGAGAGAGGTGGGGCGGCTGCAGAAGAAAAGTTGGAAGCGAGCAGAGGTTGGTTGATGAGGGTTAAGGCAGGCAAGAAGCCACCTCCAAAACATAAAAGTACAAGGCAAAGCAGCAAGCGCTGATGCAAAAGCCGCAGCAGGTTATCCAGAAGGTCTAGCCAGGATCGTTCCTGAAGGTGGCCGCAGCACACGGCAGGTTTTCAGTGCGGAGGGAACAGCCTTCTATGGGAAGAAGGCTACAAAGAAGGCTGGCACTTTCATAGGCAGAGGGGAGAAGTCGATCCTGGCCTCAGAGCTTGCAAGGACAGGCTGACTGTCTTGGTAGGGGCTCATGCAGTTGGTGACTTGAAGTTGAAGCCAGTGCCCGTTCACCATTCTGAAAACCCTAGGGCCCATAAGAATCATGCTATATCCACTCTGGCTGTGCTCTAGAAACGGAACAACAAGCCTAGGTGACAGCACATCTGTTTACAACATGGCTTCCTGAATATTTTAGGCCCACTGTTGAGACCTGCTCAGGAAAGACGTTTCCTTTCAGAATGTGACTGCTCGCTGACAATGCACCTGGTCGCCCAGAGGCCTGATGGGGATGTACGGCAAGGTTCATGTTGCTTTCATGCTGACACAGCATTCATTCTGCAGCCCATGGATCATGGAGTCATTTCAACCTTCAAGTCTTCTTCTTTAGGAATACATTTCATAAGGAAGGGAGGGAGGGAGGAAGTAAGCAAGAGAAGGAGGAAGGAAGGAAGGAAGGAAGGAAGGAAGGAAGGAAGGAAGGAAGGAAGGAAGGAATACATTTCATAAGGCTGCACCTGCCAAAGATATATCTGTGTAAAGTAAATTGAAAACCTCCTGGAAAAGATTCACCATTCTAGATGCCAATGAGAACACTTGTGATTCCAAGCCCCTGGTGAGCTCCACTTCTTTGCCTCTCTCTCTCTCTGCCGCTCGCTCACTTGTGCCCTCTCACTCTCTCTCAAAAAAACATAAAAAGAGCATTTGTGATTCATGGGAAGAGGTCAAAATACCCACATTAACAGGAGTTTGGGACAAGGTGAGTCCAACCCTCATGGGTGACTCTGAGGGATTCAAGACTTGAGAGGAAGCAACTGTGGATATCACAGAAATAGCAAGAGAACTTGACCTGGAAGCGGAGCCTGAAGACGGGACTGAATTACTGCAATCTCATGATAAAACTTGAGTGGATGAAGAGTTGCTTCTTAGGGATGAGCAAAGACAGTGGTTTCTTGAGGTGAAATCTACTCCTGGGGGAAGATGCCGTGAAGATTGTTGAAATGACTACAAAGGACTGAGAGTATTACATAGACTTAGTGGATAAAGCAACGGCTGTGTCTGAAAGCACTGACCCCAATTTTGAAAGAGGTTCTACTGTGGGTAAAAAGCTATCCAACAGCACCAAATGCTACAGAGAAGTCTGTAGAGAAAGGAAGAGTCCATTGATGTGGCAAATTGCATTGCTGTCTTATTTTAAGAAATTTCCGCAGTCACCCCATCCTTCGGCCACCACCGTCCCGATTGGCAGCAGCCATCCACGTGGAGGCAAGATCCTCCACCAGCCAAAAGATTACGACTCACTGAAAGCTCAGATGATGGCTAGCATTATTTGGTAATAAAGTATCTTAAAATTAAGGTATGTACGTTGTTTTTTAGATATAATGCTATTGCACATTTAATAGAGTATAATGTAAACATAACATATATCTGTGGGCAAACCAAAAATTCATTTGTCTTGTTTTGTTGCATTGGTCTGGAGCAGAACCTGAAATGTCTCTGCGGTATGCCTGTAAGTCTAAAGGGCTGCTCGCATCATAATGATTACACTCATCATGAAGAAGCGAGTTCAACAAGATAAGGGTGGATTTTCACTAAGGAATTGTGAAATAGATATTGAGTTGAGAAATTTGGAATGATGACAGATGGGATTGTGTAGACCTGGCCCCCAAAATCACCCAGAAAGGCTACTGGAAGTGATGTCAGTGTAGCAACTAGCAGGTAATAAATGGCACTGTGAGGGGACTAATTGAAAGAGGTTAATAAAGGGTCTGTTGACAGAGATGTGGGCAGCATAAGGGGCCCACCAAAGAGTGTGAAGCACCATGAAGTAGTAACAGCAGAAAGCAGTTATGACCCTAGACTTCCAGGGCAAAGGAAGAGAGCAGTGCTTCTGGAAACCAAAGAACGGTTGCATGTGGGGGCTATGACAGTGCCTGTGGTGCTACACAAAAGAGCACAGCTTCTACCCGAACATCAGCAGCCAGCAAGGAGGAAGCAAAGGGGAATAAACACTCCAGCACTTTTCCTGCCTTCTGGTTTCTTGTCAGTTGTTACCTACTGGCCAAATCTAACTTGAAGCCAGAGGGAAAAATATTGGTCTTCATGTGTTTTGTTGAGGTTTGCTTTCTGAAACACACAGCGAGGGAGAGAAGGGCAGAGAGTGCATCTGGAGGGGCTGATGGAATGTAACTAGCATAGGCATCGGGTTCTAGGTGAACTTTCTCTCCCGCCAAATTAAAAAGCCCTTGAACTTATCATATACCATTTGCTACTTTACTCAGACCGTTAAAACGTACACATCCTTCCACATCCAAATGACTCATTTGCTTATTGGTGATTTTTTCAGATAGTTGATATCATTGTGGTTTGGTAGGTCCATAAAATGGTTTCACTCTCCACCTCCACGACGTAAAAAAATGAGTGAATATGATCTTGACAAAGAAGAGAGATAATGGCAGGGAAGAAGAAAAGATCTGATTCAACAAAGGGCAAAGACTAATTGCCCAAAATATATGTAAATATCTAAAAAGCTGTAGGTAGAATATCAATTTAGTAGGTCATCATTCCCAAAAAATGAGTTCAGGGGAAGCAGTGAACAGCAAATACATTTCTTAGTTCTCAGCTGCGGATCCCTCCCTTTTCTCTTTCCTCCTCTCTTTTCTTTTCTATCCCTTCTCTTACTCAACTGTATTTAATATAGTAAAACCAAGGGAATAACTAAAGAATTTTAGTTTCTTTTATTTTAATAAACAGTTCTTACTTGTGAGGGCCTAGCTAATATGCTCTCTCTGAAGCCCTTGCTTATTCTTTTCCTCCAGCCATTGAAAAATATCCTTTGTTTTTGTTACCATCTCCATACCCATAACCTTTTCCCAGTATTTTAATATTATTAAATTTTATTAAAATAATAAAGGTCAGCCTTTTCTAGGATAGTCTAGTACAAGTTGCCATGTTCATAGAAACATATAATAAAAAGTGGTAGAATGAATATTAGTATAGAAGATTTCTAGTTATCCACTCTGAATACACAGATAATTGAAAATGTTCGTTTTAGTCAACCTACTTTGTCAGCAGCCATTTATCAGAGTTGTTAATAATAATCAGCCACATCAGAGTGATATGATACACAGATCATTTGCTGTCTTTCTGCCCTTACCTAACTTTTATTCAATTTAGAGTGTACTGTAAGAAATTAAATAGCATAAGGATAGAGAGAACATAAGGTAGAGCATAGATACATGCCGCATCTAGAACCAAGATAAAATCCACTGATGAGAGATTACTGATCAGTTGAGTATTCCAGGCCTGGGCCCCCTTTTGTCTCATAAAATAACCGTTCATGAGGAATAATTTTCTACAACAGTATCTTATGTACTGTATTCCTTTTTATGCCAGTCATCAAGAATAGCCCCGGACATTGGGGAACCCCTCATCTCCCACACTCTGCATGTGTCTGCAAATCCCCCTTTCTCCTTTCTGCCCCTGCCTTCTACTCATCTTTTCCTACCACTTAAAACCCTATCGCTATACCCTCTGCAACTCACAGTCCGTCATCAGCAAAATCAGCTGTTTCTTCTACCAGTTCTTTGTAGGCATCCCTTAACTTCTTGGTTTCATGAGAACCTGTAACTTCTCTGAACACACCGTCTTCTGTGAAGTCCTATCAAGGGCTGGCTGTTTTTCTTCCCACAGCCCTCATACCTCAATGCCTGTACTAGGTGTCCTTCGTCTTTTATGACTGATTCCTCTCCTCCCTCCCTAAAAAGTCCAAATCCTGAGTCTCCTCTTATAGTCGTGTTCCAACCCCTAGTCATTACTTGTCATTTTTTGTTGATTTGAGCACCTGGCTCATTATCTTCAACACTACTTCAGCCCTAATTTGTGGATTAAATCTTCAGAGATGCTTCTAACACACTGGTTCTCAGTTCCTTGACCTCCTTTCCTCGAAGAATATTTTCCTCTACCCCACCTCATTGCTATAATTTCTTCTTACTCTCAGTTCCATGTGTTCTACACTCTAATCATCACCTTCTGTCTTCCTAGCTCATTACTTATTCTAACAATCCTTCAGTCCTTTTGGAACCTATTTTCCATTGATGCTGTAAGCTTTTCTGCCCCTCATACCTCTAATGTCCAATCTCCCCTCCTCAGTCTGCCTCATTTTCATAGCCATTCTACTCACCCCTTGCATACTATTCCCTTGCCCTTCTCTTACATTATCATGCTCTTTTGGTAATGGTGATGACTCAGTTAAATCCTGCCCCTCGTCTACCCTGCCCTGATTCCGTGCAATGTAACGTGCCTGGACAAGACCACTCCAACATACTGACACTCTTTAAACTAATGGCTGCAATCCTCATGTAAACCCCTAATTTAGCTGCTTGGCAGTCCCAAAACATGTCTTAGCTTAATCTTGTCCAGCTCTCCCGGACTGGTTCTTCTCAGTCTGTGTGTGGTGAAGGACTAGTTTTTTCTCCACTTGACTGTGAACAAAATACAATGAAGTGAATAGTTAAGAAAACTGACATTTTAAAAAGACATAAAAAACATAAGCCCGAATTTTTAATTAGATTTAACTAAAATGAAATCACGATTCAACAAATATGGGCCGAATAATCGTAAGAAAAGAAGAAATAAAATTATGAAAATTATGCACGTTCATGGAAAGTGTTGCTGTGCAATGAAACAAACCCATTGATCACACGAGGCACACTTCTGTTTCTGTACTGTAACCAGTACAAACAGTTTGCAGAACAGCATAAGACCTTGGACCGCACTTTTGAGTAGCACGATCCAAAATGACTTCTAAAGTGATTTTTTTCACACCTCCTCTGTTCTAATCCTTTCTCTATTACCCTCTTATAGCTGGTTACTTTGCTGCTTATTTCACCGAGAAAAATTCAAGCACCCAGCAGAGAATTTATGCACACTTCATTAGCATGCACTGTGTCTGCCCATCCACCACCGATGCCTGTATTTGTCTCCTTTAAGTGTGGTTGAACTACAGTTCAACCGTGGTCAGCCCCTCCAGGTGCACACTTTCCATTCCTTCTTGCCTATTCCAGGAGGAATCACTGTCAATCCTCCCCTGCTTCTTTACAGCTTGAATTTTTTGCTCTCTACTGGATCATTCCCCATCAGTATGCTATTATTTTTCCCATTTTAAAAGCAAAAATAAGCCTGTATTAACCTCACTTCTAGCTCCAATTACCACCTCTTTCTCTGCTTCCCTTCACAGCAAAAATTCTTGCAAACTTTTAAACCCATTGCCTCTAATTCTTCTCCTTTTATTGTCTCTTAAACCTCCTCCATCAGATTCTTACACCCCTCTGCCAAAAGTGCTCTCTTAAGCTCACTGGTGACCCCCACGTCACTAAATCCAGTCGTCAGTTCTCAGTTCTCATACTACTCAATCTGTCAGTGACATTTCCTACAACTGATTTGCTCCTTCCTTCTAGAACCACTTTCTCCACCTGGCTTCTCATGCTCTCCTACTTTTGTTCCTGCCTCTCTGTCAGTTCCTTCTGAGTCATCTTTGCAGATTTCTCTTCTTCTCTTTAAATCTTAACAGAGGAGTGCTGCAGAGTTCAGTCCTTGGGCCTCACTTTTTTTAGGACTCTCCTCCAATCTTACGAGTTTTCTGTCTCAAGACTATACTTCTCTCTTCTCTAGACCCATATATCCATCTGTCCATACACACCTACTTGGATATGTAATAGTCAACTCTAACATGCCTCACGGTGGGTCCCTAATTTCCCCTCCCAAACCTGCCAAAGGCCATCCCCCTCTCTGTTAATGATAAGTCCATTCTTCTAAGTTTCAGAGGCCATAGACTTGCGCAGCTCACTCCAGTCATTCTGGCATTGTTATAATTCTAGAGCATATCAGCATATTCTTGCCTCAAGGCCTTGATATCCCTCTGATAGTAAATGATTCACTCTCTCTCCTCCTTTAAGTCTTCACTTACTGTCACCTGCTCAACAAGACCAACCCTGACCAACCTATTTAAAATTGTAACTGCTCCTCCTATCTCCACCCAAAACTTTGGTCTGATTAACCTGGCTTTGATTTTTTTTCCTTCATAGCCTTTACCCCCTTCTAAAATGCCTTATAATTTGTTATATTTACGTATCTCTTGCCCTATGAAAACATAAGCTTTGGGGCAGGGATTTTGTATTCAATGCTGTATTATTCAGTGGTTAGAACAGTTCGTGACATAGAAGTAAATTCTCAATAAATATTTGTCCAATAAATTTTTTAAAAGGTAAATTATAAACTTTGATTCTGAATATCCGTTTCCTTAATATAAATTTGAGAGGAGATGAACCTTCTTTTCTATCTTTTCGTTTTGTATTATAAATCTGCCCAGAACATGAGACTTAATTCCATATTTTTTCTAAAACTGGATAATAAAAAAGGAACAAAATAATCCATAAGCTGCTTTTCCATTGTTGAATATTTGATTAATTTTTATTTATTGAGCAGTATTGTGGTTGCAAAGATGTAGTCTTATTGGTCACATCAAGGTAAATTGAAAGCTATAGTCATTTGGAACTTGACAGAAGTGATGGTTGTACAACATTTGAATGTGATAAATGTCATTGAATTATTCATTTTAAAATAGTTAATTTTAGGTTAAGTGAATTTCACCTCAATAAATTTTTTTTTCCAAAAATTATAACCATAAGGGAAAGATTAACTGACATATTGCCTGGGTGGGTTGTGATGTGAAAGTAAGAATGCCAAGAAAGATTTTACAGAGACATTTATGATTGGGCCATGTCTTTAGGGACAAATAGAAGCTCAGCTGGAGGAGAAGGAGGGAAGGATATTCCAAGTACGTATGAGGATACAAACTCAAGAAACATATCTCTTTGGCAAACTGCAAAATGTTCAGAATTCTTGGAATCAAGTTTACAAGAGGAAAAAAAATAGCTGATAGCTAGCAAGAACTGAACAATAAAGTGCCTTTTAGGCCATGCTAAAGAATTTGTATGTTATTCTGGAAATGATTTAGACCACAGAAAGGTATTTAACAGGGCAATGACATCATCAAATTTGCTTCTTAATAAAGGAACTCTAGGGGGCGTCTGGGTGGCTCAGTCAGTGAAGCATCTGACTCTTGATTCCAGATCAGGTCATGACCTCAGCATCCTAAGATTGAGCCCTGTGTTGGGCTCCATGCTGAGCATCGAGTCTGCTTAAGATGCTGTCTTTCCTTCTCAGTTAGTCCCTCCCCCCCTCACATTCTCTCTCTCTCTCTCTCTCTCTCTCTCTCTCTCTCTCTCAAAAAAAATTAAAATAAAGAAAAAAAAAGTAACTCTGTTGATCATGTGGAAAGTAGATTGAAAGGGATTGGAAGGAAATAAATGAGTGAAGATTACTGCCATAGACTGGGTCAGGGATGATGAAGGGATAATGAATATACAAAGCAGATACAGAAACAGTTTAATGCTCTGAGACAGGTATGTTCTACCAGTAAGTTGAAAAAACTGGATTAAGTCTCTCCCAAAAGAAAATGTAAAGCCATTGCTATACCTGCTACTTAAATGATAAACTTAATATGTTGTTAATTTCATTACAGGAAAAGATTAGAGACCCATTTTTTTTGTGGAAGAACCAGAGTATGCTGGTCACCCTTCTACCTTTCACCCACACTGTCATGAGAAGTATAACACTTCTCCTTGGAATTTCAAATTGAAGATTTAGAATTCATTGAAACAAGGAGTTTAAGGAATTTCCTGCTGAAATTATCTAAAGATGCTGTTTAAAACCTTCATCAACTAATCACCAGGGTGTTGACTGCTGTGTTCAAAAGATAATTAAGAGGTTCCATAAGGATTTAAACTGAATCCTAGGCCAGGCACTGCTGGAATGTGGGAGGACTATATTAGTCTAGTACCACTCATGTATTCAGTGTGTGGGATCTTTTCGTGCTCTCTCTTAACTCTGCATGTTTCCCGTCAGAAACGGGAACACGTCTGCTTGGGGGATATACATGGGAAGAGTGTTAAACACACGCCTTACCAATTTGAGACTATAACAGAAGGGTAGGTCTGGGAAGAATGCTGAAAGAGAATTCTGCCAGGAGTATCACCTTGAGAAATGACTCGTTGGTTCAGTAAATTGCTTCGTGCAAATTGTGCCAAACAGACGCTGCTGATGTGTTATGAAATATACTTCCCTGCCCGGATGCCAGAAAAGGCCCCAGCTGGCTTGGCACCACCCCAGTTCAAAGAGGGCGTAGGAGGCCATTTGAATTCCATTTTGCTCCAAGAGATAAGGCCAAGTAAACGAGAGATTAGGGAGCTGAGGGAAGTGGCAGAGAGGACAATCGTGAACCCTTCAAGGTACAGCCAGTATAAAAATACAGAAGAAAGCTGAATTTGTGATTTCTTTCTTTCGGCAAAACCAAGTCATTAGGAAGAATAATTCCTATTATTCAGTTTCTACTTTCTGTATTTGGAATTTTTAAAGCTAGGAGCTAGCATATAAGCAGCAAGGTAGTAATAATGCAATTTTAAAATGTTTTAGAGTATCTTTACTGCTTTTGAAAAGCAATATTTACACTCAGATATATTGATGAAAATAACACTTAAGGCTTTGTGCAAACGGCTAAAAAAATAGCTAAAAAATCAACTATTATTTGTCCTCTGGTAAACTACCCATAGCATATTTCATTCAGAATCATTTTCAGGTTATTCAGCAGATACATAATGTGCCCCTATATATGCATTCATTAGTTAGGAGTTACAAAGAATAAAACACAGTTCCTTCCTCTTTCTCCCCCATATCAAATTCAGTTGTGGAAATAAGACAAATAAGTTTTTAAAGTTTTTTTTAATGTTTATTAATTTTTGAGAGAGAGACCAGAATGTGAGCAGGAGAGGAGCAGAAAGAGAGGGAGACGCAGAATCTGAAGCAGGCTCCAGGCTCTGAGCTGTCAGCACAGTACCCCACACGGGGCTCAAACCCACAAACCGTGAGATCATGACCTGAGCCAGAGTCAGACACTTAACTGACTGAGCCACCCACGGGCCCCAATTTTTAAATATCATTTGATAAATAGCACAAGTAAATGGGGGTAGAATGAAAGAAAGAAATTCATTTACTCTAAAGGACTGTAATCTGTGTCATTAAAATGCTATTGGCAATGGGTAATTACCAAAGGAAGCTTAAGAAAGAAAGGGATATGATCAAAGCTATGTGTTATGAATATTAATCTGTGGAATGTCTTGGAGGGAGAAGTAGGAAGAAGACAGACCCATAAAGTAACTACCATTCCTCTGGTCTAAAAGCTGGAATAGTTTCCCACTGCTTCCTGAATTATGCATGACCTGGTATTAAACCCCTCCCAATGCAATCATAATAAATTTTGGTTTTCTGTGTTCTACCACACTTCTAGAGGCTCTAGCTAAATTGGCCTTCTTCCTGTTCCAAAACAAAACAAAAGTTGTATGTTTACAATTTCTTGGCCAGTTTTTTCCTTTGCCTGACGTGGCCCCCATCTCTAGGTATCAAATATTCATTCATTCATTTGTGGGCTGGAGCTGTTTTAGGGCTTGGCCATTGACTGGTAAGGTACAAGCTGTTGACTTACAGCTTACAGAATTAGTCGTTCAAATGCATAATTATAATTCAGTGTAATAGGTGCGGTGACAGAGCCAGAAGATGCTATTGGAGGAACCTTGAGGAGGTGTACCTTACCCTCCTCTTAGGGACTTGGTAGAAGGGAGGATTTCTGGAGGAGGTAATGCCTGTCCTAAGCCTTAGGGTGACTGGGAGTTTGCTTGGCAGGTGTAGATAAGAAAGTAAGGAAAGATATTTCAGGCTGAGAGAACCAACTAAGCAAAGGTGCTGAACTACAAAATAGGGAATATATTAGGGAAGTGCAAGCAATGTGGTATTCCTAGAATGTAAAATCTGCATGAAGCTGGACACTCAGACAGTGGCCAGATTGTGGGAAGCCTGGTATACTGCCTTAGGGAGTTTGCACTTACTCTATAAGGTAGTAGTATTAAAACACTCTTTTAGCAGAATCCTTTCCTGGTGGAAAAGCTTATGCAGAAGCCCTATACGACAGATAAACTTGGAATTATGTGCCCCAGAAATGCTTTCTTTTGCTGTTAGCATTATCTTGGTTTCCTGTACTTGACTATTTAATGTGTGTGTACTCTGACTGACATGGAAATTAATTCCTATGTAATTCTAAACAAAATGAAAGGTGATTTGGCAGACAACATAGAGGTATATGTTACGTAAATAATGTTTTCTAAGTAACCTGATTTGTTTGTCCCATGTTGCTCTTCATTGCCATGGATGATTTGGAACTAACAAAGAGGACTGAGAGTCAGAGATTCAGTTTGACTTTGTTATTAACATATCTTAGATACCTGAGAAGCCATTTACTCCTTACTGTGTTCTCCTTTCTCTTTGTAAAATGGAATGAATGAAAGCACTTACCCACCCACCTGCCTCCCCTGAGGAAAAAGAGCACTCAGAAGCACAGTATAAGGACGAAGAGGTGAAAAGAAAAAGTCCTCTAATTTATTTTGGAACTAGGAAGAGATATAATATTTAAGGACTAATTCAGTGTCCTAAACAAGCAAGTGTGAACCAGTCAACTAAATTAGGGCAATCAGAAAGGACAAAATTGCTTTCCTAAAATTGACTTTGTAAAACTGATCTCTCTGGCTGTGTTCTGAGACTTGTGAACTCCAGCTTAGTTCATTTGAAGATACTTGGAATATGATCCCTCTAATTTTCAAAGAGTAGATCAATATGTTTTAAAAATTATTTTAGGTAAGGATCAATCGATAGTGCTGTAAAAGTAAAATATTGTTAAGATATGCAGGTTTAGAATAAAAGTCAACACTATTCTCCCTCAAATCGTGAATGAGAGGTAAAAATGCCCTAACCTTTCAGAGTGATACTGATGTGGAAATGTTGGGGTTTGGAGCCTACGGCCAATAAAGAATTGTTGAGAGGTCTTAGGGGCAAAAAGGCGGTTTTATTAAAGCCTGGGGACAGGACCTCTGGGTAGAAAGCTGCACTGGGGTTGCCACGGGTGACTGACTATATGCCTTCAGGTTGGGAGTGGGTGCGGGACAGCACAGGCCTCCCAGGTATTTTGGAAACAAGGTTTCGAGGATCCTGAGGGACCAGCTATCGTTAGGAAAAGGTCATTTATGACTGTGTAGTATAAAAGCTCAGTCACGAGACCCTCCGGATGTGTATCAGTGGGCCGAATGCTTAGAGGATGATTGCCAACCTATATCTTGGGGGGTGGAGATAAAGGAAGTTTCCAAAGGAATTTTTGTATGTTAAAGTAGCCTGACGGGATCCTAGAAGTCGGTATAATGTTAGCTGAGATTGCCTTTTGCCTCTTAGCAAAGTGTCATCATCGAGGCAGCTGAGTTTCTAAAGGAATGTCACTCTGCCTGTCTCAGTGGACTGTAAGTTGTTTTGTTTTGTTTTGTTTAAGTTTATTTATTTATTTGGAGATAGAAAAAGAGAGAGGGTGTGTGTGCGCTCAAGTGGGGAAAGGGCAGAGAGAGAGAGGAAGAGAGAGAATCCCAAGCAGGCTCCACGTGGGGCTCCATCAGACACCATGAGATCATGACCTGAGGCAAAATCAAGAGTCGGACGCTTAACTGACAGAGCCACTCGGGTGCCCCAATGGACTGTAAGTTGTAAGGAAATTTGATGTTTTTTCTTTTGCCTCTGTTTCCCACATCAGTACTTTGAATGGAATTTTCAATTATAGTTTAAGTTTCAAGAGTGGGAAATGAAGACTCTATATGAAAACTTTGAGAAAATAGTTGTGTGAGTGAATTTTAGGCCCGTATAAGAAGTTTGATATATTTTATTTTTCTCTTCCTTAGTTATGCTAGAGGCAAAGTATATGATAGCAGAAGCCATTTCTTTCTTTTTCCTGGATATGGCCTTTATAAATTTCTACAGAAAAGATCATAATGGGTCATTCCTTCCTAAAATATAAAAACAACTACTGTCTTTTTTCTGTGAGGCTTAGGCCTTCATTATTTCAGGTAACAAGTATTTTTAGAGCTAGAACAAAAATAGTTGTGTTTATTTATGTTCATCTCTTTGTTCAAAGACTCAAACTGTTTTTCCCCATTCTATCCTGCTTTGAAGGCAGGTAGAGGACACATCTTTGCCTTTCTTACTCAGAGGAAGTTATCTGACTTCTTGGTACTGCTACTCTTTTAATTATTTAAGTAGAGATAATTAATTTCCATCCTGAAAGGGATGGATGGATGATTTAGATTACTGTCCGTAAAGTCTTATATTACAGAGGACTTTTGACTTTTGGAAGAGCTCATGTCCTTATTGATGAAATTATTTGGTCTCCCCTTATTTTTTTAGAATTTTTCTTAATTCTGCCTTGTGGTTTCCCGATGTGCAAGCACTAGCCATAGTTTTATGGTCATGAGGAAATGGGGAATTTGGGGTCCTTTAAAGAGTGTTCAGACTTTTAGTTCCTATGAAGACATTAGGACTTTGCTCTTCAGATTCCCAGTAACAAAGAGAGTTTCCCTTGCTGTCATCCCTTTGACCCCAGGCAGAGGAGTTGGGTTACCGAGGTCAGGCAGAAGGCATATAAAGTTAAGCATATAAAGTTAAGCGTGTATCTATCCCGACTTGGCTGGATCAGTTGATGTGTCCACTGTAATCATTTGGAGAAATAAATTATTCCTCACCTGTAAAAAGGGATGATGATAATAATGTCTCCCTCGTAATGTCACACAGGTAAATTCCTTAGCTTTGCACAAAGTAAGAGCTCAATGCTAATCATTATTACTGAATTTTGTTGAAATTTCAGTATTGGAGCCAGACGAAATTAGAAACTGTGCTCAATTACTGACGTGTTTTGCCAAACTATTTAAGATGTTACCAATATTATTGTTGATTCTGATAAAGGTTCCTGGTAAAATATCTTTGTGAAAAAGCTTTTGCCCTCTGCCAGTAAACAAAAATGATTTGATCTTTTAGCATATTACCAAAAAAAGGGGGGGGGTGGGGGGACTTAGAGTCATCCTGTAACTCTACAATGATGACCTGTGAGTACGTTTTAAAACCAATACGTTTATTGGTATTAGAGATCTTTTGTACCTTTCATAGTTCTTATTCCACATATGCAAACAACACTTGATAGATCCCTGAAATTAGGCCAGAAAGAAAATTTTTAGGGTTTTAATAATGAATCTCACTTTTAGAAGAAAATATGCCATTTGATATAGGTATCTATGCAAGTGTCCAGTGAAATGTGTTTTATTAACTGTCTCTAAATGCTTAATGGCAAAATTGAAGAAAATCTGGTGATTTTACTATTTTTATCTAACAAAACCTTCTTTAAATTGAGTTTTGGAGCTAATTGTTTCTGGCCGGCTTTTATTTCTGTTTACCTTATTGAGCATTGGTCAGAAGAATTGGAGCTTGTGAACTAGCTTCTGATTATAAAAGAGTCTTTGTGTGGGTGTTTTGTTTTCTGAGCACCCAAAACAGGTACACACCTGGATATGACTTGTGCGGACTTCAGGTAAAGCTCATTTACATACTCACCTTTCCTGATCTTTCAGGTTCCTTTTTAAAGAAAAACTTCCTCACAAGGGGTGGGTAATGTCTTACAGTTGGAAATACTTGCTTTCTACATTTTGCTTACTTTGCTCTAATGATTATGAACTCCTATCTTTATTAGCTAAAAATATTCAGCGTGAAGGTAGCTATGGCAAGTTCACTATTGAGTTTCACGTCTTTTGTCTTTTGGTTAACTAGATACCTGTGGAGGGAGGACAGGAGCAGCAGACAGATTCCACCAAAGGGCGATGCCTGAGGAGAACCGTCAGTGTCCCTTCCGAGGGCCAGTTTCCTGAGTACCCACCAGAGGGCGCCACTAAACTGGGTAAGCTAGTAAAAGGAAACCATTCCCAGCTTTTATCCGGTAGTTTATGGGCTTGTTATTGAGTGTTAGAATAACACAAAACATCCAGCTTTTCCTGTTCAGTGAGCGTGTTGAAATACAGTATGTTCACACAGAGTTAGTGGTCATTAGAAAGTTCTGTTTTTTGCTACCAAGTGGCAACAAAGTTATTTTACAGAGCTAAAATTTATCTGAGTGCTAGGACCACAGGCCTAGGCAGAATGTTGTTTCTGAGTTTACTCCTTGGCTTCAAATTTTGAAAGAGCATTAAGTGATCTTGTTGAAGCACTGAGATTCATTGGGGAGCCAGTATTGTGTGGAACCTTGGTGTTGAGTGGTTTGTGTCCTGTTCACACAGCTACTGATGTTGCCTTATGTAATGTCGGATCAGGCTAATTTAGCTGAGCTAATTTTACATGTCCCACGTAAGTTATATTCATGGTTGGAGTGGGTGACAGTAGGGAGAAATGGAAAAAAGAAACTCGCTTGAGTTGTTAGGCACAAAAGAATTACTGTCAATATCAAAACAACTCTTGCCCTGTTTCCTACCAAGTGTATTCTGTTTGATGTTTTGTGTGCTTACCAGTAGATATGTAGATTATTAGACAGGTCAGGTGATTCTAAGGAAACATAATTAAGATGATATAAAATAACAAAAGAATGTGAAAAGTAGGGAATGCTTTGGTGCTTTGTATTGTTGTATTATTATTTGCTTAGTGAACCTAGACGTTAAGTCATAGGCATTTGATGGGTAGATATACAGAACCATTTCTTGTCTCTATGTTGTGTAATATGGATAATTCTGTGATTTTGGTTGTATTTTTGAAAATCAGGATTTGGTTTTTTGGTTTGTTTTTGCCTTTTTCTTCATTTCTCTTCATTTTCTACATGGAACTCAGAATTCTTGCTCAGAATCTGGATCCTTTATTTATCGTTATTTTTTTTTTTAATCCTGTAACAGTTGTTGCTTTTCTAAAAATTAGGTGAGCAAACACTTTTCTTCAAGGAGTCACACTTGAAGAAATCAAGATTTCCTTTCATCTTATTTCCACTGTACTTCTTTAGCATGTGTTCAAACCAGTTTAAATGTGAGCCTAAATTACATTGCAAACCTGTCTGGGTGTAACCATTTTATAGTTTATTTATATTTCACGTACAGGTCCTATGTGGCTTGGACTGGCTCAGCGTCACCTTCTTCAGCCTCTTGCTGTCGTTATTTGTAATGTTATGTTGATGACTGTCTTTGCCATTTCTCCATGAACCTTTGGCTGTTCAAGCTTTGACCTACAAAAGTCACTTAATTTTGAAGAAGTGTAATCACAGTCTCAAATGTTATTACAATTGTATAGAAGAGAAAACTATATAATAATTCTTAAAAAGTCTCCACCATTCCAGGTTCTGATCCCAAAGATAAACTCAGATGAGTGGCCAAGGTGTCTAGTCCAGAGCCAACCCTCTACCTCTGCCCTTGACTACAAGTGTGGTAGCCATCTAGACTCATGGCGTCCATAATCATTTTCGGAGTGGATGTCCTCAATTAGCACTGAAAGCTATTGCTTATAAGCACCAGAGGGGAAAAGGCTACTTTTACAGTCATTCTTCCTTACCTTTCTGTTTAATGTTGAATTAGATAATTATTCTGTTCTGTTTTTGTCTCCTAGTGATTTGTCTTTAGGCAAAATTTTCTGCTGTCAAATAGTTAACTGAGTGATTGCTGTATATGTAACATTCTGTGCCAATCACTAAGAATGAAAAAAGATGTAAGATAAGATTTCTGCCTTTAGAAGATTCTTATGTAGTTAAGAAGATAGATTATTGATGACTAATCACAGTACATGTTATTACTGTGACATATTATATTGTGTGGCTTTTATTTTTTGTTTTTTAAAAACCTTTCATTTACGCAGCGAATAGTTACTGAGTGAAAACTATGTGCCAGATGCTGGTCTAGGCCCTCAAAATATAGCAGTGAAAAATTAGGCAAAAATGTGTCCTTTTGTGGAGCTTACATTCTATTGAGGAGTGACAGACACTAAGCAAGAGTAATAAATGGACTGTCTACTGTGCTAGATGGTGATAAGTACAAAGAAAAAAATAAAGTAGGGAATGGGGATAGGAATGGCAAGGAAGTGTAATTTTAGCTGAGGTGACCAAGGAATGCCTCTTGTTGAGTGACATTTGAGTACAGATCTGATAAAATAATGACTGTTAAGCATATAGATACTTGACGGTGAGAGGTTCCACCCAGAGGAATGGCTGGCATAATGCAGGACTATGCTTGGGCTGTTGTAGGAGCAGCACACGTGCCAGTGAGGCTGACACGGATGAGCAGGGGGAGACTGGTAGGAGATGACATCACTGAGCCCTTTGGCAAGCAGGTCACGATGGTCTTGTGGGTCATCATAAGGGCGTTGGCTTCTACTCTGTGAGATGGGGAACCCTTGACTTCCAACCGAATCTGCTTGTTGGATTGGATATGGGAAGTAAGAAACAGAAGAGTGAAGGATTTTGGTTAGAGCAGCTAGAGGAATCAGGTTGTTATTTTTTTTTAATGGGAAAGACTGGGAGACACCCACTTGAAAGTGGGATTGACTGGGAGTTCAATTTTGGACGTACTGAGTTTGAGAGTCTTGTTAGACACCCAAGTGGAAATATGTGAGTCTGGAAATCAAGAGAGGGAGGTACGGATTGGACACAGAAATGTAGTCCTTTGGGGGCACCTGGGTGGCTCAGTTGGTTAAGGGTCTGACTCTTGATTTTGGCTCAGATTATAATCTCACGGTTTGTGAGACTGAGCACCGCATCAGGCTCTGTGCTGACATTGTAGACTCTGCTTAGGATTCTTGCTGTCCCTCTCTCTCTGCCCCACCCCACCCCCAAAATAAATAAGTAAGTGTAAAAAAAAAAAAAAAAGAAAAGAAAAAAAGAAGGAAATTGTAGACCTTTAGCAAATAGATGGTATTCACAACCATGAAGTTAAATGAAATCACCAGGGAAATGGGTGTAGGTAGAAGAGAGAAGTCCAAGACTCAGCCCTGGAATAACACTTAGAGGTTGGGAAGATGAGGAGGCCCTGGCAAAGGCCAGACCAGAAAGGAAGAATGGAAATCCAGAATTTTGCTTCCAAATAAGGCAGCTGAGTCAAGTGTGAATGGGGAAACCCTTCTGGTTTTACATGGTTCTTACACTTGGCAAACTCTAGATTCTCTTTATTCTTCTCCAGTAGAGGAATCCCAAACACTGATCAGTTTGTGCAGATACCATGTAAAATCATGGTACATATACGTTTTGATTTCAGGTATGAGGTCGTCATCTATGGAGAAATGCCCACTCGTGGAAAACATGCGCTTTTTACTCTACTGCAGAGAACGTGGGACAGAAAGGAGCTCTCTGAATGTACAGGGTCTGTGAAGAATTTATGGTGGCTTCCAGCTTACTGTGCGTCACAGATTTCAGACTGGTTAAAAAACTTGTGAATGTAAAAGGATGGGAAGGCCCATATTTGTGTCTCACACCTAGTTTAACATGAGCACATTTACGCTGATGAGAACCTAATAGATGTCAAAAAGTTAGCAAAAAAAAAAAAAAAAAGTGTGCATGGGTATGGAACAGCAGAGTGGGAAGTGGCCAGCAGAGAAAGTACTTCTCACTTGGTACTTCTCCGACTCTCGCATTCAGCACTTTACGGATCACCCAAGATACTAAAATGTATATGTACACTGGCATTTGAGTCAGGTTTTGATACACCAAATTCTTGCCCACTGAAACCGCGACGTTTTCTTAAGGCATATGAACATCGCGTCTAAAGCACCCATCTCCAGATTTAGAAAACCTAGGAAAAACTACTTACCCCTGGTGACAATATCCAGATTTTAATTTATTCATCAAAAGAGTTTTCAAATTCAAACAATGCAAAGCAATGATTTGCTGAATTTTCAGAAGGAAATTATTTCTTCTGACAGTAGGGTCTTTGCATACTGACAATATCGGGAGGTGTGTAAATCAACCGCGTGAGCTAGAACTAGTAAATATTTGATTTTCAAGATTAATTTTCAATATTAAAGGTAACCTACATGAATTCAACTTTAAAAAGCCGTCAAATACCATCAAATAAGAACAGTGTGAAGTAGGGGGAAGGGGAAAGCTGAGCGGGAGACAGCATTTTTGTGAAGTGTACATTTATGGAAGGAAGTTGTCTACCCCTGCATGTTGTCTGCTGCCTGGCTGGTGGAGGGCACAGCAGTGAATCGGGAACTCCGTCCGTTCTGTTTGTAGCATTTCTCGGACAGATTCAAAGCCTTACAAGTGGTGACTGAAAGCTGCAGAGCCTCATGCCTCTATTTTGTTATACTATGATAAAAGCTTATAGTTACCCTATGGTCTTACTTACAGAATCTCTGGATTTTTAAAAACCTGTGCCTGTGATAAGTAAGTCTGTTTCATTATCATGAAGTCCTCAAAACCCAGAAGCATTTGATAGATATACCTATAATTATAATTTAACATAGTATGTCTTTCATACATAGTACCAAACTTTGGGAAAGAATGTATGAAAAATCTTGTAGGGGCAAAGTTAGCTGTCCAAAATTTTAATATTTATGTAAATGAAGGAGTCAAAAAATTTAACATGCTTCACCAAAGAAAGGAACCAAATTGAAAAATCTTTGGGGAACAGCCAACCTTCTGTCTACGGAGTGCTAAGTTTATCAACCTAAGTGATAAAAATTTAGGAAACTTTGAAGAAAATTACAATATCCTCTCCAAGTCATTTATAAAATTATTATAAAAGTTAACTCTTTTAATCAAAATTATCAGAGGATACTGATTGTTCAAACCTTAGCTTTAACCCTGACCTTCTCTGTTAAAGTAGCCTCAGGCCTAACTCTATGTATAAGCTAATAATGACTCTCTCTTTATTTGCAAGACATTATAAGAAGTATCTAGGTAACTTACGAGGTATTTTCAAGGTGCTAAAATCTTCTATAAATATACAGGGTGGTAATAATAATATTGAAAGAAGGATATGTGAGTAACGAAGATTTTATATTACCAAAAAATTCCTTCCATTTTTCAAGTAATGGAATAAAAAATTCTAAGTAATTCCTATGTATGATAATATTCAATATTTAGATCAGCTAATATTAAACATATATGAAATATATAATTTATATAATATTAAATAGCATATATATATTTATAAAATCAACAGAAGCAGATCTTGTGCTTTAAAGTAACATAAGTTGACTAATATTAAACATTTATATATATTATATGTATATAATATATAATAGGGCATAATATAATAAGTGATAAATTGATAATATTTTTATATATGTATACAAAAATAGAGGCAGATCTTGCACTTCAGGGAAATATATACAAATGATCAAAAGTTATGAAAAAGAATCAGTAGCCTGATATTTTTAGCTCTAAAAGTAGAGTCCAATGGATAATGGCAGCCCATGGTTTTCTTTGCAGTGTCCTAATATGTAAACTAAGACCATTTCACCATCATCTAATACGTAAGCTCATGCTAAGTCAGCTGCAGAATATCTGACCTTTATACTTGTGTTCTATAATTTCTCTTTTTTTAAGTTTATTTATTTATTTTGACAGAAAGAGAGAGAGAGAGGGAGAGAAAATGGGAGGGCGGGGGAGGGAGAGAAGATCCGAAGCAGGCTCCCTGCTAACAGCAGAGAGCCTCATGCGGGGCTTGAACTCATGAACCATGAGATCATGACCTGAGCTGAAATCAGAAGCTCAAGTGACTGAGCCGCCCAGGTGCCCTGTATTCTTTAATTTCTAGATTTCAGTGATACATAAGTTATTTGAGGACAGGCCAAGTGAACTCAAGGATTATCAAAACTCTTATGGATAATTAAAGTAGAAAACCCTGGAATAATGTCCTTTGAAGCTGTTTGTTGGGTAGTTTTGAGTTTTCTTAAAAACCATGAGCCAATATATATAATTCTTTGAGATCTGTAAGATTCTGTAAGATACACGTGCTAATACTGATAATATTCTAGCAGAATGGGCTTGAATCTAGGTTAAAATAGCCACGTACAGTCAATTCTGTAATGTGACATGTGTTTCTAAAAATCACGGAGCTATGCAGAATTGCACAATAAAAATCACAAGTCTTATGGCGAAAAGGGGATTGAGGGCACTGTATTCAAAAACTTGGTCAATGACAAAAAAGAACAGGAAGTAAAAATGGTAGCACATTTTTACAAGTGTTAAATGGTTGCGAAATACATAAATACTACAATAAATATAGTACTTTACCTTGAAAAAATCTGGGAAATTTACTTTGTGGTCGTGGGCATCGGACTAGTTTGTGTGTCTACTATGATACGTTTTTTTGAAATTGAATAGAAGACATCGTGACACAAGATACGGATGAGTGTGGCTCGTAGCATGTGCAGTGAAGTGAGGTGGCTGGCAGGTGTTGAGTTATGCATGCGTGTGAGCATGTTGTGTTTTCGTACATGGCTTGGTTCAGCCGGGTGCCGTGTTCTTTGTTCACGTGGTGTTTCTCACAGATGAAATCACGCATAAGCAAACCAAAAAATTCACGTAACAGGTCGTGCCCTATTATGTTACTTGTGATGTAATATTCACGTTTTCAAAGCAAGCCCTGTAACAGAACTGACTTGACTACCCGGCTCAGTCAGGTTTGTCCCTTAGAAAGAAGTAGCTTGCATTTGTTAGTCTACTGAATTTCAAACCATCAGTTACTTTTGAACACATTCCTAAATTTCTTTCTGAAGTTATTTAGAACTCAAAACTAGTACAAATGAAAGAAAAACTAGTCCTTAAGTTCTCAAGCTAACCTCCCAAACCCCATTTTTATTTTACTCTTATGAGCTAGATTGACTGGTTGATTGATTTGAGCTAGGTGTAGACTAGCCGTGTCTTCTCTGAGGAAATCGGTTCTCAGTTCTAAGTCAAGGCGCCAGATCTCAGTTCTTTCTAACTTGTAAATGCGAGTTTGGATTCCCGATTTGCTCTTTTATCTTCCTCCCCATCCTCATCCTGGCCCCCTTGACATTTGTTTGATGCTGTGAAAGGTGGTGCCGAGGTTGCAATTGCCTGACCAGTGCCCTGTGTCATTTGTCTTTGATTTGTAGCTATTTCATAAAGTTTCCAGCAGATGGCAGTAAAGTTCCTAAACGAAGGCTTCCTTTCCTGATTCGTGTAGGTCTTTTGTATAGGCTATCGTCAGGGTTGTTGTAAAACCGGAAGACCTGGGGAAGGAGACACCGTGAAGGAAGTCAACGTGGAGCTATAGGCCAGCTCCTTGCTAGATTTATTACAAAGCTGTATTCTATGTCTTAATATTTAAGTTAGTCTAACAAACTTTTTTAAAAAATACATCTAAATAAAATATGTTCTAGGCTTCAACCTTGACTGTATATTTGTAACACATTTTGTAACAGTCTGGAATTGCAGGCTAGAATTTTCAAATTTGGTCCCATATCATGAGAGGCCCCACAAACATACAGCTCGGTACCACCCAGCCTGTACCTTTGAGCTCTTAGGAGATCCTTGCCCGAGAGCACCAGAGTAGAGTCCTCTAAAATGTGATGCCCACGTGAGGGGCCCCTTTTGACTGACTAGTCCTAATGCAGTGTTAGTCATAGCACATCACTATGGTGTTTGGAGAGTAGAGTGGAAGGAGGAATGCATGGCTTAAAGAATCAGGAATGGTTTTTAGATTCAGCCTGGACTTCTAGGGAGAAAAAAGGTGGTTTGAACCTGAGCATCTATTCCTTCCAGAAACCCCACTATAACTATATAGTAAGGGGATTTTCTTTTAAAGACACGGTCCTTCAAGGACACGGAGAATGAGAAAGAAGAAAGCAAGCCCGCAAAATAATAATAACAACAATAACAGTAATAAATTGAAAGCTGAAAAGCAAATGGAGCATGGTACATAACCTAGCTGCCTTGGGAGAGCCAAATCTTAGACTGTCAGTGAAGAAAGCTAAGAAGGAACCTGATTTTTACTACAGAATCTTTAAATCACTTAGGAATTGATGACAGGAGCATATCTTTTATAGTAGATCCCCTATCTTTTCCTCTTCCCTAGTCCACTAAACAATTGCTTTTCCCACCCCTACCTGTATTCTATTCTAAGACTGCAGGTTAATTCTCTGGAGGAAAGAAACTATTGGTGTATTGGGGCACACCAGGCAAAATTGAGAGCACAGAACACTTTACCAAATACAAGGAAACTAAGTGAACATCTGCAGACTGAATGCTGGGCTCCTCTACCTATCTTTCCTCACTTGCCTTTACCCTCCAGGCAGAAGACAAGAAGAATATTATTTGGGGTGTTTAACCCACTCAGGAGGAAAGATCTCAAGATACTAACATTCCCAAGACTAGTAGAGATCTGAAGAAGAGCCTCTAGCATGAAAGAGAGAAACCAAAACAAACAAAAGAAAAAAAGAAACCCGGAGGAACAGAGACAGGCAGGGAATAGAAAACGTAAAGAAAAACGTCGCTATCAGACAGATAAAATATTGCGTACATGAGACGAGAACTGAGTGTTATACAAAGCCAAAGAGTGGCCATGTGCTAAAAAAAAATTGTCGCAGAAATAAAACTCAATAGAAGGATTGGAAAATGAAAATGAGGATATAGCCCAGAAAGTAGAGGGGGGAAAAAAAAAAAAGATAAAATAGAGTGCCAGTCAAAACAATGAGTTCCAAAAAAAGAAAAGCAAGGGAAGGAAATCATTGGCAAAATAATTCAAGAAAATTTCTCATAACTACAAATAGGAGTTTCCAGATTGAAAGAGCTTACCGAGTGCCTATGGCAAAGCACATTTTTGGGAAATTTCAGTTTGTTTTTGGTGACATAGAGACAGTCTTATAAAATTGCAAAGAAAGGACAGATTACATATTTAGGATCAGAAATCAGAATGGCATGAGGCTTCATATCAGCAACATCAGAAGCTAGGAAAAAATGAGGAATGCCCTCAAACTTCTGAAGGAAAATTACTTCCAATTTGGAATTCTATGTTTAGCTATTAGCCACTAATTACACATGAGAATAAAATAGACATTTTCAGGGGCGCCTGGGTGGCTCAGTCGGTTAAGCGGCCGACTTCGGCTCAGGTCATGATCTCGCGGTCCGTGAGTTCGAGCCCCGCGTCGGGCTCTGTGCTGACAGCTCAGAGCCTGGAGCCTGTGTCTCCCTCTCTCTGACCCTCCCCCGTTCATGCTCTCTCTCTGTCTCAAAAATAAATAAACGTTAAAAAAAATTTTTTAGGGGCGCCTGGGTGGCGCAGTCGGTTAAGCGTCCGACTTCAGCCAGGTCACGATCTCGCGGTCCGGGAGTTCGAGCCCCGCGTCGGGCTCTGGGCTGATGGCTCAGAGCCTGGAGCCTGTTTCCGATTCTGTGTCTCCCTCTCTCTCTGCCCCTCCCCCGTTCATGCTCTGTCTCTCTCTGTCCCAAAAATAAATAAACGTTGAAAAAAAATATTAAAAAAAAAATTTTTTTTTAAATAGACATTTTCAGACATCAAGATTTAAACAAAAAATTTACCTCCTACACATCATTTCTCCTAGAGCTAATGAAACCTATTCTTCCCCAAGAGTGAGCAGGATGTGGGATAAAGGCTGGGAGATCCAACACAAGGGGAGAAGACAAAGGGCCCCACAGGAGAATGTGCTAGAGAGAACGGAGGGTGACAACTCCATAGTGTCTATAGAATGAGGACAAGCAGTTCAGACCGCAGCGGTCAAAAGGCTATCGTGAAGACTTCTCCAAGAAGACAAAATTGATACAGTAGAATGAATTGAAACAACGAATTGAGGATTGAAGCAAATTTGGGATTGAATTAATAATAAGCACATAGAAATTTAAATAAATGAGTAATCAGGCAACAGCTTTAGGAGACACAAAAATGTAGTTCAGTGCACAGAGAATGCTTGTATAGCACCTTCTACACGTTAGGTACTTTGTATATGTTAATTTTTTAATCTTTGTAAACCCACAAGGTACTGTTTTACACGTAAGGAAAGTGAGGCATAGTGAGGATAAGTAACTTGTCTAAATACCTCAGCAGCTGGTCAATGGCAAAGGTAGGATTTGAACCCAGGCAGTCTGCCTTCAGGAACTCTGCTCTTGACCACGGTGCTGTGTTATGCATCAGGTTCACTGTGTGGCTGCATTGACTACATACGTAGTCCCAGTATTGCTTTTCCTTACCAAAATGACTATGGAACCAAATAGGGACCATGAGAAGGTAGGAGGTGTCAGGGTACCTGCTGGGGTAGGAGGAAAGAATCAACTTCTCATCTTCATAGTGGAAAATCAAAAGATAATGTCTAAAATGGGGGAAAAAAAACCCTGTAAATATCAGTACAGCTATTTTATTTAAGATTTGATGGTAACTCCCAAAAGAATTGGCTAAGAAAGATGAAAGTTGTTGTTCCTGGGGAAGGAAGAGTGTTAGAAGAGGGGATTGCTGTTTGTGTGAACAAGTCTCATGAAACTAGGAGACCCTAAACTATGTGCATATATTGTTTTATTAACATAAAAATGTAAAAAACAGGGGAAGGCATATACAGTTAACAAAAAAGAAAATTAATATGCCATTTAAACACAAGGAAAAGGTACTATTCCTCGTTTCTAATCAATAAAAGCAAATTAAAGTTACAATGAGCTGCCAGTTTTTACCTATGAGATTAGCAAGTATAAATATGTTTGTTTTGGACGGATAGGAGGAAACAAACATTCTAGTCCAATAATGCCAAATTGTTTCTGTAGAGGGCAGCCTCGGCAGGATGCATTTTGGCAAAAATGCAATCTAACCTCTTAAGAATTTGTCCCACACCTCTACTCACATAGTCATTGCAATTGCACCATTGCTTATAATAACACAAGAGCAGACCAACCAAAATATCCATCCATAGGAGATGATTTCAATGAATTCTGCTAAATCTGCATGATATACCACTATGCATGTATCTGTCAAAAAGAAAGTAGTTCCACGTGTAGTAATTTGAAGCAATTTCCAAGATACATTGTTAGGGGGCGGGGCAAGGTGGGAGGCAAGTACAGAAATGTGTGTGTATATTATACTTTGATTTATGTAAAAAGTGCCATGTGCATATAAGCATGTGTGAGTGTATATGAGTGTGTGCGTGTGTGTGTGTATGTGTGTGTGCGTGCGCGGGGGCATAACTCTAGAACTATACAGAAGAAGCCCTTAGCAGTGGGTGCTTCTGAGGAGAAAACTGGAAACCTGGTGGATCAGAATGTGAGGGAGACGAACTCTGTCACTATCTGACCCTTTTTTAACCTTTCACCTTTTAATGAAATGAAGGTTAATATTTTTAAAGAGTAATAATGGTGGAAATACTTGTAACTTTAATAATTAGGGTAGAGCAGGGGAGGGGGAAATGGAAAGAAGAAACCTACCTTCCTAAAGGGACATTTCAGTTCTTGTTTTTTTTTTTAATGTTTATTTATTTTTGAGAGAGACAGAGACAGAATGCGAGTGGGTTAGGGGCAGAGAGAGAGGGAGATACAGAATCCAAAGACAGGTTCCAGGCTCTGAGCTAGCTGTTAGCACAGAGCCCGACACAGGGCTCAAACCCACGAACTGCAAGATCATGACCTGAGCTGAAGTTGGACGCTCAATCGACTGAGCCATCCAGGCGCCCCGGTACATTTCAGTTCTTTATGTTGAATTTCAAAAACAGGGAAAATGAATTAAAAATGAATTAAAATCCAGGACAGTTAACTGGAAGGGTATGTTATATTGGTGCCAATCAACGAGTTTCGCATTACTAGAATACACTGCTGTGAAATCAGCTGGATTTCATCTCACTCAACCGTCATGAATTTGTAGCGGGGCGTTAAACTGACCGTTATAACAGGTTCGTTTTTATTTATCTGCAGTAAACAAGAGAAATTGACTCTGATTAAAGAAGACTAGAAGCTCTTTGACATTTTTATGTTAGATGATTATAATCTAATAGATTATAAAAGTAACCTCTTTTGGATTTTTTCAGGAATGTTAAAAAGGATATTTCTTCTCTTTACCTCTTTGTTAAATAAAACTTAACTGAAGTAATGCTGGGGAACAAGTTTTCTGTGGATCATAAATGCTGTGCCTATGATTTAATGTATCATTTTTGTGTATATTGCTTTGGGCAAATTTAAAACTCAAAGACCAGGATAGTAAAATATAGAAGAATTTGTTCTACACAGATCTCCTGTAGAGACCCTTTTCCCCTGTGAGAAGATCGGAAAATGTGTTTGTTTGTTTGTTTGTTTGTTTTACCTTAGGAATATTATATTTCTTATAATGTTAGATAATGAAAATTCAGAGACTGTTAGTAAGAACAATTGCTTATAAGTAATTTTATTTTGTTTTATTTCACAGTTTTCCAAGTAGTATTAGCAATGAGCCTAATAAATTTTATTAGCCGAACAAAGTAATCCTCTTCCAGCTCTTAACATGCCCCCAGCTTCTCACTTCAGATTACAGATTTGCCAGCAACCAATACAGAAACTAAATAAAGGGAATATGAACTGCAGAGTTATTGGACAGCTGTTTTATTTCAAACCTCTATTTTATGAATCCAGATGACTTTCTACTGTTCTACTGTTAGCCTCATGTTAAGATTTTATTTTTGCCCCCCTAAATATTGGGAAAATTACTTTTTAGTATTTCCACAATACTGGGGTTTGGTTTGTTTTTTTTTTGTTTTGTTTTGTTTTTGCTGAGGTCCAGCATGTATAGTATTTTTCTGTGAACTAAAGCAAGTTTCCATGCTTATTCAATACTAGTTATACCATCCTATTTGATTTGAGGTGATAGGCGTCATAGGTAATACTTTATGACTAAAACCAGCTTCCTTCCACTTTGTAACTAATTCATAAAACCGACTCCGTTTAGGAGCCAGAAAAGTTAAAACCAGACCAGACAGCATCCCAGTCGCTGCCAGTTGTTGTCCTCCACTGATGCAGTTAGCATCCTCCTCAAGTAACAGGCACATTAGCTGGTTCTAGAACTGAATATAAAAGTTAGGTCACTCTAGGGCTATGTCAGTTTTTTATCAACCTTTTCTAAAAAGTAGTTTATCTGTGCTCACTGCCTAATTGTTTTTTCTGTACCTTGATATCTGGCTTCATCTGTCACTGAAATTTGCCCCCGTATCAGAGGTGTGATAATAAATTCCACCACTGCAGTCGGCTTTAGCCCCTCTCTTCAGTCTGTAATGATTGGCTCTTCTACCCACGTTCATGCTACCCTTTCTTTTCTTCTTCTTTTTTTTTAATGTTTTTATTTATTTTTGAGAGAGAGAGAGAGAGAGTGAGTGACCGAGCAGGGGAGAGACAGAGGATCCGAAGCAGGCTCCAAGCTGACTGCAGCGAGCCCATGTGGGGCTCGAACTCACAAACCGCGAGATCATGACCTGAGGCAAAGTTGGACACTCAACCAACTGAGCCGCCCAGGCGCCCCTTTGCTCCCCTTTCTTGACTTGTGTAACTTTTGTTTGTTATTTTCCTCACTGTACCTTACTCTCTCCCGCTTGTACGTGTGAATATCTGAAGTGCAGATACCTGCTTCACTTGCCTTGTCCATTCTCTGTAGATGATGTCACCTCTTTACCAGAATGCTCGCCCCTGAAGCCATTATCTGTCTGTAGTTCCCCTCTTCATTCCCTCTCTTGCCTCCCCAGAACCTTGTTCTCGTGTGACTGCAGAACCACTGTCCTTCTAGTCCTTCTAACTTTATGTTGCCCATTTGTTTCCACCTGAGTATCTTAGTAATTACCCTCTGTCTCTTCTTAATTCTTCTTTTTTCCTTCTAGATTACTCATTTCACTGCTTGACATTTTCTCCTTTTTTTGAAAAATGTTTTTATTTATTTTTGAGAGAGTGCAAGTGGGAGGGGGGCGTGGTGCAGAGAGAGGATGGGACAGAGGATCTGAAGCGGGCTCTGTGCTGACAGCAGTGAGCCCATGTGGGGCTCAAGCCCGTGAACCGTGAGGTCATGATCTGAGCTGAAGTTGAACGCTCGACTGAGCTACCCAAGCACCCCAGCATTATCTTCTTTATTATTATTATTAAGAATAATTTTTTTTAACATTTATTCATTGTTGAGAGACAGAGTGCAAGCAGGGGAGGGGCAGAGAGAGGGAGACAGAGAATCTGAAGCAGGCTCCAGGCCCTGAGCTGTCAGCACAGAGCCCAACGTGGGTCCCCAACCCACGAACTGTGAGATCATGATCTGACCCGAAGTCCCATGCTTAACTGACTGAACCACCCAGGCCCCTTCCCCGGCATTATCTTCTTAAAGCACTAATTGAATCATGTTTGTTGAAACCTTTCTTAAACACCTTTACTGGATCTCCATTACCTACGGGATGAGGCCCAAATGTGCACTGGCACTAAACATCCTCTGTATTCTGACCCAGGCTTGGCTCTCCAACGCTGTCTTTCTTTACCCACCACCGACATCTGGGTTCTGGCCTCGTGGGCTGCTTCAGCTTCCCAGGTATTGTCATGCACATGGGCTTCTGCTCACATGGAGCCATCCACCTGGAATGTCTTGCGCTCTTTCACTCCACCCACCTCTTGTATGATAATCCTGGGGCTTGGCAATCTTTTTCTTCATTCCACCAATCAGAATCCACCAGCATTTATGTCCGATAAACAGCTCTTTTTGTCCCTCTGAAACTGAATGTAAGTCCTTACGTTTTCAACAAGTTGTTGCTACGTATCTTCTTTACTAGGTCAGAACCTCTTAGATGACGGGACTGTTTCTCCTCCATATTGGTGTCACCACAGAAACTAGCCGGTGGTTTTGTCCATTGTTGTAGGCTTAGTGTGTGTTTGTTGAGTGAATGACTGATGTGAGACACATTGGAGAAACCCTTGCCTGATTTTTTTCAAGTGAAGCGCTTCAAAGTGAAAAATGATCTTAGATGTGGGAAGTGTGTTTTTTTGCCCCTGTAGGGAAAACCATATCCACTTCATAGAAGTACTTTACAAATGCATTTGGAGAATTCTAAATATCGTTGTGCAGCCATGGGGACTCTACGCAGTTATTACATCCACAACTTGGTTCTGAGACGTGCGAAGCCGGTAACTGCCACTGTCCAGGTGAACAAGTCCCAGTGTTGGGCTTGACTGTTTGCCAAGGTCAGACGTGAGCTTGCAGCCTGTGCTGCTTGTTGATACCATGACCGCAGTTGTATTAGTGAGCAAGGTGTCTGTGCTTACTTTTAAGATTTTGCTAGTAGCAAATAGCTTGTAAGAGATAGTTTCTGTTTCTGTGCAAAATGGTAATAGAAAATAAATTCTCTGAATGGAAGAAAATGACCTTTTTATCCTTCTGCTGCATTTGAGGTTGATGGCATAAACGTGTGTGCTATTGTTGGCGTTTAGTTATTAAGTGATTAGGTAGTATATCAAAATCACACGAGCAGATTTAGCAGCTCATTCACAGACAAGAGGGTTTATTACTTTAGGAATGACTAGAACTCTTCTGTTCTTCCTGGAAGGACTGCCTTTAGCAGAGGCCGTTGTGGGGCAGTGGAAATGGTACAGGCTTTGAAGTTGCCCTAACGTGGATTCAGATTCCATCTCTTCTCATCATTAACCTTGAGCCTCAGCTTCCTTATCAGATGAGATTTTTATTAGGCTTTGAAAGAGGAATTTGGGACCAACAACGTAAATTCTAATTTGAGACAAACTTCAGTTCTCTCTGACTCTTACACAATCCTGGAACCAGTGAGATAGAGAGTAGGTGTTATATTTCTCAGTTTGCTTGGACAGGTTTAAATAAACCCAGTAAAGAAATTTGAGGTGTGACATGTTAGGAAACATCCTGTCTCTGTATCTCATGACTTTACTCATTTGTTTTTTTCTTTTACTTGCACAGTTTGGCAAATTCCTTTCTTCTAAAGTATGGTCATAATTCACCATTCTGTTATATAATGGAGGTAGAAAAATGAGAATGGAGTTGTTTACACTGTATCTTGAGATTTATTTTTGAGACTTGGTCTAGGTCCTTGGCTGCCCTAGAACCTTTTCCAAAAGGAAAATATGTGATTCAGATACACTGAGCAAAATTAGCTAAACATTGCGTACTTTCTTTAGTTGGTCCCTCACTTGTGCTCTCCACCCACTGCCCCCATTTCTTTCTTTCTTTCTTTCTTTCTTTCTTTCTTTCTTTCTTTCTTTCTTTCTTTCTTTCTGTTTCTCTCTCTCTCTCTCTCTCTCTCTCTCCCTCCCTCCCTCCCTCCCTCCCTCCCTCTCTCTCTCTCTCTCTGGTAGTCCAGATTGGCTAAGCTATTTACCAAAGCCTTTTTAGTTTATGTTTCAAACAGAAGGATTTGTGAATCAGATTGGTGGAAAATCTAGTTGAGTTTGTGTCCAAAACAGACTGGAGTTGCCTTCGGGGATGAAGAATGTTTTGTTAAGACCTTCCTGACACCCACCTGTCCTGTGATTTCTATAGTAACAGTGCTCAAGAAGAAAACAAGCCCTGGAGATTCTCATTAAGGCATTGTGCTCACTGGATTGTTTTGATTACTTACTTACTTTTCTCTGAAATTTACAGCCTATTTTCTTTCCTGTTATGTTCAGAAATTTGAATGTTAACTTTTCCCCCATTTTAATTGATAGTTAATATAACGCAATGAGAAATCCCCATCCTTTTCATTTTTTCCATCTGCTTACAAAATAATTCGTATCTTGTCTGTTTGGCATGTTCTTTCCAACTCTGGAGAGTAGAGAATAATGGTAAAAATTCAAGGTAGAAACGAGTAAAGAATACAAATTCAGAAGATAGAAAGGAAGTAAAAGACTGAATTAGAGAGCTGGTGATAAAGATTATTATTTTATCTCAGTTCATTTTTTCAATTAGAGGCCTTAGATTTTTTTCCCCTCTTTAATCAGAGTAGTGCCATCAAAGAGTCAAAAACATATTTAAGCAAATCTTTTGTAATTAATTTTCAAAAGTAGGAATCAAAGAGAAGTGTTGCGATGTATGTGTGAGGATGTATATAATGAGGAGCAGGTGATCTGGGGAGAGAGTGAGTGTGAGTGAAAGGAAGAGGAGAGAAAAAACTACATGTAAAAAATATATCAGAATATCATTGGCAGTACACATTACAATTAGATAAAAATAGGGGCGTCTGGGTGGCGCAGTCGGTTAAGCGTCCGACTTCAGCCAGGTCACGATATCGCGGTCCGTGAGTTCGAGCCCCGCGTCGGGCTCTGGGCTGATGGCTCAGAGCCTGGAGCCTGTTTCCGATTCTGTGTCTCCCTCTCTCTCTGCCCCTCCCCCGTTCATGCTCTGTCTCTCTCTGTCCCAAAAATAAATAAACGTTGAAAAAAAAAAAAATAGCCTTGGGTAGCCACCGTAAGCTAGAGAGTTCTAGATAAGCCTCCCAAAAAAGAAACTGCAGACATGATAGGAGCGAGGAGAAAATTTGGCCTTTTTTTTTTTTTTTTAAATCTATTTATTTATTTTGAGAAAGAGAGAGTGCCAGCTGGGGAGGGGCAGAGAGAGAGAGAGAGAGAGAGAGAGAGAGAGAGAGAGAGAGAGAGAGGGAATCCCGATGTGGGGCTCAATCCCACGAACCAAACCTTGAGATCATGACTTGAAGCCCAAATCAAGAGGAGCCACTAAGGCGCACCTAGTTTGGCCTCTTCTAATAAGCTTTAACGTCAGCGATACGGCGTAGGGTTATAGGTGAAAGATGAGCTCTTGCAACTTAACTGTGTTACTTGGATTAGTAAATTAGAATTACACTTAATTTTCATAAGCTTTTCCAAGGCTTAGCAATGAATTTAACTGCTCTGATGTATTCATGCCTAAATAATACATTCAGGTATAGTGACCTGCCTGAGTTCAGGCTGCTCCAGCAGAATACTGTAGACTGGGTGGCTTAAACAGCAGCTGTTTATTTCTCACAGTTCTGGAGGCCGGCAAGTCCAAGGCTTGGTGTCTGTGGACGGCCCTTTTACGGGTTGCAGACTGCCGACTTCTTGTACCCTCCCATGGCAGAAAGAGGGCATGGGTGGCGGTCTCTGTTATAAAGAACTAATCCCGTAAAGCTCCAAGTGCACATGACTTCTAAACTGAAATTGTATTCCAAGTTAAAGTATCTGTCAAGTAATAGAAGAGGTAAATCCAGAAGGACGAAAAGATGACAAAGGGAATCCCCAGAATATTGGTGTAGTCCCAGAATGGCAATCATGTAGCTGGCTGAGGGAGCATCCGGTGATGAATGAAATTCTTGCTATTAGAGATGCAACTTCATGCATCATTTAGAGAACTTCTTTACCAAACAACAGCATGTTTGGCACTCATAGCACTTAGTAAGTATTGAGTGCAATTAAACATTGAACAACAAAGCACGATATGTTTTCAGCATTTTCCAATCCATCGTATTCTTTTAAATTTCGTGTTTACATGTATGGGTATGATGTAAAATTTGAAATGTGCATCATGAAAGTTTTAAGAAATTTGGAAGGTTTGTAGGTGATAATTTTAATTATGCAGCAACTGATGTTCTAGGTTACAGGGTGGTCCATAATAATCAAACTTCACAAATTCAAGCTAGAACTTCTCCGAGGATAAAACTGTATTTTAAAAATCACTGCTGTGGCCTGACTTTCTCTTGCCAATGAGATGGAAACAGTTGTATTTATTTTCTAACAGGAGGGGGAAAGGGATGTCTCCAGTCCCCGTGTGTAGATGTCCCTGTTCTTACTTGTCTGGATGGCCTCCTGAGAGATGTAATACTGAGAGTGTGATTCTGCCCTTAGTTACCAATGACTGTTTCCTTAGCAAATTCATTAATCTCTCTTGTATCTCTCAAGTTTTGTCACCCATAAAATACCATTCAAATATTAGACTTCCCTGAAATTTAGCTATTTTTCCACCTACTTTGTTGCCTGTTAATACGACATTTTAAGACCAGCTCGTTAAATACATTATTTCATTTTAAATTAGTTAAAATCCAAGGCGTTTGTTCTTTAAGCTTACTGTATCCTGGGGCAGATTTATCTGTTAGTAGTAACCACATTTGAAAGTAGGTTAAAGAATAGTATCGCCACAGGGGGTGGCTCAGTCACTTAAGCATCTGACTCTTGATGTCGGCCCAGGTCATGATCTTGCAGTTCATGGAATCCATCCCCATGTAGGGCTCTGTGCTAACCGCGTGGGGCCTGCTTGGGATCTCTCTGTCCCTCTCTCTCTCTCTGCCCCTCCCTTGCTCATGCTCTCTCTCTCTTAAAATAAATAAATAAACAAAAAAAAATTTTTAAAGAATAGTATGGCCACAATAATCGTAAGTCTTGAATATGCCAGAAACTAAGATCTTTGTTTTTATTGGAATTTATTGCTGTGTCACTGAAACAAATCTCTCATAGAAGATTTTCAAGTTTTTTATTGGTAGTGAACACTTTTTTTGTTTTTAGCTTCAACAGTAATAAATTTAGATATCAGATTTTATTGCCAAGAGAAAATACGTTATCCCTTGTGATAGAGGAATTTGGCTTGTTTCAAAGCAAAGGGTAAATCCTTGCATGTGGTATTTGTACTGCTGAACTGCATTGTGGGTTTTCTGCAGGGTCACTGTTTTGGAATTGATCATGAATTGATTCCATGCCTCATGCTATAATTCTGGCACCTTTTATACTATTTGATTATGCCTTTTCTGAAAGAATATGTAATTCATTTCTTCTCTCTTTAAGTTTACTTATTTATTTTGAGAGAGAGAGAGCAAGAGAGAGCAAGCAGGGTAAGGACAGAGAGAGGGAGAGAGAGAAAATCCAAAGCAGGCTCCCCACTGTCAGCACAGAGCCCCATTTGGGGCTCGAACTCATGAACTGTGAGATCATGACCTGAGCTGAAATCAAAAGTCGGATACTTAACCGACTGAGCCACCCAGGTATCCCTCTAATTCATTTCTTATAGTATAGACCTTGTGTGTTTGTGTCTGTGTGTGTGTGTGTGTGTGTGTGTGTGTGTGTGTGTGTGTATGTGTGTCTGTGTGTGTACAAGGGAAAAAGAATAGCCATACAACTGAGAAAAGGGGCCCCTCATTCTCTGGAATTGGATTTCAACATTGACTGGATATTTCCTGAGAACACACAATCTGGGGCCAAGTGATTGAGAATGTCTCTCTTCTCCTCTCCTCACTTATTCTCTTCTGTCGTCTATTCACTTCTTTCCCCCATATTCTAGGAGCCAGATGTTCAGAAAACATTCCACGTTATCACTCAAAGTTACCATTCTCAAGCCAGGAGCTGCTGCTCAGCGTGTGGGTAATATAGCTGTGTCCACTTGCTGAAATAAATGAAAAAGTACAAGTAGAAAGAAATTCAGTGTATCATTCGAATAGATGTATGTTTCATGATCTCTGGATTCATATACTGTGAAGAAAAGAGCCACGGCTGGTGATAAACCTAATCTGGAACAATATACAAGCTTTTTTATAAAATTGATAACATTATAGAAAATTTAGAAGAATACAGAGAGCTACAAAGAGGAAAAATAACAACCCCAAAATGCCACTTAAGGTAAATTTGGAGAAGTAGTTCAGTTCAATATACCATAGTGGTTAAGAGAAAGCACTCCAGAGCCAAATGAAGTGTGGATTCTGGTTCTACCAGTTTGTGACCTTGGGCAGGTTACTCACTCAAACCTGTCTGTGTCTCCATTTCTTCATATGTAAAATGGGCAAAATAATAGCATTTATTTATTAAATATTTTTTTTAATGTTTATTTATTTTTGGGAGAGACAGAGTACAAGCGAGGAGGGGCAGAGAGAGGGAGACACAGAACCTGAAGCAAGCTCCAGGCTCTGAGCTGTCAACATAGGGCCCGACATGGGGCGCAAACTCACCCACCATGAGATTGTGACCTGAGCCGAAGTCGGACGCTTAACTGACTGAGCCACCCAGATGCCCCCCGCCACCACTGCTTTTTTTAAATTTTATTTTTTTATTATTATTATTTTAAATAAAAAAAATAGGTTGTTTACCTTAAAATTCTTTTTCCTAGTGGGCGCCTGGGTGGCTCAATTGGTTAAGTATTTGACTCTTGATTTCATCTCAGGTCCTGGTCTCTCGATTCATGGGATCAAGCCCCACATTGAGCTCTGTGCTGACAGCATGGAGCCTGGTTAGGATTCTCTCTCCCCCGCAACCCCTCCCACTTGTGCTCTCTCTCTCTCTTGCTCTCCCCAAAATAAATACACATTAGAAAAAAAAGAATTCTTTTTCTTGTGAAACTGCTGTTAGAATCTTCTAATTTTTTTCCTTGTTTTTTTTTTTTTTTGATGTGTTTTTTACTTACCTCTTGGAGTTCTACTAGATTTTAGCTTGCTGTAGTTAGTTGTAAGGGAATAGTGGAAATTGAGTGAAACTGAATGAACCTGAGGCATGCAGTAGTATTTTAAATTACGTAGTACATGCAAATGTTGTTGTGTTAGTGGTATGCTAAAGATGACTGTACCATAACGTCTATGCCTTCTCTAAGTGGATTTGCGAATTTTCTTTAAAACTAAGACAAAAATGCTACTGACTATATTTTCTGGAAACTAATATGTGCAGTATATGGGGAAGGTGGACCAATAGTACCTCAGTTGTGATAGCAGATTAGCTTCACAGGAAATCAACAGGCCTCACAGATAATTGTATTTATGTTTTGAAGCCCCTGAAGAAAATGAGTTTTTGAAAGCCTTTTGGAAGTACAATTTAAGCTGTCTTTTTAAATGAAGAGAGACAATATCGCAGGCGCATCCTTGGCTCTCTGAGCACATTGGGAGATATTAGCCATTAATATCCAACTCTATCCCCAGATGCTTTTAGTTGTTCTTTGTTGTTTATTAACGGGTTTTTTTTTCATAGAAATAGAAGTGTTACTTTTGTACCTGTAACATATTCTTACCCATATGATGAAAGAAAACTAGAAAAAGATTTGCTTGTACTTTTCCACTTGACTTTAGCTGATTTTTCTTCGAAGTGGGGTCCTATTCATATGAGTGCCTGGGTATTAGGAAGCCGACTGATCTTTGATTTTACCTGCTCCCTCCAACGCTTCCTCGCTGCCAGTTGCCATTTCAGGTAAGGAAATGCAGGGCACTAAGCTGCCGTGGCTAGAAGAGCAAGGTAGAGCTCTCCTGCTTAGCCAGAAGTCTGGGAAACATTGTGTGGCTGTCTTATTGGTCACTTCGTGGTATCTGCCTTTTCTAAACACTTACAAGTACTTTGCTAAACCCTACGACTAATAGGCCTTCAAGTATTTATAATGCTTTTTTATCAGAAGGGAAGGGTATATGTATGTGTGCTTGTTGTGGGCCTGTCCTGTACAAATAAACTGAAATAAAAATTAGAATTTCAGAAGCACTTCTGAAAAAGTGGGTGACCTTAGTGTTTGTTGTTCCAATTATAGACAATGATTTCCTTTTCTAAAATGAACTCTGGAAAGAATGCAGTGGGAAGACCACAATATCAGAATGCCAGTCTGGTTTGTGGGGAGACCTTAATAGAAATTGGGTTTATGGTTAGAAGCAGCTGTGTCTCTGATCACCTGCTGTTCAAAGGAGGGAGCACACACATATCGGCTGGTGTATACCTCAGCTTGCCTGTTGCCGGCACGTGTTTGTGCTTGGAAGAGGAGAAGATAGGTGTTAACAGGGATTTTTTTGTTTGTTTACTTGTTAACTTGTTTGGTAAGAAGTAAAACTGATGCGCGTGTCATTTGTAATTATGTGCGGTTAGCCTCCATAGTAGCACAACACATGGCCGTGGGTTCACAGAAGGTGAAAATTACTCCAACAAGCAACTTCCACGGATCAGGATTCTACCTAGTGCGAGTAGGTCCTAATTAGCTAAATGATGAAATGACTGTCTTCCCTTGATATATAATTCTTCTGGCTTCACGTAGTCACTTGAAAGCATACAAGCCTGCGATATATTCCCTTACATTCTTGTTTCAGCACATGACGTATATAGTGCTAGGCTCTGGCATCAGAAGGTAGGTAGGTGTGCGTGTGCTCCCTGTCCTCAAGATACTGCAAAGTCCTCCTGACTTTAGATACTTATAACAGGTTTGATAAGTGAGATATATCCTTTCATCCATCTGTCCATCCGTCCGTCTTGCATTCCATAAGTACCTGCTAATGCCAGACCTTGTTCTAAGCTCTGTGAATAAGCCAGAAATAAGACAAAGCCTCCACTCCCCACCCCCACCCCCACCCCCACCCCCACCACTCCCCATCTACCTCACATTCCAATGGGGAAAGAGCATTGAACATCAGTACATAATATAATGTTAGGTAATGGTGAGGGCTATGAAGAGAAAAAATAGTGCAAGGCATAAAAAAAAGTACAGGGGAGAATGTGATCAACTCTGAGTAGGAAATAAGGTGAAGAAAATAATTTTAGGGGCGCCTGGGTGGCTCAGTCGGTTGAGCGGCCGACTTCAGCTCAGGTCATGATCTCGCAGTCTGTGAGTTCGAGTCCCGCGTCGGGCTCTGTGCTGACAGCTCAGAGCCTGGAGCCTGTTTCGGATTCTGTGTCTCCCTCTCTCTGACCCTCCCCCATTCATGCTCTGTCTTTCTCTGTCTCAAAAATAAATAAACGTTAAAAAAAAAATTAAAAAAAAAAAAGAAAATTTTAAATCTGGTTGAAGGATAAATAAGAGTGGACCAATTTCCTGTTGTCAACAGTCGTTCTCAGATTTAATCAGGTATAAAAAAGTGCTTTTTGCAGGACACAATAATGTGTTGTTATAATTAACCGTCAGGTATCTGAAAATGTCATTATTGATCTGAATTTGAAATCACGCTAGGCTTCTTTAAGGTTAATTAACAGTAGCAGGTTCTAACATTTAAAAATACGCTTAAGAAGAAAAACCTCACGCTTGAGAAAATTGTATAGGTGAACTTTTTCTGTCATTTGGGAGAAGATTGCTGTTATTCTGTTTTCTCATCAGAACAGTAGCGTTGTTCAGTAGCACAGTCTGAGAACTGCACTGTGGTTGTGGTCTGTTCATCGAATGGACAGTCACCTGTGTGGGAAGAGTTGGGATTCACTGTCTCTTGTCGCAGGGAGCCCTTGCAGAAAGCTATTTCCAAGGGCTCTGGCTTGTTTTTATTGACCTGAAATCTCTCTGCCTCGTAACTTAGACCTCGCTGTCCTTAGTTCTAACTCTCGAGTCGAATTATGGGAATAACGATCTATTTCTTAGAAATATTCATAGAAATAACAAGTAAAAATAATTTCAGAGGACCTTGCACAAGATTAAGGTCGATTATAAATGACAGTCAATACTGATAACGTTGTGTTGCCTCTGGGGAGAAGAGGGTGCAGGTTGTCGGTGTGTTGTCATACAGGGTGAGGTGGGAATCTGTGGTCTGAAAGTCCTCCTCGTCAGAGCCATAGTTTGTTCCTTTCTGTATACCTTTTGTTTATGCCTTTCTTTCTCTGTGAGTCTTACCTGAGTAGCTTAAAAGGAGTAGTTCATCTGAAGTAGAAACAGGAAACCAAAAGTATAGGCAGAGGAAAATGCAATCTTAAGACATTAATGATTCTTCAAGGAAGATGAGACTAGATAACCAAAACCAAATTAGATGGTGTTAAAGTAGACTTTAAATTTAAGTCTTTGGGGCGCCTGGGTGGCTCAGTCAATTAAGCGTCCGACTCTTGGTTTCAGCTCGTGTCATGGTCTCACTGTTTGTGAGTTTGAGCCCTGCATCGGGCCCTGGGCTGTCAGTGTGGAGCCTGCTTGGGGTTCTCTCTCTCCCCCCTCTCTCTGTCCCTATCCTGCTCATGCTCGCTCGCTCTCTCAAGGTAAATAAACATAAAAAATAAATAATAAATAAATTTAAGTCTTTTTGAGATTTAGGGAGAAAAAAAGGACCGTACATATTTCACACAACCTATGTATATTTATAATATGCATATCTCTGAGTACCTATGTATATCTAGATCGCAAGTGATATATTACATCTAAAAATATATATAAATATAGCTGGATGGAGTATATGTCTTTCTGTGAGCTGTTTGTTTAGTGGTAGATAACAGATTGATACTGTGCTCTTCTCATATCTGTCCTGTTCCTCTGTCTGGAGTGGCAGGTAGGATCTGCTCAGCGATTCAAACTGTGAATATTTTAATTGATCAATCGTGACCTGCTAACCTCAGCAACTGAGCAGCTGCATAATGTGTTAGGTCATCATACCAATTATTAAGATGACATCACTGACCTGCCTTCCATTTTTTTGGAACATAGCAGGGGAAAAACCCTAGATGTATGTCGGACTTTAAAATAAGTTGAAATGATGACTAAGAACAGTGATATCATCTATAATTTCATCACATGTAGTTGACTTAAGTAGTTAAGAACCACTCAGTTTATACAATTACTTTTTTCTTTATTTTTAAAGTAAAGTACCAGCTTAAGAGCTGAATGAAGGGTTTTAGGGATATACAATTTTTCTTTTCTAAATTTGAAATACTTCTGCCGTGTTAGGGTGATCTACAGAGTGAATTTAATATAGTAATATGTGCATTAGCAGATATATACTTCTATGTACACTACATTAGTTCTAAGATATTTACCCGGTTTTTGTACTTTGAAAGGTTCATGTTTTAATTCATCATAAAAACATTCAAAATAAAAATCTCTGAAATTTGTGTTATTTTTCATTTCCCTAAAATATGACAGATTTTGAAATAGATTGATTTTTAAAAAAGAAGTCTCTTTTTTAACATGCAGCGATGCACACATCCACCCTACTGCCCCTTGGGACAGAAAAAAAAAATGAATTTCCTAGCTTGGCACGTCCATTGCTTCTGCTGAAGTAGATTGCCTGCACCCAGTGCTGCCAGAAGAGGTGCAGTGAGTAAGGAAGGGTGCCTATTGTTTAGTGCTCTGTGACAAAAGAACTGGGGACAAGAAAAAAAGGATTAAGTTTGACTGGTGTTGGCTCTGGCTTTTCTGCATTCCAAACCGTCTGAGGCACAGAGCGAGAGCAAAAGAGAGAGAGAGCAGGAGCGCCAGCCAGTGCGAGCATGGGCGAGGACAGGATACAAGTGTTTTGAGTTTCTGACTGGCATGCCGGAAGGATCATGTTAGCAACACCCAGAAACTTCGCAGGATGCAGACCCCAGGTAAGAGCTCCTCGAGTCTGTCTGAGTCTGAAATTAAGTTTGGATATATTTAAAGGGAATGTGGAGATTTATTTTTATTACACAGACGCAGTGGCTGCTAACCTTTATGATTATTGGCTTTAAAGAAATAGGTGGGCTTTCATTCCTGTCAGTTCACAGGAATATCGTGTGGAGGCTCTCGGCATGCCAGTACAAAAATCAGCACAAGACGAGCCATTTGAGAAACTAAGATAAATTAAAAGGGCAACGATCATAGCAAAGTATTAACAATGCAGCATTTACTTGTTCTTTTAATAATTTGAAGTGGACTCTTATTCTGGATCTTACCCAGAATTCTTTATGAGATGTTAAGATGACTGGAAATGGATGCAACTCGTTTCTCTCTGAGGAAGACCAACTATATTGACCATCAGTAAGAACTTAACAGTCTTGCTTGAGTCTCAGAAGCACGTAAATAAATGTGTCATTCAGAAAGTTCAACAGGTTGGATCCGTACATAACAGTAGAGCATTCAAATGAGAACTTGGCTCGTTCTTTCTGCCCAGGGTAGACTTTTAATATCTTTTGCCAATAGATGACAAGTTAGGGTCTTTAACCAGTTAGCCCACTGAAAATTAAATCTGAAAGAGATTTTAGAGCTCATCTAGAGGCCAAGCTCTACATTTTCAGTAAGAACATCGAGGTCTAGGGGATTTAGTGCTTGCTCAAGATCACAGATGTAGAAACAGAATTGAAATGAAAATCCCTATCTCCTGATTTTCAGTTTACTGTTGTTATCATGGTACCAGTTACAGTTAGGTTTTATATTTTATCTGTGCTGTATCTGTCGGCCTCAAGTGCCATAAGTTACTGCATAAATAGACAAATGCATCCTCATAAACCTAGATTAAAATCTTGTGGGAAGGAGATACTGGGGGCTGGGTGTCATCAAATCAATACTAATATCATGCTCTTGATCAAAAATATATAACAAAGTATCAGAAAAAAATGGCTTTCAGTTAAGAAAAACGGCTATGATTTACATGTTGTTATATACGCAGTTACATAGCTGTGGCATATTCTGAATATTTGTATATGAAATTGAAACTCTTTCAAATTGACTTTAGTATCTCTTAAAGACTTTAGGACTTAGCAATTTCCTGTATACTTTAAGTTAGTAAAGGTTGTATCTAATTTTTTTACTTGTATCTATTACTAGAGGCAAGAAATCGTTCCATGTTCACTGCCTTTCCTATGTTTATTTTTTTAAATGTGAGACAACAGTTTTAAATTATCCAGCAGTTTGGACCGAGCGCTTTCTTATCCAAGGCCCAGCTCTGTTTCTCTCCATTTAAAAGGGTCCTCTGTTACTTCACTTCATGAATTGTGTGTTAGAGGATAACTTAAGTGGAGAATCTCGAGAGTCACCACAGACAGTGAACATCTGTCTTCATACATTTTCATTTAGTCTCTAAAAAAGGTTGCTGCCCTTTCCATTTTTGTGCAGACCATTGTGGGGTTGAGAGAGGCCACACTATCCCTAGTGAGCTAAATAGTAGAGATAGCCGCTGTCAAAAGGATCTGTCACGGCTCTTAACAGCTCCTGGGAACAAGTTAGCTCCATTTGGCTGTAAGCACAGTGCAAGGATGTGGCCCTTTTGTGTTACAGCCTGACCTGCTCATTCCAGTTTTTGACTGGGCCTGTGTGGTGATTTACAAGTCTGTGTGGGATGAGCAGTAAGTTGTAAGGAATGGTTTCATTACCGCTCTCGGCTATCGGAAACCAAATTACAAAGTCCCACCCAGTGGGAAACAAGAGACGGTTTGTCTTAGTGCAGAATCCATTATTTAAGCACACTGTTTATAAGAGGACTTGATGACTGTGAACATGAGGACATAATGCTCTACCCAGTTAGCAGTGCCCGTGTGGTATTGCACACGGCTGGGATTCGTCTCTGGTCTTTTATGCTTCGTGGAGTATGTGAAAGGGTTGCCATGATATGTGTGTGTATTGTGTGTGTGTGTGTGTGTGTGTGTGTGTGTGTGTGTGTGTGTGTGTGTGAGAGAGAGAGAGAGAGAGACAGACAGACAGACAGACAGACAGATACTAAGATGGACATTTGGCCTGAGTATATTTCTCCATGTCAGAAACAGTCAGAGGTCATTCATCTAGTGCTGGTATTTTACTGACCTAACTTGAAAGAAACTATTTTATTAACCAAACTAACCATTCTAAAACTCACTACCATGCCTTAGAAAGAGAAAATATTAGAAGGAAACACATATTCCTTTTTCTCTGAATACAGCTGTAAGATTATGCATGTTTATACTTTCTGTGTTAAAGAAAAGCCGTCATAAGGTGCCCATTTATGACTAAAGATAATATCTAAATGGAAGTAGAATGGGTGACGTGAAATGAGTAGCATGAGAAAAGAAACTCTCCCATGGATGTGAAATAATCCTCTTTGGACCAGTGTTTTCTTGAAGGCAGACTCATTTTCACTCTTCATGGTTTTTCCTTGATACTGACTTCTTTAAAATGTTTTTTTCGTGAAATATCTATCTCTGTCTCCATAGAAATACAGTTCATATACTACATTCTCAAAGTAAAGAGCCCTGTGACATAGCTATGACATTTGTCATAAGTTGATTTACAAGATTGGCTCTGGGTGATTAAAACTTTTGTCTCTTTCAAAGGACTTGCTCTTTCTCCTTTTTCACTATAGTTTCTTTCTACCTCTTAGGTATAATTTTGTGTTTTGTATCCCAGTTAAAACCTTAAGAATGAAATCTTTTCAGACAAAAGTGAAGACAAAAGACAGACCAAGAGCAAGGGCTTGAGGCTGGACATGCAAAATGCTCTAAGTTGTCAAATTAATTCTCCACTCATAAAAGTTACCTGATTATTCACTCAAAACTCTCGGAATCCTTTTGTGTATACAACATGGATGGATTTCCCCTTCTGCTTCATTCTTGACCTTCACTAGCCTCTGGAGAGAAAAAGTGTTACACTCTGGTTTTGTTCTTTCTGTTCTCTTCTGTTCTTTTATGTTCTCGTGCTCTCTAGGTGTTGTTCCTGGTGGTTCTTGTTTTTAGTTCCCCGTATATCAGTTTTAATAAAGAAACAGGTGACTATTGTGAAATCAAGTTCACCAGATTCTTACACTTGAGTTACGTAAACTTCCTTAAAATATGTAGTTCTTAGTGCAGAGAGGGAAACAAAATGATTATGTTCTGTTGTTTACTACTGAACTGTGATTAAAAAAATGAGTCATGACTCAGCAATATGACTTCTGTTATAGTTGTCGTCGTCGTCGTCTTCTTCTTCTTCTTCTTCTTCTTCTTCTTTATTTTATTTATTTATTTATTTTTTTGTGCTCATTGGAATTCAGTCTACCAGATTCCACATTTAATTATGGGTATGATCTCAGCTTGTGTTTGGAAGCCTTAAGCATTGCCAGTGATAATACTTTCTTTGTACATACTTGACAAGTAGGAGAGATTTACTGAATCAGTCATTAAAATTCAGATGAAGGTCTTTATCTTTTCTAGTGTCCTCCTTGTGCCTACTCAGACTTTACCATTCAGTTGAATTAGGAGTACTATGAAGTTAAACACTGGAAAGAGAGCCAGTGAGTCCTTATCAATAATTTGACTCTGTAGAGAGTCTGTATTTCCATCATTCTCAGGTTTACAGTATTTTAGGAATAAATGAATTGCTGAAGCAGCAACTTGAAAAGTTATTTTAAGTTACAGCAGTCCTGTTCTTTGAAGAAGAAACTACCTGGTCCTGCTTGCTCTTTCTTGACAGGATTTCTAAAGTAAGCAACTTAAGATGCCAGGATCAGGCAAGGGTCATTCAGGATCAGGTGTCACGCAGTCAACCTGTTGGACGAGTTGCTAACTCTGATGTTTTGCATCTAATTCCAAAGACTATGGAGTACCTTTGAAAGATTTTAACAGCACTGTTACATAGTTAACTATTCATGGATACTACCTTTAGTTAATATGAAGAGGAGAGAAACTGGATATTCTTCTGCTCTTTAATATTCTGGTTTGTAACTTTTTTGTTAAATTATACTCCAAACAGGCCATGTGTAGTTGATTTGATTTCTTGTCTTTTGAGTCACGTAGGAGAAGGTAAGGTGTTTGGGTCTCTTCTTCAATAACTCCTTTTGCCAGAATATAAAATAATTTATTTTCTGCCCCCCCCCCCCTTTAAAGAATGATGTGTCAAAGTGAGTGCAAGAAGAGCCCCCCCCCAAACAAACAAACAAACAAACAAACAAACAAAACTAGCCAGTGTGAATATATAGAAAGAAATGGGTTTGCTCAGTCAAAGAACAGGACAAAATGTAATAAGTCTGTTAACAGGGAATGATAATCATCTTTTGTGTAGCAAGAGTTCGTTGTAAAGAGCTCATTTCTAAGAGTTTGCTCTGTATGGTTATATAATATTTGTTACTGGCATTTTCTCAAAGTATGGGAAATAATCACTCAAAGAAAAGGTAATAGGTTATTTAATTGCTTTCTGCATGTGGTTAGAGGAACAGCACCACATAGTATTTGGTCTGATTTTTGTTAGTCTCCATTACACAGCTGAAATTTAAGAAGATTTTTAATGAATTGAAGTCTATTTTATCTTCTATATAATTTGCTTACATACATGATGAGATTTTCCTTGAAGCATTTTGCCTCCACTTAAAGTTCAGGGAACCATCACAGTGGTTTGCCAGAATTATCATTTTGATCATAAGTATTTGCATAGTAACTACAATTGCCAAAATTTTGAAACAGGTTTTTAGTAATTTTAGTTTTATTCATTTCCTTCCCTTATAAATGCAGCACTCAGTATTTATACTTGATTGATGATCAGCTTTTAAAGGTAAATTTTTTTAAAAGTTGTTTGTTTTCAGTTGAACATGGTGTCAACCATTTTTACTAACAAAACCAAAAACGTGGTGTCAAGAAGAAATCCTAGGAGTTACTGCTGTCATTACAGGAATGACAACCCGTCTCTCTTGGAAACATTTTTTAGCTTATACAAAACTAACGTATACTATGCAGAGGGAATTTATTGTAATGAAAAAGGCAGAAGTCTAGTGGAACTAGATTTATTTGTCCCCTGTGCCTCAGTAGAACTGTTTTGGTCAACCCTTGATGATATTACTTGATTTCAAGGTTGTTTTTGGCGGGGCAGAGAGGCAGGGTGCGCGTTTGTTTTGTTTTTAAATAGGAAGGTATTTAAAAACCAGAAGCCAGGCTTTTGTCTAGTCCTTTAAAAAGAAAATCCAACTAATTATTTACCACTTTTTTTTTCGGAAACATGTTCCTGTGAGCAAACTGTAAAATGTATTTGACAATGAAATTTTAATTAACAAGAAATAGTGAGCTTCAAGGGTATGACTATTTCATTACTACAAAAGTACAGTAATTTATGACGGCATCCCACTAGGTTTCTCCCAGTGTCAGAAATTATAAACCCATTTTCATTCTGCTGGTTCTTGAATTAAATATTTAAAGACGGACTTTTTATTTCTTTTTCCCTTGTCAAACCCACATTAAAGGAGAATGGAAGCTGTTGTAAGGCTCTTCAGGTTTAGTCCAGATGTTGCTTATGTTACGTTTTTCTCTGACAGTCTGAAACGAGAAATTTTATTATTTTATTTCAGTATAGTTGACACACAATATTACATCAGTTTCGGGTGTACAACATAGCGATGAACCTTCTCTGTGTTGTGCTATGGCTACCACAAGTGTAACTACCGTCTGTCCTGACATCACTATTACAATATCATTGACTATATTCCCTATGCTGTGCCCATTATTCCTGTGGCTTACTCATTCCATAATTGGCGTCCTCCTTCTCCCACTGTCCTTTGCCCATTTCACCCTCCCTTCTCCCCTCCGCTCTGGCAACCGTGGGTTTGCTCTCTGTATTTGTAGGTCTGATTCTGCTTTTCATTTGTTTATTCATTTATTTTGTTTGAAAAGAGAAGTCTAAAAATTTTATTATCCACTCATTATATATAACGAACTCCTACACATCAATGAGAAAAAGGCAAGACTTGAACGCCAGTTTTGCAGAAGAAGTGATCCAGATGGCCATTCCATGTACGAAAAGGTGCTCAGTCTTATTAGTTCTCAGGGAAATGCAAATTTAAACCAAAATGGAATGTCAAGTGTCTAAAATGAGAAAAATAGAAAATACCAAATGTTGATAAGACTCTAGAACCAAAGGAATTTTTATACTGCCGATGGAAATATAAATGCACACAACTACTTTGGAGCACTAGATGACAATATCTAGTAAAGCTGAACAATGCTCCATGATTCAGCAATTCCACTCTTATTTATGTGCCAATAGAATGCATAAATAGGGTCACCAAAAAAACCTGCACAAAAATGCTCACAACAGCACCATTCATAACAACTAAAAATGAGAAACTACCCAAATGTTCATCGGCAATGGAATGGATAGAATGGTTTGCTTACACACTGGAATTCTATACAGCATTGACAAAGAACAAGCTACTGCTTCATGCAGCAGAGTAAATCTCACAAATGTATGCTGAGCATAAAAAGTTAGTCTCAAATATATATACACAGTGTGATTCTACTTACATGCGGCCCACATGTATCTGAGGTGATGGAAATCAGCATAGTGATTATCTGTATGGGGTAATGACCGAAAAGGGTGTATAAAGGAGGTGTCTTGTTGCTGGCAATGTTCTGCTTTGTCTTGTTTTGTTTAATCCCACTGCTGGTTATTGGGATGAGTTCCATTTGAGAAAATTTATTGACCTGTATACTCATTATTTTTATACTTTTCTGAGCGTATCATATACATCAGTAAAGGATTTGAGAAAAGATATTTCTATAATTCCTTCATTTTGATTTTAAAAAATCCAAAAAACAAAACAAAAAACTTTGAGCAAACTTGTAAGATGTTGGTCTGATATTCTTTGAAAGTCTCTTTTGTTTATATAGGAGATGAGTAACGATGCCATATTTATTTTCATATTGAAAGTTGTCTAGTTGGTGTGTGCATCCAAGGACTTTACATTTTGGGTCATTTAAAGGGTTCGATGGGGAAGGCATCTGAGAGACCAGGCTTGCACGTGCATCTTCAAAATAAAATTGCACTGTGCAACTGTGCGGACAGCTCGGAGCCCAGAGCCCGATTCAGATTCTGTGCCTCCCTCTCTCCTGCCCCTCCTCCACTCACACTCTGGCTCTCTCTCAGAAATGAATAAACATTAAAACAAAAAATTTTAAAAAATTGCACTATGCAAATCATAGGCTCTTGGCAAGCCCTGAGCATACCATATAAAATACTAATTTTCATATGTAATACCTCAATTATAAAAGTATTTTATAATAAGGGGGAAGATGGTAGACGGGAGGATCTTGAGCTCACTTCCTCCCATGGAGACTCCAAGGATTCCACTACATACAATGCAGCTCACTCTGAAAATGACCTGAGGACTAGCCGAATAGCTCGTCCACAGCTTCAGAATAAAGAAGAGCCACGTTGGGAATGGGAGGAGGGGCAGAGACACAGTCAGGAAGCAAACCCCTGGCATGGTGACCCATAAGTTGGAGGAATACCACAGGCAGGAGTGTCCCTGAGAACCGAGGGGATAAAAGCCCATATTGGGCACCCGAACTCTGGGTATCTGCAGGAAAATGAGCTCACACAATATTTGCCTTTGAAAATTAGTGGCGTTTAACTCCAGAACACTTAGAGAGCTCTAAGAAACTTGAGACTCCACTCTTAAAGGGCCAGCACATTACATCGCTTGGTTCAAGACCCAGCACAGAGGTAGCAGTTGGAAAAGCACCTGGGTTCAACATGAAGATTTATTGACTAATTTTAGTGCAAGTGCTGGAGGGTAAAGGATCCCTAGGAACTTGCCCCAGGAATAGAAATGCTGGTGGGCACCATTTTTCTCACCCTTTTTTAGCCTCTCCAGCTGGACGCTGGCAGGAGTCAGTTCTGTCCCTCTTCACCTACTTTGCTAGCACAGCTCACCCCACTCTGGCATTTCCCTGTGGACCTGCCCCACCCAGCCTGCCTGCAATGTGCCTAACCCTCCTACACCCAGCAGGCAGCCTCAGTTGGGCCTGGTGTTCCTCCAAAGTGACTACCTCCCCACCACACAGCAGGCAGCCGCAGCCGGAACTGATGCTCCTCTAACACTGCTCCTTCCCAGTGGGGGGTGGGGACCAACCCCACCCATCAACACACCAGCTGTACCAGGGGCTAGCCCTGTACCCCAGCACACCCATAGCTGTCATGGCCCAGTCACAAGAGGGCTTCTGCAGCCCATACAAGGGACACCCTCAGAATGTGTCGCTCTGATGATTAAGGGGCAGGATGCCTTCTACCTAAGGCCACTAGTATTAAGACCAGTAGACATAGCTGATCTGCCTAATACATAGAAATAAATACAGAGAATCAGATAAAATAAAGAGAGGAATATGTTCTAAAGGAAGAAAGAAGACAAAACCTCAGAAAAATAATCAAAATTGAGGTAAGCAATTTGTCTGATAAGGGGTTCAAAGTAATGCTCATAAAGATTCTTACTGAAATCGAGAGAGGAAAGGATGAACTCAGTGAGAACTTCATCAAAGAGAGAAAATACTCTCAGAGCTGAAGAATAAAATAACTGAAATGAAAAATAGACTTGAGAGAATCAGCAGTCTGGAAGATAGGATAGTGGAGATGACCCAAATTAAACAACAATAAGAATTTTTAAAAATGAGGATAGGTGGGGTGCCTCGGTGGCTCAGTCAGTTAAGCATCTGACTCCAGCTCAGGTCACGATCTTATGGTTTGTGAGTTTGAGCCCCGCATTGCGGTTCACGCTGGTGATGTGGAGCCTGCTTGGGATATTTCTCTCTCTCTCTCTTTCATAAATAAATAAACAAACTTAAAAAAAAATGAGGAATAGGTTAAAGGATTATCTCCTCTTGGAGATAGCATCAAGCACGCTGACATTTGCTTTATGGGGTTCTCAGAAGTAGAAAAGAGAGAGAAAATGGGGCAGAAAACCTATTTGAAGAAGTAATAGCTGAAAACTTCCCTAACCTGGGGAAGGAAAGAGGCATCCAGGTCCAGGAAGCACAGAGATCCCCAAACAAGATGAACCTAAGGAGGTTCAAGCCAATACAAATAATGATGAAAATGTCCAAAATTAAAGAGAGAATCTTAAGAGCAGCAAGATAAAAGCAAATAGTTTTGTACAAAAGAATCTTAAAAACAGCAAGAGGAAAGCAAATAGTTACGTACAAGCCCATAAGGCTATCACCTGATTTTTTCAACAGAAACTCTGTGGGCCAAAAGGAAGTGGCATGATATATACAGAGTGCTGAAAAGAAGAAACTTACAACCGAAAATATGCTACCCAGCAAGGTTATCATTCAGAATTGAAGGACAAATAGTTTCTCAGACAAACAAAAGTTAAAGGAGTTCATCACCACTAAACTTGCCTTACAAGAAATGTGAAAATGACTTCTTTAAGCAAAAAGGAAAGACCCCTAACCAAGAAAGGAAAAAAAATTTCACTGGTGGAAGCAAATCTATAGAAAAGGTAGTAAGTAGATCAGACTTTTAAGCTAATATGAAGGTTAAAAGACAAAAGCACTAAAATCAGTGATATCTGCTAAAATTAGTTCAGGGAAACACGAAATAAAAAGATGTATAATATGACATGCATAAAACATGGAGGGGAGGAGTAAAAATGTGCTTTTAGAATATGTTTGAACTTAAGCAACCATCAACTTAACATAGACTGCTGGATATATACATAGGATGTTGTATATGAACCTCATGGTAACCACAAATCAAAAACCATAATAAATACACACAAAATAAAAAGGAATCCAAACATAATAGTAAAGAAAGTCATCAAATCACAAGGGAAGAGAGCAAGAGAAGAAGGTAAGAACTGAGAAGAACTACAAAAACAACCAGAAAACAATGAACAAAATGGCACTAAGTACAGACCTATCGATAATTCCTTTAAGTACAAATGGACCAAATGTTCCAATCAAAAGACACATCTATATGCTGCCTACAAGACACCACTTCAAATCTAATGACAACCAAGACACATCTATATGCTGCCTACAAGACACCACTTCAAATCTAATGACACTTATAGACTGCAAGTGAAGGGATGGAAAAACGATGTTTCGTGAAAATAGAAGGAGTACGTATATATATCACATCTTCTTTATACATTCATCTATGGATGGACACTTAGATGGCTTCCATATCTTGGCTATTGTAAGTAATAGCTGCCGCTGCTTGTAAAAAAATTAAACCGAGCCCAGGTGTAAAAGCTCTTCCTTCCCCTATACTCCAGGAATTCTGTTATTTTCTGCACATGTAACCACAATTAACAATTAAAATTTATGCTTCCAGATTCTATTTTTTCTGTGTTTTGTTTTCTACAGAATCAAACAATACATATTGTAGTTCCACTTGCATTTTTCACTTTAGAATATACTATAGGCTGTTTCTAGTAATAGTGGGCAAGGTTTTCTGAATAATCCACTGAAAACAACCAAGTGGGATAAACATATATATTTTAAGCTGTCTTCCTTAAAAACTTCAGAAAGATGCTTCTAAATAACCCACAGATCAACAAACAAATTGTAATGGAAGTTATAAAATATTTTCAACTGAATGATGATGAAAATATTACATATCAAAACGTGTATGGTTTAACTAGAATAGAACTTGAAGTTAGAAAAATAACACCATAATAAAGAAAATAAAAGGAAGCAAAAAGGGATAAAAAGTAGGAATTAAATCAGACATGCAGCAGGAAAGGGCTCCTGGGTGGCTTTGGTTCAGGTCATGATCTCATGGTTCATGGGTTCGAGCCCCATGTCAGGCTCTAAGCTGTCAGCACAGAGCCTGGAGCCTGCTTCAGATTCTGTGTCTCCCTCTGTCTCCACCCCTCCCCTGTGCACAGTCTGTCTCTCTCTGTCTCTCAAAAATTAATAAACATTAAAAAAAATTAAAAAGAAAACATGCAGTAGAAAAAAATCAACAAAGAGCTAGTTAATTGAAAAGTCCTAAAATTGACAAATCTGGCAAAACTGATCATGAAAAATATAATTATTATCAGGAAGGGAAAAGAGTACATTGCTCTTGATCTTATATACAATAAAAGTATTTATAAGATATTATGAACACCTTTATAAAAATGAATTTTAATATCAGTTGAAATAGTAAAACTTGCAGGAAAATACAACTCACTGAAACTGACACAAGAAGTAATAGACTATCTGAATACTCCATAACTATTACAGAAATTGAATCTGTAATCAAGATCTTCTCCACACACAAAAAAATCTAAGCCTAGAAGACTTTGCTTAAGTATTCTAGCAAACATTTAAGAAAGATATCATTTCAAAGTACACAATTTTTTCTAAAAAGAAAAGAGACCATATGCATCATCTAATTTTATAAGGCTAACATCACTTTTATACCACCTAGCAACAACATTACATAAAAGGGCAGTTATAGGGCAGTCTTATTCATTAGCATAGACGCCAAAATCCTAAACAAAATATTGGCAAGTGGAATCATACTTTATGACAAATTTGGGTTTATAATACCAATGCAAATTTCATTTAATATTTAAAAATGATATAATTCACTATTAACAGACTGAAGGATAAAAACCTTTAAATCATCTCAATTGGTGCAAAAACCACATTTGATAAAATTTAACAACCATTCATATGAACTCTTAGCAAAACAGGAATAGAAAAGAACGTCCTTATTTTAATAAAGGATATCTACAAAACCAGTTAGCAAACATCATACTTAGTGGTTAAAAGCCTTTCAGATGAAGATCAAGGCCAGGAGGTCCACTCTTACCACTGCTATTTCACATTTACTGGAGGTCCCAGTTAGTACAGTAGGGCAAGAAAATATATAAGGATGGGGAAGACACAAAATATTTATAATTTGCTGATGATGTGTTTAGGAAAACAAACAAAAGTACTGAGTTTAGCAAGATTGCTAGATCCATAAACAAAATCCATAAACAAAAAGCAATTGTATCTCTATATACAAACAACAAACTGAAAGTGAATTTTTTTTTTAAAAGGTACTGTTTACGGTGACATAAAATATCATTACTTAAGAGTATATTTAACAAAAGATGTGCAAAATATCTAAAAATTCAAGTGTAAAACTTTATTTAAAAAATTATGGAACTATCGGGGCGCCTGGGTGGCTCAGTCGGTTAAGCGTCCGACTTCGGCTCAGGTCATGATCTCATGGTCCGTGAGTTCGAGCCCCGCATCGGGCTCTGTGCTGACAGCTCAGAGCCTGGAGCCTGCTTCGGATTCTGTGTCTCCCTCTCTCTCTGACCCTCCCCTGTTCATGCTCTGTCTTTCTCTGTCTCAAAAACAAATAAACATTAAAAAAATTTTTTAAAAATTATGGAACTATCAAGGTTTCTGGAATCAGAATACTAGGTTGTAGGATATTAATTTTCTGCCATATTCCTTTAGTCATTCAATGAAGTCCTGGTAAAAATTTCACGAGAGGTTTTAGTTTTGCAAATGGATTGTAAAGTTTATATGGCTATGCAAAGGCCCAAAGATAACCAAAAGCTTTAAAAGAAATAAAGCTGGGAGGACTTGCTCTGTCATTTCTCCAGACTTTTAAAAAGCTATAGCAAGAGCAATTGAGACAAAGTGGGATTGGTGTTAGAAATGGACCAATAGAAGAGAACAAAGAGTTCAGAAACAGATCTATGCATATATGTAAATTTTATTTCTGATAAAATTAGAACTGCAGAGTGGTGGGGAAATTAGGGTCTTTTCAGTAAATGGTACTGGATGAACTGGATGTCTCTATGGAAAAAAAATGAAAGTAGATTCCGTCTTTACATCTTACACAAAACTAAATCCATGTAGATTGTAGACCTAAATATAAAAGACAAAATAACACTTAAATGTATCATAACATATTTATAGTTTTAGAATAGAGAAATAATTTTTAAGTCAGAAAAAAACACTAGCTATAAAGAAGAAAAAAGTAGGGGCACCTGGGTGGCTCAGTCAGTTCAGTGTCTGACTTCAGCTCAGGTTATGATCCCATGGTTTGTGGGTTCAAGCCCCGCATTGGGCTCTGTGCTGACGGCTCAGAGCCTAGAGCCTGCTTCCGATTCTGTGTCTTCCTCTCTCTCTCTCTGCCCCTCCCCTGCTTGCACTCTGTCTCTCTTTCTCAAAAGTAAATAAACATTTAAAAATTAAAAAAAAAAAAAAGTGTTAAATGTTACTATATTAAGGACTTAAGTTCATCAGGACACACTGCTGAGAAAGCAAAAAGTCAAGCTACATAAACCAGCAAAGAAATTAATTGTAATAGAATAAATCAAGCCCTCTTACAAATTAATAAGAAAGACCAAGCCCAATAGAAAAATGGGCAAAAGACTTGATTAGGCACTTCACAAAAGAAGATGACCAAATGATCATATACATGTGAAGAGGTGCTCAGCCTGATTAATAATCAAGGGAACTCAAGTTAAAACTGTGACAGAATACCCACTACGTGACTTCTGGGTTGACTGAAATTTAAGGCCTGATAAAACCAAAGGTGTCAAAGATCTAGAACAATGGGAACTCTTACGTTGCTAGTGGGAGTGAAAATTTATACAGTTTCTTTAGAAAACAATTTGGCATTATCTGGTAAAACTGAAAACAGTGCTAACCCAACATAAATACATGCTTATGTACATGGTGATGCATATACAAGACAAGCAAACATCTGTAATAGCCTCAAACTGGATACAACCTGGAAACAAAATCAGTAAATCTTTTTTTTTTTTTAAGATAGTCATGCAATGGAATACAGTAATTAAAATGAAGAAACTATAGAGACACACAATGATACTAACAAATCTTGAAAATACAGAGTAAAAGAAACCAAACCCCAAAATATGCCTGTTGTTTTATACCATTTATGTAAAATTGAAGAAAAGAGGAAGACAAAACTATGTATTGAGGGATGCACATTTGAGTTTTAAAACTGTAAATAGAGGGGCGCCTGGGTGGCTCAATCGGTTGGGCGTCCAACTTCGGCTCAGGTCATGAACTCACTTTTGTGGGTTTGAGCCCCGCATCGGGCTCTGTGCTGACAGCTCAGAACCTGGAGCCTGCTTTGGAGTCTGTGTCTGCCTCTCTCTCTCTGTTCTTCCCCTGCTCATGCTCTATCTGTCTGTCTGTCTCTCTCTCTCTCTCTCTCTCTCTCTCAAAAATAAATAAATATTAAAAAAAAAAAAAACTAAATAGAAGCAAAGAATGTTTACCATAGAAGTCAGAGTTGTCATTATCTGTAGGGGGAGGGGTTTGGGATCAGTATAGGATATTTGAGATCTATAGGGTATTACAAGTTGCTAGCAATGTTCTAATTCTTGCTTTGGTAGCATTATAATTCATTAAACTTCTTATGTTTATGCTGTTTTCTGTAGGACATTATATTTTAAATGAAAAGAATATGATGAAAACATTTCATTTCATTACATTTATACCTAGATTTTTCAAGGCTGCATGTTATTTCATTGTAGACTTATCTGTTTCCCTCCTTATGAACACTCAGTGTTTTTAGTTTTTGCCATTACCAACTTTGTGTTAAACATCTTTATATATATATATATATATACACACACACACACACACACACACGCACACACATGTGTATATATATATATCTATATATATACACATATCTGTGTTTATTATTTGCACTGATATTTCTGTAGGATTGGTTCTTAGAAAAAGAATCAAAGGTAGCTTGCATTTCATATTTTGATAGATGCTGTTAAATAGCCTTACAAATTTATTCAGGATGTCTTTCTTTTTTCTTTTTTCTTTTTTTTTTTTTTTTTTTTTTGCTATTTGAAGGTTTTAATTTTTATGATTTTCAGTCTACTTCTCTTTCCCATTGTAATTTCTGGCTTTTGTGAGATGCTTAAAAAGACATTTCTCAATTTAAGATTAGGTTCTTTATCTGGAATTTATTTCTGGTTTTGTGAAATGAGATTTTTTTCAGAACTCATAGTCATCTCAACATCTTGTACTGAATGGTCTGTTCTTTCCACACTGATTTGAAAGGTATTCTTTATTACCAGCTAAATATCTGTGTGGCTTTCTCTGGGCTATTTTTGCGGTCCACAGATCTACTGTTTTATTCCTGCATCAGTGTCATGATGTTTTAGTGACTGTAGGTTTTCCTGTGCTTCTCTTATGGATATGGCAAATTCCCTCTAGTTAGTTCTTCCTTTCAAAATGTGTGTGTGTGTGTTTTTTTTAACTCATGCATTTCTTTTTCCATGTGAACTATACAATCAAGTTGTACCCCACTCCCATCCAAAAAAAAAAGAAAAATGTGTGTTGACATTTCAACTGTAATTACAGTGAATGTGTAGATTACTTGGGGGAGAATTAACCTTCATATACATTTCTAAGTTCTAGTTGTTTTTAACTTTATATAAAAGGGAAAATTTTAAATATATTCTTTTGGGACTTATTTTTTCATTTAAATATTGTATTACTAATATCTTTCCATGGTGTTGCTATGTTCATTTATTTGAGTACTGCATGATTTTTACATTGTTTGAATATTCCAAACAAATTTAGAGTTAAAGTGGAGCTTCATATTGGGGTTCAGCCTATCATTGAAGTGTATTTGGTTTGTTAAACAGAATTTTACTATTGGTGTCAGTGCCACTGTTAACATTCCTGTACTTTCTTTTATCCATTTGCAGGAGTTCCTCTTTGCTGTATTTCCAGGAGTAGAATTTCTGGGTCTTAGGGTGTCCTAAATGGTCAATTTTAGCAAATAATGCCAAACTGTTTTACCATGAACAATTTATGTGAAACCTTGAGCAATCCACATTCTGCTTGATATTTGGTATTGTCAGAATTTTAAATTTTTGTCATGTAGTGAAAACCATTGATTTGCTTAATCTGATTACTAGCAATACTGAGCAATTTTTTTTTTGTAAGTCTGTGGCTATGCTTTTGTGAAATCATTTTTATCTCTTGCCCATTTTTCCATTGAATTGTTGTGCTCTTTCTATTAATTATATGGGAGTTCTTTATATGGTCTTTTTTTGGATCATAAAAATGTTTATTTAAAATGTTTCCTGATATAAAAGAGAAACATAAACACCAAATGATCTAATCAATGCAAGGTCTCCCAATTAATGGATGATCTTGGCCAAAAACATAAGGCTTCATGATTTTAAGGCTTCTTCTCATTGCATTGTTCGTAGGTTCTTGATAGCGGCCCTTTAACAGTTGTATTATGACTATTTCTCAATTATTTTTACATTTAAAATAGTTACTTTTTGGTAATCTCTATGCCCAACTTGGGGCTTGAACTCATGGTCCTGAGATCAAGAGTCGCATGGTCTTCCAATTTAGCCAGCCAGGCACCCCTATATTCTCAATTCATAACTAGTCTTTTCACTTTCTTTTTTTAAGGTCATTAGATGAACAAAAGTTTATAATTTTATGGGGCACCTGGATGGCTCAGTCAGTTAAGCATCCGACTTTAGCTCAGGTCATGATCTCATGGTTCATGAATTCGAGCCCCGTGTCGGCCTCTGTGCTGACAACTCAAGAGCCTGGAGCCTGCTTCAGATTCTGTGTCTCCCTCTCTCTCTGCCCCTCCTCTCTCTAAAAATGAATAAACATTAAAAATTTTTGAATATATATTAATAACTTTATATAGATAAACCTATCAATATTTATTTTATAGCCAATATTTTTTGTTTTTTATTTACAAAATCATTTCCCACCCCACAGTCTCAGGATATTTTTTATTAGAAGTTTAAAATTTTTGCTTTTGACATTCAAGTCCTTAATCTACCAGAAGTTGATCTTCATACTTTTATACTTTTTTCATACTAATAACCTTTTCTTGCTATATTTATTGAACAACCTTTTTCCCTCCACCATGGTCTAACAGCACCCTATCATGTATAAAGCTTTATATTTTTTTTCTGTATTCGTCTTAAATTTTTCTTATTAAGCTTATAGTTTCATAGTTTATAGCTTTTATTGTTTTTTTAATGGATCTTTTTCTCATTAATTTTTCCAATTGGTAATTGGAAAAACTCAGTTTCTGTACATTTATCTTTGTTTTAATTATCTTACTAAATCCTTTTATTGTATTTCAATTGATTCTCTTGTCCCCTGCTGCCATCCTCACGTAGGAATACATCTTCTTTTCTGCAAGAATTTATCGTTAATTTTTTTTCTTGCAGATATCTATTTCCCTTCTTTCAGATGTTCCTATTGCTTGTCTTGTCTAACCACATTGACTAGGACCTCCTACCAGTAACATATAGCAGACCCTGACTAAATGCACCACTGCTGAAACGTAAGAATGCATTAGAGGAAAGCAAGATAGTGACTTATCACCACAGATTTTGTACCATAGCTGAAAGATGATGTCTTCAGGTGAACTGTGAACGACTCTTATAAATGGCAGTAGGATTTTGATAAACCTTTGACAACCTGGCTGTTGTTGAAGTAACTTCTCTCTGTCTTATGGCAGTCTCTGCCGCCCCGGGCCTCCCCAGATCTTACCAGCATATGGGACCTTAATGAAGGAGAGAAAACAAGAAAAGAGAGATTTGTGTTTGTGATTTGGTGTTGCTTTTCTTAAAGATAGCCCCACAAATGGAACAAGCTTCAGGCCCCACAGCCCCTGAGTCTGCCTCTGAGCATAAGCCTAGAGGAGGTGAAGGGGGGTGGTTTTGTTTTCCCAAGTCTTTGCCCCCCACTGTGTTATCACTGCTAGAAAGCTGATCTCTAATGATACCATGGGGAGCCAATGGTTATTTTTGGTTACTTTCAGTAATGAAACAGTCCATTGAGTCCACTTCAATTTAAAATTCTATCTCCTGTCTGAATTAACTCCCCTACCACCACCTACCACCACCGGAGCTTGGAGCGGGAGATGCCCAGCTGATTCTTTCACTCCTCTCACCTCCCCCCTCCCTTTTCTAATTCTAATTTCTGTGGTGTTGGAGCTGGGAAGGGGGGGGGGGCTGGGGAAAAGGGACCCAAGTTTTTACTTAGTTGGACATATCATCACAGGGCTCCAGGCTGCCCCTCGGCTGTATCTTGGTCAGCGTATTCACTAGGGCTGCTGTACAAAGTACCAAACGAGGTGGCTTGAACACCAGAAATGTTTTGCCTCACACTTCCGGAGACTGGACGTCCAAGATCCAGGTATCCACAGCGTGGCTTCCTTCTGAGGGCTGTGAGAGAGAATCTTTTCCAGGTCTCCGGCATAGTTTCTGGTGTTTCTTGGCCATCTTTGAACTTCCTTGGCTTGTGGAAGCATCACCCTGATCTGTGCCATCATCTTGGGCATGCTGTGTCCTCCCTGTATGAGTGCTTCTGTGTTCAAACTTCTTGATTTTATAAGGACACCACTAATACTAGATTAGGATCCACTCTAATGACCTCTTCTTAACCAATCACAACTGCAAGGCCCTATGTCCAAATAATGTCACATTCTAAGGTCCTGGGGATAAGGAGTTCTGCATACGAATTTGGGGGAGACACAATTCACCCCATCATTCTCTTTCTCCTCTCCCTTGCCTTTCTCTAGTTAATACACTGCTTCGGCTTTCTAACCTGGAGTTAATTGCTAGCCAGACACCCCCAGTCTTTATCAGTGATTCTTTGGTGTTTCTTTTTTAGGATGTGGGGAAAGATAGGTAGGTAATGCATTCCTTTCTAGAATAGCACATTTTGTTTTTTTTTTTTTAATTTTTTTTTTCAACGTTTATTTTATTTTTGGGACAGAGAGAGACAGAGCATGAACAGGGGAGGGGCAGAGAGAGAGGGAGACACAGAATCAGAAACAGGCTCCAGGCTCTGAGCCATCAGCCCAGAGCCTGACGCGGGGCTCGAACTCACGGACCGCGAGATCGTGACCTGGCTGAAGTCGGACGCTTAACCGACTGCGCCACCCAGGCGCCCCTAGAATAGCACATTTTGGAAGGTAATCTTTGAATTCTTCCCCTGCCTGTAAAGACTGAGAAACTGATGTGGTAGAGAGAGGCTTCTCCTAGTAAGCCCTGAGGAAGAATCTGGCTCCTGTTGTTTTCCACTTTTTTTTGAAATCGGGGATACTTAATCCACTTTGAGTTTATTTAAAATTTAGGGGCAATAAGAAATACCTTGCTCGACATTCCTTTTGGAAGAAAGGGAGGGGAAGAATCATGCCAGTCTGTACACAAATCTACTATAGTGAGTAGATTGTCCAGACAATTATAACATAGAATTCCTTCAAGTAATAAAGTATTCCTTTACCCTTCCAAATTGTGCCTACACTTTTTTCTTTTAATGACTCTTGACTAGGGATCAGTTTAGTTTAAATGAGAAAGACTCTAAGGTTCCTTCATCTCCTTAAATCTGGAGAGATGTTCAAATCTGACAATAGTTGGTGGGGCTGAGGGCATCTCTCAGTAAATATAGCATTTTTAACCAGCTTGTCAATAAAGAGGTATCCAGAAAACAAGCCCAGTATGCTTAAATGCTTCACTGAATGTGACTTAAACAGTGGACTGCCTATCTTGCTTCTGTAAAAGTGTTAAATTGATACGGACTACAGATGGCAAATGTGTTTCAATTTGTATGCTGACTCTGATTAACTCAATAGTAACTGACAGAGTACTGTGTTTAGAAGAATTCTTAAGGCCATACTTCAGTTCTGAAGGCAGGATGCTGTCATCATTCCAGGATATCTGCAAAGGCCACTGAAGTGTGCCCCATATTTATTATCTCTCCAAACTGGGTGCATCCCAGCATAATGCAGAAGGCAGTCCATTGTGGGTGAGAAGAAAATGCGAGCTTTTTTTTATTCCTTTAATTTTTTATCCAAAATAAAAAAAATACACTTCACTAACATTTACTACATAGTTCTAGTACATGTATTACCCACATATATAACTTATAAATAAATGTACATGTACTAGATGTGTGAGGTTACATTTTTTATTGATAAGGGTAAACTATCAGAGAAGTATAGCCTGCAAGCTTCTTGAGGACAAGCTGTTTTCTGATTCATCTTTATATTACACAAGTTTTGTGTGTTCCACTTTTGTGTGAATAAAGTTTCCAGGTAGATAGATAATATTATAGAAGTTCTGTCATTTAAACTCATTTAAAATCAATTGGAGCACGTTTTATATATCTATTGATTCAACTGTTTTGTTCCAATTTATTATTATGCTAAAGCCCAATTTGTAGCATACTCAAATGCTAACAAAAAAGAAATTAAAATGTTGAGGGTAGTGTTTGTTTTTTCAGTGAGGGATGTTTTCTGGGCAGATTTATGTATGGTGTTTTAACAATCTAGGTGAGAACAAATGTACTGAAAGTTCTTAATAGTTAGGATTTTTAATGTAAAAATAAATAGGTGTGGGGGCACCTGGGTGATTCAGTCGGTTAAGTGTGCAACTCTTGGTTTTGCTCAGGTCATGATTTCATGGTTCGTGGGTTCCCACACGTCGAGCTCTGTGCTGGTGGTGCACAGCCTGCTTAGGATTCTCTCTTCATCTCTTGGTTCCTCCCCAACTCATGCACGTGTGCGCGCTCTCTCTCTTTCTCTCTCTCTCTTTCAAAATAAACAAACTTAAAAAAAATACATGTGAAGCCATTTGATATTTTTCTTTTGAGTTGCCAAAGTATTTTTGTAGCAACATATACATTCTCCATAATCATTAGTATGCATTAATGTCTACTGGCCACCGCATGTCCAAAGTTAAATTTTATCTTAAAACCACCAAGCTTTGTATTTTCTTCTCTAAACGTGTTACATTCTCTGACTTTAAAGACATTACTTAAAATGATGGATAAAAATTGACTTGGTTTGGGGAGTCTGAGTGGCTCATTCAGTTAAACAACCGACTTCGGCTCAGGTCATGATCTCACAGTTCGTGAGTTCGAGTCCCATGTCGGGCTCTGTGCTGACAGCTCAGAGCCTGGAGCCTGCTTCAGATTCTATGTCTCCCTCTCTCTCTGCCCCTCCCCCCATTCATGCTCTGTCTCTCAAAAATAAATAAAGTGTTTAAAATTTTTTTTTAAAATTGACATGGTTTCTCCATTGTAAAATCAGCAATAGCAAATTTGTCAAGCACAGCATTAAACAGCCTCATTAAAATGCCTGTTGGGTCAAATAACCATGTCAAATATCCTGAGCGGGCATGGGAAAATATTTTCATTTATTCATTCCTTTAACAAATAATGAGCCCTTACTGTGTGCCAAGCATTACACTAATGTTCAGCGAAATCCTTTTGTTAGGAGATATTTGTAAAACACAATCAGGCCATCAGAATCTTTCATTGGTGGAAAGGAATGAAAGAAATTCAAGCTGGTCTTTTCATACCTTCACTTTAAAGACTGGGGCGGGGGGGGGGGGCGGTCTGGCCTCCTGATTTTTGGGGATCTTTGGATTTCTACACAATTTATTTAACCTTGTCACAGTATCTTAGATCATTGAGCAAATAAAACAGTTTTCCTTTCCACTTAATGACTGTTCACCTTCACACTTCAAACATCTTTCAAAATATCTAAAAATTTCATAGAAACAGACTCTATTTAGAATGTGGTTGGGGCTCCTGGGTGGCTCAGGTGGTTAAGTGTCCGACTTCAGCTCAGGTCATGAACTCACGGTTCCTGGGTTCGAGCCCGGCATTGGGTTCTGTGCTGACAACCCAGGGCCTAGAGCCTGTTTCCGATTCTGTGTCTCCCTCTCTCTCTGCCCCTCCCCCACTCACGCTCTGTCTGTCTCTCTCAAAGGTAAATAAACATTAAAAAAAAATAGAATGTGGTAGGGATGTCAGCTCTGAAACAGAAATATCTAAGTCTTAGAACCCTACCCCCGACCGCTTACTGGCTGTGTGAACTTTGTTGCTTCTCTAAACCTTCGTTTTCTCAGAAAATGAAGTGTTTAAGAAATCTGATAATCTTTAGTTCTAGATAGTCATTCACTTCCCTGAACAGAGTTGCCATTAGTCCTTGGCACATTACTTTTGAGCATCTGTTTTATAATTGTTTTACTACCTTACCTTTTTTGTTTGTTTTTACTACTTTACATTTTGATACCCCTTTTCAGTAGAAGACATCAAAGTACCTTGTTATATGTTTTATATAGTCACATAATAGAAATGCCTCTAATAATAATAACCTTATTGGGGCGCCTGGGTGGCGCAGTCGGTTAAGCGTCCGACTTCAGCCAGGTCACGATCTCGCGGTCCGTGAGTTCGAGCCCCGCGTCAGGCTCTGGGCTGATGGCTCGGAGCCTGGAGCCTGTTTCTGATTCTGTGTCTCCCTCTCTCTCTGCCCCTCCCCCGTTCATGCTCTGTCTCTCTCTGTCCCAAAAATAAATAAACGTTGAAAAAAAAAAAATTAAAAAAAAAAAAAATAATAACCTTATTATTCAATGACTGCACATATCAAAAGTATTGCTTGCTAAATCCAAATGAAAGAAAATTTACCCAAGCTTTGTTAGTTTCTTCAGCTCTAAAATTGTAAGGTAACATGGCAAATGAAAATTATGTGTGAGTGCACGTATTGTTACATAATTTATATGTAAATGGTTGAGATATTTATATTTGGGATACTATTTAAAGTGTTAAACTGTAAATTTAATTAGATTTAACTCTGTTTCTGTTTCAGTAACATACCTCCTCACCGCAATATAAGGCAAAAACCATAGTTTGGCATTTACTTTAAGCTTCTTTGAGGCAACAGTTGTGCATATCCAAAGGAGTATCAAGATGGAAATGCAATCGATCGCTTTACTGGTCCTTCAATTGCCCTTCTTGAAAACTAGTTATTCTTACTTTCAGTCCTTTATCACAATAGTATATTGAATGCTAATAAGTTTAGTAACCCTTCAAAAATTTGATAGACATTATTTTAATATGATATGGACTATAACTTTGAATTATACTTGCAATCAGTACTTGTGATATCTTAGTAACCATTCCTTGAAGACAATTTGTTTTTCAAATAAAGGACTTGGTGTGATACTGAAATAGAATTTATATATGGATTTTGCACATAGAGTGGATTTTGCACAATATTTAATTTTATCCTTAAAAAATCAACCAACATCAGTATTAAATTTCCTAATTTCGATAATTGTTCTGGGGTATATAAGAGAATGTCCTTTGTTTTAGAAAATAGAAACTGAAACTGTTGGTGGTAAAGAGCATAATGTCTCCAGCTTTCTCACATGGTTTAAAAAATGCATATTTTTATGCATATAAATAATGTAATAATGTAAATAAGGTAAAATATTTACATAAATAATAATTGACACAGAGGATAATCAAGCAGAGGTAGCAAAATGTGAACAGATGACGAATCTGGACACGGGTATGTAGGAATTCCTTGTGCTCTTCTTGTACCATTTTTGTAAATTTGAAACCATATCAAAATGTAAAATTACACCCCCTCCCCCACCAAAATCCATCAACTTTACCAATTTTAGTTATCAGTTTAGGAAAAGATCTATTGTCCTATTTACCTGCCTTTGTTCGTTCCTGAGTATCTAGTATTAATCTTTTCCTGTGTGGAAGAATAGTAGAGCAGGAGAAAAGAGACTGAGTCAGTAGTTTTGGTTTCTTCAAAAAGGATGGAAATCCCAGAGGAATTAGGAAGAAAACTGGTGCTTGTAAAATTGGAAAATAACTCTCTTCTGCTGTAGCATTTTAAAATTCTTGGTACAGAAAAAGCTGATTATATAATACATCTTATTTGGATATCCTTTTAAACTACAAGGCTTACACAGAAAATGTTGTACAGGAATGTTTATGGCAGCACTACAGGGATACCTCGTTTTATTGCTTTTCACCTCATTGCAATTCGCAGAGACTGTATTTTTTAACAAATTTAAGGTGTAGGGGCAACCCCTACGTTAAGCAAGCCCATTTTTGTCATTTTCCAATAGCATTTGCTTACTTTGTGTCTCTTGCTACATTTTGTTAATTCTCGAAATATTTCAGCCTTTTTCATTATCATTATGTTTGGTCTGCTGATCTGTGATCGGTGATCTTTGATGTTACTACAGTCATTGTTTTGAGGTGCCACAAACCCACACCCATATAAGACAGCAAACTTAATCGGGGCGCCTGGGTGGTTCAGTCGGTTAAGCATCTGACTCTCGATCTCAGCTCTGGTCATGATCTCATGGTTTGTGAGATCCAGTCACACGTCGGGCTCTGTGCTGACGGTGCGAAGCCTGCTCGGGATTCTCTCTCTCTCCCTCTCTTTCTGTCCCTCCCCTGCTTGTGCATGTATGCGCGCTCTCTCTCAAAATACATAAATAAACATTTAAAAGGTATTAAAAAAAAACATGGCAAACTTAATGAATGTTGTGTGTGTTCTGACTGCTCCACTAACCCACCATTCCCTCCCTCTCTCCTCTTCGGGCCTCCCTATTTCCTGAGACACAGCAATATTGAAATTAGGCCAATGAATAACCCTGCAGTGACCTCCGAGTGTTCAAGTAAAAAGAAGGGTCACATGTCTCTCACTTTAAATCAAAAGCTAGAAATTATTAAGTATAGTGAGGAAGGCATGTTGAAAGCCAAGACATGCCCAAAGCTAGGTCTCTTGTACCAGTTAGCCAAGTTGTGAATATAAAGGAAGCGTTCTTGAAGGAAATTAAAAGTGCTACTCCAATAAATACACAAATGATAAGAAAGTTGAAACAGCCTTATTGCAAACAGGGAGAACATTTGAATGCTCTAGATAGAAGATCAAACCAGCCACAACTTCCCCTTAAGCCAAACCTTATCCAGAAGAAGGCCCTGACTCTCCCGGGGAAAATACTGTGAAGCTTGTTCAAATGACAACCAAGGATTTAGAATATTACCTAACCTTGTTGATAAAGCAGTGGCAGGATCTGAGAGGATTGAGTCCAATTTTCACAAAAGTTCTGTGGGCCAAATGCTATCAAACAGCATCTCATGTTACAGAGAAATTAACATGCAAGAGTCTATTGATGCAGCAAAGCTTGTTAGTATTTTAAGAAATTGCCACAGCCACCTCAACCTGCCTCAACCACCACCCTGATCAGTCAGCAGCTGCCAACATTGAGGCAAGACCCTCCACCAGCAAAAGATCACAATACACTGAAGGCTCAGATGATGGCTTGCATTATTTAGCAATAAAATATTTTTAAGTTAAGGTATATACATTGTTTTTTCAGACTTCATGCCCTTGCACACTTCATAAAGTACAGTATTCTGTAAACATAACTTTTATACGCAATGGGAAATCGAAAAACTAATCTGACTAGCTTTATTGAGGTACTCACTTTATTGCAGTGGTCTGGAGCCAGACCCACAATATATCCGAGGAATGCCTATATTTGTAATACTGTAAAGTAGAAATAACCCAAATGTCCATTGGTGGAATACTAGTTGGCCATTGAAAAGAATGAAGTACTGATACATGCTACAGCATAGATTAAATTAAATCAAATCAAATCAGGTACAGAAGGCCACATAGTATGTGATTTCATGTATAGGAAATGTCTAGAACAGGAAGATTCCTAAAGACAAAACTTAGATTAGCAGTTCCTAAGGACTCAGCAGTTGAGAGGAAGGAGAACCAGGTGCTAATGAGAGCCAGGTTTCTTTCTGAGGTGATGAAAATGTTCTGCAATTAAACTGTCGTGATATTTGCACAACTTTGTGACTATATTTTAAACTACTTTAAAAGAGTGAATTTTATGGTACGGGACCTCTATTTCAATAAAGCTCATATTTTTTAAAAAACAAGCCTAACAAATCACTTCTGCTTCGTAATGTCTTCCTATCTACTAAGGATGAGAGCCAAAGACCTTGTAACTTCACACGATCTGGCTTCCTGTTTCTTCACAGACCTCATTTTCCTTTTTCTTTCCCCCCTGAGTCAATCCAGTTTACCTGCAGTGATTTCCTGACTGTTGCCGCTTCCAGATCTTTTTTTTACTGTTTTTACCCTCTTCCCCAAAACCCAGGAACCCTTTACTCAAAAGTCGGTCTCTCAGAGATACCTTGCCTGGCTACCCTCTGAAATTGTAAAGCTCTCCAACATTACCTACACCCCTTTCTTGCTTTATTCTTATCCTTGGCACTCTTCACCCTAACACAGTATATAGCTTAACCTTTTTCTCTTGTGTATTGCTTTCTCTTCCCCCAAGAATGTAAGCTCTCTGAGGGCAGAGGTTTTGTCTCTTATTCACAACTGTATCCCAAGGCTTAAAACAGTGCTTGGCACATAGTGTCACCGATGCTGTCAAATGAGTGAGTCTGAAAGCTGATGGCTATAAAAAAGGTAGCTATAACAAAAATCAGGACTGTAAATAATTGAAGAGGGGGCTGCATTTTTTTATACCCATTACTCAACTGAAACTTAAGTTTTCTCTAGGACTATGAGATTAAGGAAGTAGGAGGAAAGAAATAACTGGTTTCTAGTGTCTTAAAATAAAATAATAAAGACAATTATACCCTTCTTAAAATGAAAACTTTATTTGACCCAGGGAAATAGTTATTTTATTTATTTTTCAATCATGAAGACCTGCCAGAGATCCACAAATACGTTAGGGAGTCAGAAAAGGTTGACTGAATTGACAGCGTGGGCCTGAATCAGGGGTCAGTAAACCATGGCCCAGGGCCCTTTTTTTTTTTTTTTTCCTGTATTGTACATAAGGTTGTACTGGCATACAGCCATGCCCATTCATCTACATATTGCCTATGACTGCTTTCTTGCTGCAGTGGTGGAATTAAAATAGTTGTGATAGAGACTATATGGCCCCCAAAGCATGAAATATTTACTAGCCGACCCTCTACAGGAAACCTTTGCCGCCCTTCGATAGATCAGCCCTGGTAGGGTGTATAATAGTATGGTAGGGAATTTGGCCAAACATCTAGACATTCAAATTTCGTTTGCATCCCTACCTATTACCTTAGACAAAGGTCGGTAGGTAGACAAGTTTCCTGATCTATGGTTTTCTCATCGGTGAAATGAAGATAATACCTATCCCACCTGGTTGTTGTTTAAGAATTTCAAATGAGATATTGTATGTAGAGCACTTAATGAAGTGCCTAAAAATGCCGTATTAGTAGTTGCAGCCCAGTAAGCCACAACACACACGTATCACATACACGCATTTACAAGGAAATGTAAATGCCCTCAAATAGAAATGCCCAGTCACCAAGCATTTTCCATAAGCTTTCAGTAGTTTTTGGAAAATAACGAATGAAATAAAAACAAATGTCAATAGTAAGTACATGCTTACACTTACTACAAGTGAAGAACACAGTAACCACCAAGATCTATGTGATTGGTTCATTTGTTGAGAAGATTATTGTCAAGCATTATTTCTAACAGCCCTACTCACAGTATTTTGGTGCCTTGACTCATATTTTAACAAAATGTACAGCCCACCATAGAATGTTTACATCTTGAAGTAAGTTTTATTGCTTTATTTTTAAGGAAATTTTTATGTAAGCAGGTCTAATTCATGCTATGCTCTGGCTATAAACAAGGAAAAACAATTCGGTGCCTTTTATATTATGAGAAAATTTCAATCTAGAGCTTTTCCTTGGGGTGCCTCATTTGCTAACTCTCTGTTTAGAGAAGGCAAGTTTCTCGTACCGGATCATATTGGTGATATCTTTGTGCCTATACTGACTTTTCTTCGGTATAATACATAAAATAAAAGATTCATTTTTTCTTTTACCATGTTTTATTTTTGGTTGTTGATTTGGAGACTGGTGGTGTAGATCCTTTTATCAGGAATACATGGAATTCTTTAGTACTTTGGTATGTAGAATCACAATTTCACTTTCACTAGTAAGTCATTCAATAAACATTTATGAATTATCCACTGTGTGCTAGACATTAAAACATTTTGTTTAGATTACTAGAGCACAGTTTTCGCCTTTAAAATGCACAAGGCGTAGTGGAAGAAATCACTATGTAGACAGATAATTTCAATAAAGTAATAGGAGCAATAACAATGAAAGTATGGGTAAGAAAGCTATTAACTCTGCCTTAAGGTGTCAGGAAAGACCCGGAGATGTAATATTTGAACTGAGTCCTAACGGATCCGTTCAATATAGTCGGGTATACATGGTAGAAAGAATGATACCTCACTGGAGGTACCAAAGTCAATCAACAAAGATGTTTGAGCACCTACTGTGTGCCAGGTAGTGCTCTAGAGAGTGGGGATATACCAACGAACAAAACAGATGAATTGTGATTACTTTGCTTTGGAACATGCAAAGACTTGGAAGCGAGGTAGATAGCACAGCATAGCTAAGTCAAGGAGAGTGTGGGGGAGCCGCTACCAGGAAAGAAGCAGGAGCCACATCACACCAAGTTGTTTGAACTTGATGCTCTAGGCCAATGGTTTCACCTTGGGAGCTCCAGATATTCTGGCGTGTCCTAAAGTTCGTACAAAGGGATTATCAATTCATGCTTAAATACTAAGCAAGCATAGACTGTGGATTTTGAGAAAATGTTTTTTATACATATTTGTCAATATTTTTCAATTTTATGTAGTTATTTTGAGTAACAAAGTATGGATTTATTTAAATATATTTTTAATGTTTATTCATTTTTGAGGGACAGTACATGAGTGGGGGGAGGGACAGAGAGAGAGGGAAACACAGAATATGAAGCAGGCTCCAGGCTCTGAGCTGTCACCACAGAGCCGGACATGGGGATCGAACCCACTAACCATGAGATCACGACCTGAGGCGAAGTTGGACGCTGAACCAACTGAGCCACCCAAGCGCCCCTAGATTTTCTATCTCCTTAGTTGGTACTATTGCTATAACTGCTTTTAAGTAACTATCTGTCAAAATGACTAATTTTAAAAAGAGATCCCGGCTCATGCTCTGTCTCTTTCTGTGTCAAAAATAAACATTAAAAAAGAAAAAAGGAGGCACCTGGGTGGCTCAGTAGGTTAAGGGTCAGACTTCAGCTCAGGTCATGATCTCGCAGTTGGTGAGTTCGAGCCCTGCATTGGGCTCTGTGCTGACAGCTCAGAGCCTGGAGCCTGCTTCGGATTCTGTGTCTCCCTCTCTCTCTGCCCATTCCCTGCTCACGATCTGTCTGTCTGTCTGTCTCTCTCTCTCTCTCAAAAGTAAATGAACATTAAAAAATTTAAAAAAAGAAAAGAGATCCTAAAATACTCAGCCTGATATTTCCTGCCAATCTTGAAGCTATTAAAACTTTTAGAGCAGCTAAACAAAACTTCAGTAAATAAGTGAACTCCTTCTAAGTGCCAGGCACTACTTTAGCCACTGGGTTTATAAAGGTTAATATATAAAACAAGAATCTTACCGAGTTGACTAGAGTCCAGATGAAGAATAATGAAGTCAACATGGAGAGGAGAGTCTGGATTCAGGATATACTGAGATAGTAACTCTTAAGCAGTGAGAATTCTCTCACTGAAGGCAGACTGCTAGAACAGAAAGAAAATAGATTATTGGGAACAGAGCTAATATTTTACTAATGCAGGGCAAGACTCTTAGCTTTTTAAGAGTGTTGTTTTCTCATAGCACGCCTGATCAATCTACAGAAAACGGGGATATTAGTGATTTATGGGTCTCTGAAAATATCTCTACTGCTTGATTTTTCTCTGCGTATTAATAAGGTGTAAGCCTGTGAACTGACCTTAAATCCAAGCATGTAAGTATGTAATGTAAATCATATTTAAAAATCCATCTGTTTCGGACTCCTTCACAATGACAGTGTGACAGGAGTTGAAGGACAGTCGTTTGCTACATTGATGGGTCTCTGAACCTATAGCCCAACAAGCTTACTTCTCTGACTTCTTTCTTTCAGATTTCAGCCTTCTTTCCTATTCTCCCTCTCCCCCGCCCCCCCCCCCCCCCCCCCGCGCTCTCCACCCCTCTTTTCTTTCTCGCTAAGAAAGACAGAGCTATTGACTAGAAGCCCAGAGTTGCCCCCAAGTTCCGACCACCGGCTCGAATTCTTATGAAGTGGACTTGTAATATCCTTAATGTTGCTGTTGGCAGTCAGTTACAGATTCCATTATTGTCGATCAATGCCGTCGCCATGCGAGGTGGGGGGAGGAACGGAGGAGGAGGAGAAGAAAGGAGGGATGAGAGCTTCCTATTCACAGATTTATCAACCTGCCTTTGCTCGCAGGAAATCTTCGCAAAGGGGGCTGAGATGCTGTTGAAATAGCTAAAGCAGGAAGGGGTTAGGGGGCTGCAGTTCTCTCTGGTTGACTGAAAGGAAATTTGAAAACCTTTCTTCTCGGAACAAAACAAAATGCTGAATTTGTTCTTTTGCCTTTGTTTTTGTTTGATGATATGCTTTACTTAACTGATTAGCTATTGTGCTGTCTGGTTATCTAAGCTGCTTCAGTGTAGGAACCTGTTTCTTTTCCTTTGAGTGTCTTTATTCTTTATTTTCCTTTGCTTTCTCCTGTCATGAAACACAAATCATTATTCAATTTTATCCTGGCTTCTCTTTCAGGCTAAAGCTTAACACTAAGAGACAGAAGGACAAATCTCCCTTCCCTTCTCTTCTGTCACCCTCTTTTAACCCTCTCTATTTCCTTCCCCCTCCCCCCCGTTGTATTAGATTGATGTCACAGAGACAGAATTCAGAGTGGAGGGAGGATCACATTTGCTCTTTCATCATTACAGCCTAGCCAGCAATTTAAGTGTCGGACCCCCAAGAATTCAGTCTTTGTATCTTTCTTTTCCCACTCCATCATTCAGTAATTGTGCTCTGTATGGAAAAGTTTTCTGGCTGGAGAATGAGTCTCCTTTCCCCCGGTGATGTGGCCGAGTGGTTGGATAGTAGCACCGAAGAGGAGAAGAGCCTTCTGTCATTTCTGGGTACGGTAGGGCTCCGCTTGTTCTTTTAACCGTTTGTTGTCTGAACTTCTCTTACTTTGGGGAGTAAGACCCCAGATTTTCTAAAATCCACTATTGTATATTTTAAAGGGGGTAGGAATTAAAAGGATATGTTTAAGTTGTTTGCTGTTCAAGGTTTGCTGATGTTTGTAGAAAGAATGTCACCAACATTGCCTATGAGAAATAGCAGACAGTTTGCTTTGCTTTAACAAAGAGTGCTAGCTCCGTGCAAAGCTTACTGTGTCATCCGGTCAGCTGTTCGTGGTATTTAGACAACTTCTACTAGCCAAAATATGTTATTGTTTTACTATACCTCTCAGTACAGTGATGCTGAGGCTTGCCTTGGGAGAGTGGCAGTGGGCTTTGTGTGCAAGAAAAGCCAACATACGGATTGAGAAGTAGCTTTTATGCAAGGTGTGAAATACTTGTAATGTTCATATATCAGATTTCTACTGAGTATATAAAATACAGCTATTACTTAAACTTCCCATTTATGGATGCTTTCTAATAAATTTCTAAGTAAGGCAATTATTGATCGTGGAATTATTGATATCATAAACAAATTCATAAAGTTAGGTTATAAATCCAATTGTGTCATCAGTGTAATAGGAGAGCTTGACACTTACACAAATCCTATTTGTGAATACTTTTGTTAGATTAATAATTGCCTTCAACTTTATCTGTTTTTCTATACCTTTGATTTGTCTCATATATTTTGCTAAATATAAATATACCTTTATTATAAGTGGACAAAATTTATGGTTTTCTGATCTGTGCCTCATGAGTATTGCTTATGACCTTAGGAATAGTCTTCTGCCATTCCAAAAGATATCTCTATCTTTTTAAAAAAAATGTTTTATTGTATTTAGTATAAGTTTCTGTTTTATTTAATTCAATTATGTTGTCAATCTTAACATTCTATAAATGATTTCTTTTTTTTCATGAGGTTTAGATGTAAAGAGTCATCCTGATCAGACCTTTCCTAATTCTATAAAGACTCAGATATATATATCTGAGATATATATATATATATATATATATATATATATATATATTTCGATATTAATCCTACTCTTAATTTGTTTATCACAGCCTCACTTGTCTTGGGTATTTGGGTGACTTTAAGAAATATGTGTACCTCCTAACTCCTCAATTCTCTGAAGCCTGTCCTATTCTACCTGCTTCCCATTCCCCACCCGTCCACATACCTAGAGAAACATCAGTGAAGAAGCAAACACAAATAACCCTGAGTAAAACCAACCACTTAGACCCTACTGCATCATGGGAAAGGAAGGTATAGTCAACACTAAACATCTTTCCTTTGCTCTTGAATGATATTTTTCTGTATTCTAATTATCTAACCTCAAGATTAATTTATTTTCTTTTTTGGCCATTACTCCTCTATACCTAAAAAGAATTTAATCAAATAAATAGAGTTGGGCAATTAAAAGGGACTACAGTGTATGTCCCCTCCTGCCCCCACTCCCGTCCTCTGTTTAGGAGAGTTAATGAATTATACTCTTTTTTCACAAGTGGAGGTGATAAAGACAAAGGATGTTAGAACACACTTAGAAGAAACATGCAAATTCTTGCAAACTGTCCACCTAATGGAAGGAAACCTTAGCATTCGTAATAGACAAGACACAGATAAATCAGTCTTGATTCTGCTCAAGGGCTACAACAAGTTTAGTTGTTGAGAGAGTAGATAGCTATGTACCCCTGCTCCACTGTGGCGGCAGTGAGCCCTGGATGTCAGCACGTCTTGTTTGGGAGATTGAATCTCTCTCCTGACCATGGGTAGCAAACACCTCCATCTGTGGGTAAATGGGAATTTACTAAATTCTTCCAGAGGAACTAGGAGGAAAGCTATCTCAGATACAACTTGTAATAGCTTGAGGATTAAGCAAAGCTCTTGTGATATCATTTGCTACTGTAGTTACCATGAACTAGAACATGCTTTTCCCAGTGAAGATGCCAAGAGAACAATGAGAAACCCGAATCTACTTTATGATGAATCTAGAATTAATGGAACCAAAAGAGTCATTGTGTCAGAGAACCTGTCAAACTATGGTTTCTTTCCCTAAGGAATTTTAGGCAGGTTTCTCTCTAGGAGAGAAGATGAAAGAACTTTGTATTGGTTAGACTTTACTACTTCACTTTTGAACAGAAGCCACTTAACTGATGTTCAGGCCTTCCTATTGATTTAGTGCAGTGCTGGTTTGATGAAGCTTCATAAAATTGCTGTGCATTATTCTATTCAAAAGCCTTCCATGGCTCTCTCCTCACCTATCAGATGAAGTCAAAACACTGTAATCTGGAACTTATTCTGGCCCTTCTATCTGGCATTCCAGTATTCCTTTGGGGAGGGGCCAGGGGGACTTTCATTCCACCAAATTGATTAACTTCCTATATCTCAGGCAAATGCTGCCCTTTCCTACCTTTGCACTTGCTGTTTCTCTCATCGGCAGTGTCCCTTCATCCAAACTGAAATTTCCGTAACTCTGTCCGTGCTTCAGATCTTACGAACAAGATCCTGTGCTAGGTACTGTGGCTGGATACGAAGAAGTGTACGATAAACCTGCTTGCGAGAAACATAGAATTTGGGGAGAAAACATGAACTGTGTACAATTAAGGGAGAAAGATTTAATGATAATTCAAGACAACAACGGAGAAAATAAAATAAAGCAGTACCTGATTATGAAATGATTTATCTTAGCAAAAATTGCCTTGGGGATTTGAAGAAGGGAGACATCATTTTCAATTAGAAACCCTGAAAATTGCTTTACAGAGATAGGATTTAATCTGAATCTGAAAGCATAGAGTAGGTTTTTATAGAAATGGAGTTTTCTGTATGAAAGGAGTGTCATGAGGAATATTAAATTATGTTCACATCTAATGAACAAACTGATTTGAAAGGAACGGGAAGTTCATGTACATTAGCAGTGAGAGATAATACTTGAAGGATGTGTGGTGGATCACTGGGTAGGACCTTTCCTGACAATCTAATGAGTAACAATTTTATCCTGAAAGTAGTTGGGAAGAATTAAGGATTAATGAGGAAGAAAAAAATGTGACCAAAATAGTTTCTTAGAAAGACATATGTGGAAGTGTCTTGTAGGGGGATGAGACCGGAGGCAGTTACACCTGTTTGAAAGCTATCAGAGAAGTCCAGATACGAAATAAGTGCCTCTATTTTAACACTTAACGCCCTATAATTAGTAATTAGTGCTTGGCTTATTTGTTGTTAAAACTAGATGTGAATGCCTCCACAGCAGGAGCCCAACCCTCTGTCTTTTCCACCCCCAGCACACTCCAGGTCCAGATAAATATTTGTACAGCTAATATGAATAAGATGAAAAGATGGAGAGATTACAATCTATCAACAGAGTTGCTGACAGACTGGAGGAATGGGGAGCAAAATAAATCAAAGACTTTTTGAATTTAGGAAGATGGTGGTAATATTAACAGAAATAGAAATGTTGGGAAAGGGAGCCAGATTTTGAGGACAGAAGATGAGTTCTGTTTAGCTATATTGACTTTGAGGTGACTAGTATGCACTCAGAAATATAGTTCTTGGAAATGAAGTCACAGGTGGAGAGCAACATTTGGGAGCCATCTAGAGAAGACAGATAGTTGAAGCTCTAAGCATCTGTAAGTGATCTACTATCAACAAACTGTCAAGAAAAAACAGAGGTCAGGGACTGAAGCTTGAAGAACACCAGTAGTGGGGCAGGGGGTGGGTAGAGAGGAAGAGGCGATACAGAGAGCATGATCCTAATGGCAGGAGGAAAGCCTGGACGGTGTGTATTATAAGTACTAAGACAGAAGAAGGTCAACTATGTTAGTGGTTACAGAAGACAAAAAAGACCACTGGATTTGCTAATGAGACTTTTGATTAATAACTTGTGAAACTGTCAGTTCTGTTTAATTCATTAGAACTGAGGGAAAAGAAGCCAGATTTTATAATATAGAGAAAGACAGCAGATGATGAGACAGTGAAAGCCATAGGTTCCATCTCTTGCCTGGAGAAATATGGGACTAATAAAAAGGAAAAGTACCTTTTTAAAAACTGGAGAGACTTGTACATATATACATATATTTGGTATAGGAAAGAGCAAGATATTAAACCGGTAAGAGAGGAGACTAACTGAGGGAACAAGATCCTTTATGAGTTTGAGGGTGAGTGTGGGATTAAGGGCACAGGATTAATCTTTTGAGAGGAGAAACTCCTACAGGAATCAAAGATGCTTGTAGAGATTTAGTAGTGGAAAGTAGAGAAGATGAGGGAGGTAACTGCTAGTGTATTAATTTTATGGCATTTAACTTACTCAGTCTTAGACTGTAGTTAGTTATTTGTGTACCCACCTAGCACTCCCGTTTCTGCATAGTAGGGTCCTTCACTTCATATCTTGGCATCTTCCAGAATAGCACTGAAGAAGTGCTTAGTAAATACTTGTTTTGAATGAATGAGTGAATGAATGCTATTCAGATACCCAAAAATTTGAGATTCAGCCATTTTCACAATTAGCCAACTCATTCTGTCAGAACTATCCTTTTCCCTCCTTTTCTCCACTGCTCTCTATTCTCATATCTGCAAGTACCATTTAAGGTATATTGGTAGCATTTGCAATTATTATTCAGTAGGTTGTAATTGTGTTTTCCAAATTCTAGAATAAGAAGCAAAATACTCAAATATTCTGTACTACTTTGCATGTTCTAAACTGAATTTAAGTGATTTTTTTTCATTAAGTGAAGTTAATAGAATAATTATATAAAAGAATTAATTATAGAATAATTCTATAAAAGAAGAATATCATTTTGACAAAATGTAAACATTTTCAACAATTATTCTAATTATAGAATAATTCTATAAAAGAAGAATATTTTTGACAAAACGTAAACATTTTCATGTTTCTAAGTGATTCTACTGACTATGGTTAACTATTTCATGTTGGTAACTTATAATTAAGATTACACCTAACATCAAGGAGAAAGTATATTCAATTCTAGCAAAATGGCAGACACCTTGAAAAATAATACAGAAACAACTAGAAATGTCACATTAATGAAACAGATGTTTTTTAGCTAAATGGTTGAACTCTATTCTTAGGAAGGAAAGGAAATCCCTTGGAAGAGAAAAAAGAAAACTAAAAATACAAGTGGTAAATTGTCCTGGGGGCATTTGCCAGTCTTAGAATCCCAGAATGTTAAGAGTTAAGAGCCACAAGATAGGAGATGGGCCTAGGGTCCAAATGAAGTGAGGAATTAGAACTGAAAGCCTCAGGACTCCTGGCTGGCTCAGTCTGAGGAGTATGCAACTCTTGATCTCAGAGTTGTGAGTTCAAGCCCCACACTGGGTATGGAGATTGCTTAAATAAATAAGACTTTTAAGCTTATTTATTTTAAGCTTAAATAAATAAGACTTAAAAAAAAAAGATTAGAAATCCTCATACCATTGTTCCCTATAGGACTGGGTCCCTTGATGACTGAAAATAAGAGAAAAATTTGCTCATTGGCAAAAACTGACAAATCGTTTTTATCTTAGACTGGATTAGTCAGGGAGAGAAGAAGATAAAAATCCCATGAGAATTTATAACTACAGTTCTGATAAGGTAAAACTAAAATAGTGGACAACAAAAATATGTCAGATAGAAAGGGGGTAATTGGAACTGAAGTTTTTTAAGATCATTGAATTATTCAAGAAAAGGATAGAAATCAAGATTGGCATTAGGCTTTAAGTACATGTGTTGAAATGTTAAGGACAGCTATTTAAAAAATGGAAATAAAGTGCATGATTTCAAAAGCAGTAGAAAAGAAAATGAATTTTTAATCCTTGACCAAGGATTTTTAAACCTTGGTCTGAACAGACCAAAAATCAGAAAAAAAGCATTAAAAAAAAAGGTGAAAAGAAAACACAGTAAGATGGTGGGGTGCCTGGGTGGGTCAGTCAGTTAAGCATCTGATTCTTGATTTCAGCTCAGGTCATGATCTCATGGAATCCATGAATCTCATGGATTCAAGCCCCATGTCGGGCTCAGCACTGACAATGCAGAGCTTGCTTGGGATTCTCTTTCTTTTTCCCTCTCCTCCTCCCTCCATCTCTCTCCCTCTCCCTCTCCCTCTCCCTCTCCCTCTCCCTCTCCCTCTCCCTCTCCCTCTCCCTCTCTTTCTCTCCCCCTCCCTCCCTCCCACCCTCTCTCTCTCTTTCTCTCTTTCTCTCTCTCTGTCCTCCAAAACAAATAACTAAACATTTAAAACAAAAAACACAGATGGTAAAAATAAAATCCAACTATATCAGAAAACACAATGTTAATTGCCAGACTCGGTATCTTTTTCAGTGTTGTGAATGAGAAAGACATAAAGATCCAGGAAGATTAAAAGTAAAAGGTTTGGGAAGATATCTTTGGCAAATAAAAGAAAGCTAGCATAGCCATGAAAATGAGATGAAATCGAACTTTATGTCAAAACCATTATTAGGAATAAAGGAGGTTACTACATAATGATAAAATATAGAAATTATTAGAAAGATATAACAATCTTACATGCACCCAATAACAGTCTCAATTTATAAGGCAAAATTTGACAGAAATATAATGAGATTAATCTACAGTCTTATCTATAAAAATTAGTAAAGCTATAGAAGACATCAAAAACATAATAAACTTGGGGCACCTGGGTGGATCAGTCGGTTAAGCGTCCGACTTCGGCTCAGGTCACGATCTCACAGTTCGTGAGTTCGAGCCCCGCGTCGGGCTCTGTGCTGACAGCTCAGAGCCTGGAGCCTGCTTGACATTCTGTGTCTCCCTCTCTCACTGCCCCTTCCCTGCTCATGCTGTGTTTGTCTCAAAAATAAATAAACATTAAAAAAAATAAAAATAAACTTAAGTTAGTAGACATATATAAAATCCTGAATCCAACAATTATATAGTCTTATCATACACATATGGAATCTTCATGAAAACTGTCCATAGACTGGACCATAAATAAATCTCAACAAATTTCAAAGTCTTTATATCACACAGAATGCATTCTCTTGATCCTGGTTGAACTAAGATAGAAATTAGTAACAAAAATTTACTTTAAAAATCTTTGCTTTGGGAACTTTTAAAGTTACTTTTCTATGACTCTTTTGTCAATGAAGAAATAATAATGAAAATTGTAAAATGGTTAGAAGTGAACATCCTGAAAATGGTACATATCAAAACCTGTAGGATACTGTGAAATAATTATTAAGTGAAATTTACAGACTTAACTTTTTATATTGAGAAAGGCTGAAAACTAATGAGCTAATTAACCATTTGTGTCAACAAGTTAGAAATTATATATATATAATTTATATATATATTATATATTATATATTATAGTATATATTATATAATATATATATATATATATATAATATATCTCTAAAGAAAGTTTAGGGAGAGAAATGATGAAAATAATAGCAAATGATAATGAAATGGAAGACATAAATAAACATCATAGAATCAATAAAGCCAAGAGTTGTTTTATTAAAAAGTTCAATGAAAATACATAAAACTGTCAAGATTTGATCAAGACAAAGAGAAAGCACAAAGAAACAATGTTACAAATTTAAAAAGAGGGGTGCATAGGTGACTTGTTGGTTAAATGTCTGACTCTTGATTTTTGGCTGAGGTCATGATTTCACGGTTCATGCGTTTGAGCCCCATGTCGGGCTCAGTGCTGGCAGTGTGGAGCCTACTTGGGATATTCTCTCTCTCTCTCTCTCTCTCTCTCCCTCCCTCCCTCCCTCCCTCCCTCCCTCTCCCTCTCCCTCCCCCTCCCCCTCTCCCTCTCCCTCTCCCCCCCCATTAAATAAACTTAAGAAATGAAAAATGAAACACTATTACAGAAAATCAGAGACTTGAAAAATAGGAAGGAATCTATCATGAACAACTTTATGATATTTGAAAATTTAGAGAAATTAGGCATTTAAAGAAAGATGCAATTTTTTAAAATTGACTCTAGAAGAAACAGAAAATATAAGTAGGCTTGCAACTTATAACCATGAAAGAAATTGAATCAGTATCTTAAAATTATCACCAATTGTGGTTTGATTTCTTACGTAGCTTGACTTCCAAAAAAGAGTAATTGCTGGATTACACTTACATTAATATTTTCAATCAGTGACAATTCAGTTTTTCATCATAAATGAATTAATTGATATTCTGGTATCTAAATTGAAGAAGAAACTAAAAATCCTAGGAGCCCTGCTAAACCTTAAACGTGGCAGTTGAATCCCTATTGAGTCCCACAGGTGGTCAAGGTTCCCTTTGTGTTTAACTCTTACATCCTTTATTTAGAGGATTTCCTTAGAGAAAGAAAAAAAAAGTTCTTTCAAAATTTTCCTGATGGAGATGTACAAATAAAAAATTTAAGAAAATCAAGCTGAACAGATATCTAAAGAAAATGGAAATGAATAAGAAGAAACCAAGATTTAAACCTTATTATGTTTAAATGTGCTTCTTAAGGAAACCTGGAGATATGTGAATTTTCAAAAAGAATGATTCCTAGGAAACATCTCAAAACTTTTAAGCCTAAGCTCTCATGTAGTTTATTTATCAAGATCTCAATTATAGCTGAAGATTCAAATTAATATACTGTACATAAAAAGACAGTGACTCTTAAACTTGACTATATGGTTCACTTTAATTCCATATGTGAATTAAAATAACTAGAAAACTGATTAATAATTTTACTACATATTTAGTTGAACCATATGACTTTGTATATGAAATAATATTTTACCACTTTAACATACATAAAAGGGCAATTCTATATCACCCGATATGTTTATTAAAGGAGAAAAAAAGGTTGTCAGACTATACTGAACTATTTTTTAGTTGTTCAAATTTATTTTTTACTAATTATTATCTTTTATTTTGTTTTAGTACTCCTTGCAGACAAGCAAAATTTAGTGTAAATGGTTTATGAGAACATTGCATATTTAAAATTGAGAGAATTCTATTTACTAAAATTTGTTTTGTTTAAAAATTGAGGCAAGATCACTATTACTCAAATCTTAAATTATTTAAACCTCGTTCAAGACATCACTTGCAGAATACTGTATTGGGCAGGAATGTAGTTTGGTACCTGAAACTAAAGAACATATGATCAAGTAATATGAACTTCTACAAATGTATTAATTGGAAATCCAAGAAATGTCAATAATTAGAACTGGTTTTGTGAAAGTAGTTGAACTGACAATGGTATTGAAGGTCACCTAAGATTTGGCAGATAGGTGAAAACCATTAGCAAAATCAGACATAGGGAATGAATATGACCAGTTTGAGATCAAAGATCATCTGTCTAAGGCAATTTGTTGGAAGGTGCTGGCAGAAAAGAGGGACTGTGAAAGGTGATGCCAGGTGGTTTTTTTCAACCTATCTTAAGATCTCTAGGAAGGCAATTACATCAAGAAAGTAATGTTTTAGGGAAACTAATCTGGTAATGGCGAGCAGGATAGCTTTCAGCAGAAAAAGACAGGAGTCAGTGAGATCAGTTAGGAGAGTCCTGCCATGATCTGCATGAGAAGATAAAAAGTCCAAGACCAGGGTGATAGATGGTAGTGGAAATAAAATGGACAAAATGAAGCCAACAGACATTTTGAAAAGAGATTTGACAACGTTGGTGGCAGATGGGGGTACAAATCAACATCATCAACGGCTTCTCCGTCTTCTGATACCTTCACTAAGAATTGATATCCAATGTAAACATTTTTTTTTGTACAGTGCTATATGCATATTTGGCCCTTAGTACATGAATAAGTTCTCATCTGTGTATTAGAGGCCAAATATTTGTGTTTTCAGTACTTCAGTACTTTCTATTAATGCCTGTTTTTGGAACAAAACCCAAACTAGTCTTAAAAGTCCCTGGCATAATCAAGGACCAAATCTTTTTAGGTTTTTAAAGGTGAATACTGAAATCATGGTATGAATAAATCAAAGATTTACCCACAATTATTTATGAAAAATACTAATAGTGAGGACATATTAAGTCAGTTATAGAAAAAGTTTACAGTTCCTACATCTCTGTAAGTTAGAAGACAGTGTCTTCCAGAGTTGAACATAAAATATTATTCACCAAAATGAAGCTGTGAGATTAAGTTTTACAAATAACTCGATTGAAATGCTCAAAAACATCATTTTATGCTGAACAATGTTTTCTTAAAGATTATTCTTTGTAAAACCTAAGATCTTCATGCTATTTATCTATTTTTGTCTCATAGAATTGGCCTGAGTACTTATTCTCCACTTAGGTGTACTTTAGAGGGACAGGGTTTGGTCTTGTTTTTTTAACACTTCATTTTTTTAAGAGCAGTTTTAGGTTCATAGCAAAATTAAGAGGAAGGTACAGGGACTGTGCAGCCCCCTTCCCCCTCATGCACAACCTCTCCCATTACCAGTATCCCCCACCAGAATAGTAACATTGGTTATAGTTGATGAATCTGCATTAACACATCATAATCATCCAAGGTCTATAATTTACATTAGGGTTCATTTTTGATATTGTATATTCTTTGGGTTTGGACAACTGTATAATGACAGGTATCCATCATTACAGTACCACGCAGAGTTTTTTCACTGCCCTAAAAATCCTCTGTGCTCTATGTATTCATCCCTCCCACTAAGGTCAGGTTATTTTTTGGAGGACTTTTTATCACTTTTTAATTCAAGCAATCAGTATTAGATGTTTTTATAGGTTGTTTCCTGATTTGTTCACATTTTTCACCATTCCATTAAGCAAGACCCCTTTCTCCCTCTTTACCCCATTTCCTCACCTGTTTCTTGACTAGAATATTCTTATTAGCAACAGTGTTCCAGGATTGAGCATTTTCTTTGGTGGGCTTTTTTACACTAACTTACCCCTCTAAGAGAATGATTTAATTCTTTTTTTTTTATTTTAAGTTCTATATGTGTGGTGACAAATGTTAGAGTTATTGTGATCATTCACAATATATACGAATATCAAATTATTAGGTTGTACATCTGAAACCAGTATCAATCTGTATGTCCGTTATAATCCCTCAGTTAAAAAAAATTTTTTTTACAGTTATTTGGTTTTGAGAGAGAGAGAGAGAGAGAGAGAGAGAGAGAGAGAGAGAGAGACAGTGCGTGAGCAGGGGAGGGGCAGAGAGAGGAGACACAGAATCCAAAGCAGGATCCAGGCTCTAAGCAAGCTGTCAGCACAGAGCCTGACGGGGGGCTCGAACCCATGAACGGTGGTGAGATCATGACCTGAGCTGAAGTCAGACACTTAACTGACTGAGGCACCCAGGCGCCCCTATAATACTTCAATTTTAAAAAAGAAATGCATATCAGATTTACCTAGGAAACTTTTTGTAATATTTATGCCTAGGCTGTACTCTCCCCTTCCCCAAAGGTTGTAATTCAGTGGGTCTGAGTTGGGCATCTGTGTTTTTATTTATTTATTTATTTATTTATTTAATTTAATTTTATTTTATTTTATTTTATTTATTTATTTATTTATTTTTAATTTTATTTTTATTTTTTTAAAATTTACATCCAAATTAGTTAGCATATAGTGCAACAGTGATTTCAGGAATAGATTCCTTAGTGCTCCTTACCCATTAGGCCCATCCCCCCTCCCACACCCGCTCCAGTAACCCTCAGTTTGTTCTCATATTTATGAGTCTCTTCTGTTTTGTCCTCCTCCCTGTTTTTATATTATTTTTGTTTCCCTTCCCTTATGTTCATCTGTTTTGTCTCTTAAAGTCCTCATAGGAGTGAAGTCATATGATTTTTATCTTTCTCTGACTAATTTCACTTGGCATAACACCCTCCAGTTCCATCCACATAGTTGCAAATGGCAAGATCTCATTGTTTTTAATTGCCGAATAATACTCCGTTGTATATATATACCACATCTTCTTTATCCATTCATCCATTGATGGACATTTGGGCTGCTTCCATACTTTGGCTATTGTTGATAGTGCTGCTGTAAACATGGGGGTGCATGTGTCCCTTCCAAACAGCACACCTGTATCCCTTGGATAAAGGGCATCTGTGTTTTGATTAAAAGATCTACAGGGGCGCCTGGGTGGCGCAGTCGGTTAAGCGTCCGACTTCAGCCAGGTCACGATCTCGCGGTCCGTGAGTTCGAGCCCCGCGTCAGGCTCTGGGCTGATGGCTCAGAGCCTGGAGCCTGTTTCTGATTCTGTGTCTCCCTCTCTCTCTGCCCCTCCCCCGTTCATGCTCTGTCTCTCTCTGTCCCAAAAATAAATAAACGTTGAAAAAAAAAATTGTTTTTAAAAAAAATGATCTACAGCTGGGGCACCTGGGTGGCTCAGACAGTTAAGCATCTGACTCTTGATTTCAGCTCAGGTCATGATCTCACAGTTCTTGAGATCAAGCCCCGTATCGAGCTCTGTGCTGACAGGGTGGAGACTGCTTAGGATTCTCTCTCTTTCTGCCCTTCACCCACTCACACTGTCTTGCGTGCTCTCTCTCTCAAAATAAATAAACATTAAAAATAATAATAATAATAATAATAATAAAATAAAAGCTCTACAGCTGATTTGAATTCACAGCCAGGCTGGCAAATCACTGGTTAAGTGGAATGCAATGTGATAACGCATTATTTTTTTTTATTGAAATATAATTAACAGACAGTGTCATTATAGTTTCAGTGATTCTGTACATTACTCAGTGCTCACCACAATAATACAATGCTAAGTGACTTACCTCTCTTTAATATATGAAGAATTGTGTGTATGTTGTTAAAGCCCTTTGAGTTATTTTTAGGAAGAAGTAGGAAAATTGGGGTCTCCATGATTATTTATCTTATTTCTTCTCCATTACAGCATATTATACAAAACACAAGGAGAATAGGGTACCATGCATAGTAATTAAAAGTACAGACTCTAGATCCAGACTGTGTGAGTTCCAATCCTGATTCTACCTTTACCAGGTGTGCAAACATGGACAGAGTAATAGAATCTTTTCTTGTTTTCTTATCTGTAAATGGAGGCGATAGTTCCAGAGAATTGTTGTAATGATGGAAGAGATAACTCCTATAAAACACGTGGCATGTAATAAGGAATAATAAATGATAGTTTGGTGTTGCAGGTATGCTCGTTATGTTTTTATCATTATTATTAAGATCCTTGGTGGTTATCACTAAGAACCAGACATCTGCTTTGTGTTTGAATCTTAAGCTACCATGGAGACATCCATGAGCTGTTTTGGTTGAGACTGCTGTTTGCACTAAAGCTATTCTCTGCTATCCCATCCACTATCATCATGTGAAGTCCGAAGTTGAAGAAATGAAGTACTTGTCGGTGTCCAAACTCCTTGACCAGAGAGAAATCAATATATTCTCGTATTATATTAATAAGAAGGAATTTTAAAAATAACAATAATAATAATAGAGAATAAATTTGTTGAAGTAAAGAAAAGGTGGGGAGACTGAATGGCTTTACTTCCTGAGAATTCACCACGTTTGTGTACTTAGCACCAATTGGTTTGGATTGAAGTCAGTGTCAAGGGCATGCAAACTTGAAAGGTCGGCTTGTTTGAGTGAAGTCCTGCAGTCTAAGTGATACAAATTGGATAAATTAAAGTGGCTCTGGGGATTTGTATTTCAGAGCAGCTGAATGGTAGTGGCTGTCCTGTACATAGGCTTTAAAGCTGTAAAACTGGGATACAGCAGAAAATGTCCTACTGAAAAGCAGGTGGATGAAGTCTATAAACGCCCAGGTGCTACGGTGTTAGCAACTATATAAACGTAATATGTCATTTTCTTCTCTTTGTTCTTGTCACTTTTCCTTTACGACATTGTTCTCCAACTGAATCTTTAAGGTCCCATTGCCTTTAGGAGTCTTCCAGCGAAACACAAAATCTCATTCTCCTGAAGCCTTTCCTCTTTCACCTTTTGCCATTTGTTTTGAGGTCCTTCTTGACCGAATACGTACAGACCCATTGTCTAATAGTCTTCTTTCCTTCCTCTTTTTCCCTTCTGCTCCTGTGGGAAAGGAGTTCTAATTTAGAATTCACAGCATGAAGAGAGAAGTTCTTTGCTTATCTTATTCATTAATAACTTGAGCCACTGACATATCCTATCTTATTTATTGTCATCATTTACACAATATCAGGGCAAATAGACGATAGTGGAGTGGGCTCATTCGCAGCAGCACCCTGAAACTTCAGTGACGTGAATGCGTACACAAACACAGTTTGGTGTGTAACTTTCTGTCAGGCTTGATTGAAATGTTACTGATTTTTAAAAAGGTTTTTTTTTTTTTTTTAAATTTTTTTTTTCAACGTTTATTTATTTTTGGGACAGAGAGAGACAGAGCATGAACGGGGGAGGGGCAGAGAGAGAGGGAGACACAGAATCGGAAACAGGCTCCAGGCTCTGAGCCATCAGCCCAGAGCCCGACGCGGGGCTCGAACTCACGGACCGCGAGATCGTGACCTGGCTGAAGTCGGACGCTTAACCAACTGCGCCACCCAGGCGCCCCTTAAAAAGGTTTTTGAAGTGAACTAAAAAGTTCCCCTTTCTAGACTAGAATAATATTGTTTCCTAAATATAATAAATAAAATATTTATTTTTAAATAAATAAAACTTGGGGCGCCTGGGTGGCGCAGTCGGTTAAGCGTCCGACTTCAGCCAGGTCACGATCTCGTGGTCCGTGAGTTCGAGCCCCGCGTCGGGCTCTGGGCTGATGGCTCAGAGCCTGGAGCCTGTTTCCGATTCTGTGTCTCCCTCTCTCTGCCCCTCCCCCGTTCATGCTCTGTCTCTCTCTGTCCCAAAAATAAATAAACGTTGAAAAAAAAATTAAAAAAAAAATAACTTTAAATAAATAAAACTTGTTTCCTAAATATAATACCCAAAATATTAAAGGGGCCTGTGAATAATTATAATGGACAGAGCCTCCCTGTTCATTCATGTTTGATAATTCTGTGCACAAAATTACTAGAATTGACCCGGGTAGCCCTTCATCTGAAGTATTCAGGTACACGATATATGCCACACCGACTGCATCTGTGAACATGTAATGTTTTTCTGATCTGTCATAACTAGAGACTTTTGCTGTGAGAAGGGTATTTTGGTTCCTTACATCATTGTCCAACAAATTAAAACTTTAGAAGTATCTTTCTACATTTTGGTTATTTTTCATGTTGAATTTTCTGAAATTACTTTCACATTGGTAACTATTATTTTCTTCTTTTAAATTTGGCCCCACACTCATCCAAGAGAATAATAATTGTTACCACCTCAGGGGCCCAAAGATTAAGGCAGATCGATACCAGACCCAGCACTTCGCACAAAACACTCAATATTAGCTAAAATTATCATAAAAATACTTCTGCCTTAGACAAAGTAGTCACAAAAGAAGTGCCTAAATAACTTTTATAGTACATCTTTTTCTCTTCAAAGAAATTATTTTGAACCATTTCTTAACGATGGTAACTTATTCTAAGAGTGACACACAGTATCAGAATTCATGACACCTGAGCCCTGGTATTTATGTTAAGTGCGTGCATGTATGACATGATGGCAAACAAACTTTGGTTAAATATAACTGAAAAAAAAGGTAAATGTAGGAGCGCTTGGGTGGCTCAGTCAGTGAACGTCCGACTTGGGCTCAGGTCATGATCTCACAGTTTGTGAGTTCAAGCCCCGTGTTGAGCTCTGTTCTGACAGCTCAGAGCCTGGAGCCTGCTTCAGAGTCTGTCTCCCCCTCACTCTGCTCTTCCCTGCTCATGCTCTGTCTCTCACAAAAATAAATAAACATTAAAAATTAAAAAAAAAAAAGTAAATGTACTTGATGCTTATAGATATTTGGCCATAATGATAACAGATACAACAGATACCTTTCTCATTTAGGATATTTTCAGGGGCTTTTGGAACCTAACCCTCAGTTAATATGATAAACATTTCCCTTTACTCTCTTTCCAAACATACAATATTCCAGAATTATTTCAATCACACTCATTATTCAAACTCCTGAAAAGAAAATACCTAAGAAAGTGCCAGTAAATGTATCTCTCCATAGGGTTTCTCTGTGCTTTATTATACCTTTTGGTGAAATGTGTTTGACCAGGTGGTTTTTCATTTCACAGTAAAAACCTGAAGTCTGCACATATAGGCCTACAGAGTCTACGTGGTCTGAGCACACCTCCATAGTCTCAGGCTTTCTGCTGCTACTTACTGGTCCCTTACGCGCTGGCCTCCACGCTGCACTTTACTCCAGGAGCTTTGTATTGGCTCCCCCCTGCCCGCACTGTTCTTCCCTAATCAACCTACAAGGCCAACTTCCTCACCTCATCTTCTCAACGCAGCCCCACCCATTCACTGTAATTACTATAGTGAAATTACTACACCTCGTCATCTCCTTTACACTGTCCTGCTTTTTTGTCTTCCTTGAAATGCTTTCTGACATTTCTTCTCCATAAGTGAATTAAAGTCATGAACAGTACAACTATTAGGTTCTAAAGGCAGACGTTGACTTCTGTCTGTTGAACAAGCACATCCTTCACCAAAAGTGCCTTTGCCCCTATAATCATCCAGCAGAAAAGATGAAATGGCTTACACAGAATCACACAGATAGTTGGGAGAGCACCCAGTCGTTCGCTTTGTTCAATAATGTTCCCTGCGGAGCTACGCTGGAGGTTGTCTGTCATCATTTTAAGTTGTCACTTCATCTTGGTTCATACCCAGTGGCAAAGGAAATGAAGAGATAAATTTAAAACTTAACCAGGCTTTTCTATTTTATAACTTTTTGTGCCTTTCAATCTGCAGGTGGAAAATATCTTTAGAGGATGAGAAAGTGAATACAATGGTTTCAGACCTTAACTGAAACAATATTATAAGTCTCTGACTCAGTCTTAGAGAGTGAGCATATTTTAAAATAACTGTAATTAAATATTATGACTATGAAAGGAACACTAATTCTTATAGCAGGTGAAAATAATGCAGGCGTCTGTAACGTGAGTGGGGGCAGGGGAGAGAGCCGTCTAATTTTGGTCTACTGGAACCGGTATAGATTTTCCTTCTAACTCAGCAGAAAGGTGGCTTTAGGGGGATAGTAGCAGCTTTCCTTTCTGCTTGGAGATTTCAAGTTCAAGGTAGCTGGGCCAGTTTAATATGCAGGCCTGCCTGTGACTAATCCAGTGAGTTGTTAATTCGGCCCTTGCTGATGCTGCCACCATGGCTCTGAGAGGCCACTGGTGCTCGGGTATACGTTCCTTCGCTCCACTTTGAAACAATTCCGAATCTTCTGAAAACGAAAGAACTTGGGTATTCAAGGGCCTTTTTTTGCATCTGCAGATAAGTTGCCTTGTTGTGGGGGCTGAGAAAGTCAGGGAGTGTAGACTTCTTCTCATTGGCTCATGCAGCTTATTTCCTTCCTGTCTTTTCCCTCGTCAATGCCAATTGTTCAAACTTCAAGAAAAATTTAATTTCCTCTTTTTGAACCTAGTAATATTCTCTAAGCTACACCAGAGTTGTGATTTTTCTCAAGGTACAGAAAGAGAATCTAAAAGAGGAAGAGAAGTACAACAAGTAACATATTTGTTAGAGTTTAACATGTGGTTGCTCATTTTAGCCAATATAATTTCAAATTGTTAAAAGCACTGAAATATATTTATTTAATGAGTTCATATGCCTGAAAACTATAATTAGATGTTTGAAAGAAAATGAGGAAATGTTTCCATTTTTTTCCTTATCCAGAACATTAGAAATTAAGGAAAACTGTTTCCTGGATCATTTTAGTCTTGTTAATGGAGTTTATTTTCCTCCAAGTTTGGTTTCTCCATCAATTATTCAGAGATTAAAATATATTATACTGTAATATTTAATCTCATGTATCTTCTAATTATAGGTTATTATCAGAGGAAAGATGAGATTTTCTTGTGTCTTCACCAGACCCTCTCCCCACCAGCCTGCCCCCCATATATTAGAAATGCCTAACTTGGATAATCATTCTTTAAAGTCACGTTCCTAAAGTCTGAAGGTCTTGTTGTTTGGAGTGCTTTGCAAAGCTGGTTTGTTTAAATTTGGTGCTTTGTGCCATTGCCGTGAATTTTAGCTAATTGTACTGCCATTTTTTAGAAGTCATGTGTGCCTAATTCTGAAAATGGCTTTGTGCATTAAGGCTCATTTAACCACTGATGGTTAGAGAGAAGTTGAGAGACTTAACAGTTATTGCTCATAATTTTAAAACAGTGATAGCATGGGACTTTCTTGTACTGCAGGCATATAAGACGCTATGTTGGCAACCTCTGTCATTAGCAGTGTTGCAATTTGGCTTATGTCTTACTGGTCAAGATGTCACACAGAAGATATGTTTAGTTGTGGAAAGAAAATCAGTGTCCAGCATGCAAAGATGGTAATAGGGTAAGCACTTCCAATTGGATTTTCATAGGAGGGATTGATTTGTGTGCATTACTAGGTCTGTGTAAAATGGTGTCCTTTTGGCACTAGCTGAATATAAATTTCAGCAAATGTTTTTTTCTTGCTGCGGATTAGTGTAATACAGTGAAATTTTCTGTAACTGAGGGGAGGCAGTGGTTGGGCGTCTGCTAATAGCCTGAAAGTAACTAATGAGGATGTGCAGTCGGAACGATTGATTGAATAGCTGCAGTCCTGTGTGTTTCTTTCTCGCTTGCTCTCTCTGCAAGCTGTAGGGAGGGAGGGGGAAGAGCAAGACACAGGGAGGGAGCGAGAGAAAAAACGCTTTCTCTTAAGTAGAAGTAGCACGGATCCCAGGGGCCAGGAGGCCAGAAATGGAAGTTTAAACTGCATCTATCTTTTAAAGGGAGAACAGCAGGAATCAAAATGTCAGTCTCCGGAGTCACGATTTACTCCTTATTTTTTAAGATCTGGAAGATAATACAGAGTACTTTTTTTAGGATGTGTTTTTTTTCCTTGTCCATGTTGAGATTATCTAATGTTATCTGAGAAGCTGGATTCCTATATGTCTGTCAGTTGACGTGGAGATGGGAAGCAGTTGTGATAAAGGTATAATATGTGTATATCTATCATCTGTGTGCGTGTGTATGTGCATATATATATGCATATATTTATATCACTCTATGAAAAAAATGTTTAAATGTAACCTTAATATAGTGTACAGTAATTAAATTAGAAAATATCACATCATCTGCAAAATCCGAAGCTTGTTAGGTCAATTTGAACAGATTTAGGAATACAGAGTAAGATCTTAGTAAGGTCATATTGCCAGCACAAGGAGAAGCTGATCTATTTTTATATCTGCATAGGCATATATGTTATTTTATCCTAGCAGCAGCTTTCAGTCGCCTCATGGCCCTTTGGTTGCAGTCTGGTGAATCATCTTATCTGCACAGAACTGAACTTTGACCTTTGTGCAGACACCATCGAATCATGTACAACACAAGACTATATTTTGTTCACAAGAATGCCAAAATTGTCTTTGGATTCTGTTAACTCCTATGTTGCTGACAAATGGAGAAGTATATTCATGCACTGTGAGATGCGAATATCAAGTGAATTTATAGATCTTAAACATAGCTCAGAAAATGTGAAAATATTTTTTATGTGTGCACAGATGAAATTATAATCTGTCATGCTAAAGCGGATTCTTAACTGTGACCAGGTCTCCCTAGTGTCTTGATAGTTCGAATACCACAGAGAGAAACAGAGAAATCATGTGGAGATAGAATGTAATATGCCTTTAAAGGAAACTGATTTTTTGTGGGGGAGAAAACCCCCAATAATTTTACATTGTAGTCAAAAATCCTAAATTTCGGTTTCTTAATGATGTTTCTTTCTTCTTTTCCAGAGGTGCCGGCAGAAAGGTCCCCCCGCAGACGGAGTATCTCAGGGACCAGTACATCAGAGAAACCCAACTCCATGGACACTGTAAATACCTCACCCTTCAAAGTACCAGTAAGTGCTCCTCCTCTCTAAAAGATATTTTACTTTTCTCTCCTTTCTTCTTAGAGACAGTTACTAAGGAATCCACACATTTTGCTCAAGAATTTCTTTATAATACTGAAGTTACAGGACACAGTTATCAACTTATGTAGATTAACTGTGGTTAATGTCCACCACTTTGAGTAGAAGGTTTATTACATTTTAGGGAATAATTATTAAATTCAAATTCCTCTGACCTACAGAGTACAAATCTTTGCAGGATGCCCTTTTATGAAGTTACTAGTGAAAATCTGTTACCATTCTGTAAAGATGCTGGTAGGATTTTTTTTTTTTTTTTTTCACAAATGGGAAGAGTTTTTTGGTTTTTGGTGTTTTTCGTTTTGTTTTGTTTTGTTTTGTTTTGTTTTGTTTGCCTTGAGCTAGAGGATAAACAGTGAATGATGGGACTCATAAAGTTGCAGAGCAGATTATCGGAGAATTAGACGATTGTGAGTTCTATTCCTGAGACCTGGCCTGTGCTTTGCTTAAGCCATCTTTTGGATGACCATCTAAGTGCTTAAGAAATACCCTGGAAGAAATATTCCTTAAACTGACTAGGCAGTACTAAGAGTCAGTATTAAATATTGAATGCTGAGATCAGAAGGCTAGAAGCGATCAGGTCAGCTGACCAGCACTTGCAGTCCTGTTTTGTACCTTCTTGATATAACTCTGAGTAACCCAGATTTTAATCCATCCATTTTCTTTGCTTATTTAATAAGAAATATACTGCCTAATTATATCATTTCAGTAAAACTTATTGTTTTTAAACTTGAAAAGAGTAACTACCATGAAGCTGGTCATTATTGTAGGTACAATGGAAAACACTATAAAGTAGAAGTAGACTTTTCTATTGGGGGAAAAAAAGATGATTTTCTTTTAATTCAGCTAAGTTAATATGTTGTATTCCTTATTTATATATTCCACTACTTTTTATTTTTTTAAGTTGGGATAACTCTGTAGGTTGAAATGATATTTTGAGATATATAAGCTGGTATTCATTTATAAGTCAACCAACATGAATGTTTTATTTTGGATTAACTCTGAAGAGCAAGATTTCCCTTTATTGTCTCTCAGTGTCTTGTAGAGTTTTTGAATATCTGTTACTGTGTGACACCTCCCAAATGTTTACAGATTCTCTCATTTTTAAAGATCACAAGCAAGATTGGATTAATATTCTAACAATATTATGACGGAATGATAAAATATCAGATTTCGTTCCTTTTACTAAATTTCTTTCTTCCATAGACATAGCTTCCCACTTAAATGTTTGGGTACTTTTAATGAATGAAAAGGGCATTTTTTTTTTTTCTCTTCCCTCCCCTTCTTGTTTTCCTGATGAAACAGAAATCAAATATAGTGAAACTGACTATCCATACACAGTGTTTGGTGAAAAGGACTGAATTAGAATTTGTAATTTTCATACAAGCCTGCTAAAATAGAATGGTTAATTCTTAATTTTTTTTTTAAGTCAATAACTGAAGAAAAATATCCTTCTATAACATTCAAGTACTTCTATTGAATCTGAAGTTCATGACTGGGCTTTTTAAGTTTGAATTAATTAAGAACAATAATTTTCATTTGTATTTAAACAGTTGATAGCTAATTTGAGGTTTACCTTAATAATACTAATTACTCTTGAGTAAAAGTAATAAACCAATGATGCACATACATGATGGTGAGCACTCCTTTACAGACCATTTATTCAGCTGTTACTCTTCTGACAACCTCAGCCATCTCACAGATTAAGAAATATTGAAGGGGCGCCTGGGTGGCGCAGTTGGTTAAGCGTCCGACTTCAGCCAGGTCACGATCTCGCGGTCCGTGAGTTCGAGCCCCGCGTCGGGCTCTGGGCTGATGGCTCGGAGCCTGGAGCCTGTTTCTGATTCTGTGTCTCCCTCTCTCTCTGCCCCTCCCCCGTTCATGCTCTGTCTCTCTCTGTCCCAAAAATAAATAAACGTTGAAAAAAAAATTAAAAAAAAAAAAAAAAGAAAAGAAATATTGAAGGAAAGAAGGAGCCTCTGACTGGCAAACTGTAGTTCCAAAGACCATGCACTTAGCTCTCTAGGAGAATTTAACTATTCGTAAGTTCTTACCTAGGCAGTTATTTGAAAAATAACCATCAGAACACGTTGATTGTAATTTTTGAAAAAATGAAGTGAGTTGGGGGGGAGGAGGCAGAGGAAATGAAAAGCAAGGACTCATAAAAACAACCTGAATCCACTTATTATAAAGGCAAATAGCCCAGTGTTGCCATTGAACTACAGGAGTACCATTGAATTACAGGACACATGGAGAATAGTGAAGTAATTGACATTGATAATAATGATCCTGAATCATTAAGAAAAAGTGAAATTATATTTGTCATGCCGGTTTTTTTTTAAAAGTGTCACTGTGCAATATTGTGATATATATCCATTGAGAATATTTTAAATCTTAAAAATATCTATTGCTTATAAAACTTGTTATCCAGAAAAATATGGTTTGTGAAATACCTTATTCCCTGATGGCTCTAGATAAATAATTTATATTCTCTTAAAAGAAACCAAAATATGCTGTCTAAAAGAGGCAATGCGGTACTCAGATACCTGAAAATTCACAGTATGTTTTAAGTTTCCGTATAATACCAATAGCTAATGTGACTGACTTAAATGTAGTGCCAATTAGAATTGTGTCTAGCTTTCAGATCAACACAGAATGCTTTTGTAATTAATATCACAGTGGAGTCTGCATGTGAGAAAGCAGTAAGAAGGAACCAAACTTTGAGATACTTAACTAAGTTACTAATACAGTATCCCATGCTATTAGCATGATTGTTTCCATGGAAGTGATCCCTGTTAACTTTCTGAAGGGGCAAAAGTGAGATTTAAGCACAAGTACTTGTGATCCTAGGATTCATGTGTCTTTACTGTGCTGTAAACAGCAGGTTCGCAACTTATCAGGTGGACCCTCCAAAGGGCTTACTCTTCCCAGCTCCATTTTCAAGCAAATACTGAGGGCAGATAAGTAGTTTTTAGCAAAAGCCTTGACGGAAATTATTGACAGTGACACACTTCCCGAATGGTTGCTTTGGGCAAAGTATTAGTGATTCACCAATTATTGATACTTTCTTGGCACTAGGTCCTAGGGACACAGAAACGAACACAACAGAATTTTCCACTCCCAGAGAATTTAAAGTCTAGTAGTAAGAGACAGAAAAATGACCAGATTCATAAGGAGGTAGATAAGCGTGGTGACACAGATTTTTAACAATGCATTGTGTGAGCAAAGGCTTTTCCGGGGAGCCAGTATTTGAGCTGTTTCAAAGGCTGAATGAAAATAATTGACGGGAAGAAGAGTATCCCAGGCAGAGGCAATAGCAGTTTAGAAAGACACACTTCATAAAGTGACTGAGGCTTGCAGGGGATATAAGGGTTCAGTGAGCAGGAACCAAAAGGCATGTAGGCCAAAATGGCAAGAGAGAGGATGGGGAGGTAGGTTGGGGCAAGACTGGGAATGTTTGTTTGTCAAACTTAACTAAATTTGGCTGGCCATTTTAAAGCGTTAGAGATTTGTTTTCTGAAATATTTATCTTGGCTCAAAAGCTAAACCAGAAAGGAGCTAGCCATGGACTCTCCAAAAGGGCTTTCTTCCCAGCTCCATTTGTGTAAATACTGTGAAGTATTGGTAAATTTCTTGACTCTTCCCCAAGTGACTCTTTTTCCCCTTGCTACCGGCATCATAACTCAGGGCGACAAGTAAGGGACTGCTTGCCATTCAAGAGAAGGCCAGCCCTGCACCCACCCCAGGCTATCAGCTGTAGAGTAGTGGTTAGCTTTTGAGAGATCAGGAGAAGCAAGGGGGTAAGAGTCACTTGTATCCTGCTGACTGCTGCTGGATGTGGTAGAAAGGAGCCAGGGAGTAAAGATGGCAATGAGCCCAAATTAGGGAAACCCAAAACCTTTGTATATCTTTCCCATTCCCCAAAATGTATATTTTTATAATCTTAGAATGGATAGCCAGTACAACAGTCTATTCATGTATAATTCTTACTTAGTCTAAGCCATCTTTATGCCCGTGGTAGACAGACGAGTCAATAAGTTGAAATAAGCTGAAAAGTAAAAATAAACATAAGAGGGAACTTAGGTGGCCACTGAATCTATAGGTAAGTCAAGGTCTTGGTGTTTAGGAATTTTCAGTGCATTTGTACTTTTATCTAATCATAGGCATAAGGAGAAGCAGTGATCTGCAGGATACTTTTCCTGTTTCTTCTGTTCATTCCATATTTCTTTACCTTAATTCCAACTGTAGTTGTTTGTTTCTAGGTCCATGTCCTTCATTAGACAATAAATATCTCCTCTCATCTTTATAGCTACCTCAGTGCCTAACACAGTACCTTGCACACAGTAAGCACTCAACAAATAATTGTTTAATGGGTAAGGCATTCATGACTTACTGAGTGACCAGAGTCAAGGGAGTGTCTCACGTTTACTCTCTTAGTATTACTCATGATATCTCAGTCAAATGGATTACTAAACCTTTTAATAATCACCAAGCGATCCTTTGGAGTAAATGCGTGTACCTGTGCAAAAGAGTTACATGTTTTTCTTCAACCAAAAGAGATTTTAATATATATTTGGAATTCGGGGCTTTTTGGTATTTTATGTATATCGTGTAGTCTGTGTCTACTTACACTGGGAAGTGTAACTAGATAGAAACCTTTATTTAATGTTTTGTTTCTGTGGATGTTTCTTTGAGCCCTTTACGTGTCATATATATGTGTAAGCTCACAGTGTTTTTGCAGATCTGAGTTTTGACTATTAGCTTCTTCAGGAACACTTTTAGTTATTTGAGTCGTTTTTGCCTCTTTTTAAAGATGCTATTTTTCATTTGTTTCTTTATCATATTGCTAGACTTTTTACATTTGTCACATTTGTGCTTTCCTTTAAATAAAACATCCATTGTATGGTTTACACATTGTTAAAACTATATTCAAATAATATTTACAGGGGTAATTAGGAAGAAACGAGTAAACTAATGAGTTATCCAGGTACTTAAATTTAATTCAGAAAGGAAAAATGATCACGCCTTGTAATTGTATATATTTGTTTCCCATTGCCGGAGTGTTTGGAACAGCTTCTTTCTTTAATGTTCTATTTATAAAGTGACTATTGATATTTATGATTTTTATATCACTTCTCCTTAGACGATGCCATCCATTTAGCTTTGGCTAAAAGAAAGCGGCTTGTGTTCCGGGCCAGGTGCTTGGCTTAGTGTTCTCATTTCCATAACACAATGGTCTGAGTTGGCCTTCCATGTAAATGTAACACAATGCAGTCGCAGCTGCTTCGTTTGTATTAGCTTTGAGCTTGGCTCTGAAAGAATTCAGGCACTAAAATTTATGCCAAGACAACCAGAAAGCATAGTTGAACTAAGGCAGTAGCTGACTGTTCCTTTGTAACCTTTCTTGTTCCTGTGACAGTGACACCTGAGCATTCCCAATCAGATAGAGTAGATACAAAAGATTGCCAAAAGATGAAAACTTGGCATAGTTTTTTAAAAGAAGTAAAGCTTTAGAATAATAAATGTAGATGGAGTTAAATTCTTGTGTAAAAAGAAATGTTACATCCTTTCTTAAGTATCAAGATGTCAGGCTCAGTTGGTATTGGTCTCTGTTTTGAATAGAATCCTCAATAAGATCCTTAATAAGATTTTTGTTTTTCCAAGTTAAACAAAGAGACAGAGCTTCATGCCCACTTGATAAAGATCAGATAGGGGTGTCTGGGTGGCTCAGTCAGTTAAGCGTCCGACTTTGGCTCAGGTCATGATCTTGCAGTTCATGGGTTTGAGCCCCACACTGGGCTCTGTGCTAACAGCTCGGAGCCTGGAGCCTGCTTCAGATACTGTGTCCTCTCTCTCTCTCTGCCCCACCCCTGTTCTCTCTCTCTCTCTCTCTCTCCAAAAAAATACATAAAAATTGGGAAAAAAAAAAAAAGATCAGATAGTGTTCATTGTCAAAACCAGTGGTTTTCAACTCTGGCTATTCCTAAATATCACCTAATGAACATCCACCCCCCCCTCCCCAAACAAAACCTAATGCCTGAGCTCCACCTCAAACCAGTTAAACCAAAATCTCTGAACTAGAACCAAGTATTCTGTATTTTTTTTTAAACTCCCAGATGATGTACCCAGGGTTGAGAACTATTTGTCTAAATGATTAGTTAATATGTTAGGAACCGATTTTTTTTTCTTATTTTAAAGAGAACACAAGTTGGGGAGAGGGGCAGAGGGGAGAGAGAGGGAAGGAGGGAAGGAGAGAGAGAGAGAATCTTAAGCAGACTCCATGCTCAGCATGGAGCCCAACGCGAGTCTCTATCCCATGAACCTGGGATCATGACCTGAGCTGAAATCAAGAGTCAGATGCTCAACCAACTGAGCCACCCAGGCACCCCATATTAGGAACCCATTTTAGTTCATGTCTTTTCTGTGGACATCATTTCTTTTTTTTTGTACCTTTAGGTCTGGCATAAGAAACTAATAAGTGATATTTTTTCAGTGGCCTGCCATTGCTTACAAATTGCTGCATTGTATATTAGTTGCCCTTCCAAGTGTTTGACACAGTCCATTTGAACGACAAGTATAAATGTACAAAATACAAAATAGTGACCTCTGGCCAGCCTAAGAATCTCAGTCTCAGGGGTGAAATAATCCATTTTAATTCATAGTAGCCATGGTACAGTGCCATTTCAATTTTTGTATTCCTCATTGTAGTTGCATTCCTGGGCACTTAAAGTTCTGTCTTCTGCTACTTAAAGATTCTGTATCCAACTTCTCTTCTTCCCTTTACTGACCATCTGTGTGGAGTTAAAATCCAAAGTAGGATCACCCTGCAGTGGTACCTCTTTTTAATAGAGAATATATTTATATTTATATATATATACACGAATATATAATACATGAATATATTCATATTATGTCTATCAAAATAGTACTACCACAGGTAAAAATAATATAATAAACATAAGAATGTCAGAAAAGAAAAATTATAGCCTGAGGGTGTTAAATATTAACTATACCTTTAAATCACTTTGTAATCAGGAGGGGTATAAATTTTAAAGTTTTTAATAATAAATACCCTAGAATCTATAACATTTGAAGCAGAGAAACAAAAAAAAAAAAGGTATAAGGTTAGATACAATCCCTTAAGGGAGATAGAAAGGAGATAGCAAATACCCAGAGGAAGAGGGAACCAGAATGGCAGGGAATATGGCCAAGATTCTAAACTTGAAAGAATCAAAGCATGATGGAGACTCTCCTCTGTCTATGGTTATTCATAAACAGATTTGCAGCAGTGGTAACTAGAGGAGTTTCCAGTGTCTCTTGCCCAGGAGAAGAGGGCCATTTGAGAGAGAGAATGAGATGAACTCACAGCTCGTTCTTATGGATAGAATACTACAAGGGCTAATGCCCACTTAAAGTACATGTAATTACCTGCTAAGTATAACTGGTATTAGATGCTTTCCTCTTTCACAGAAGTTAGGAAGCTAGAGATATAGAAATGAAACCTTGCCAACTTCTCAATTTTGCTAGTGTTAGCCGTACCGAAAGGTGTTTTTGTACTTCTTGGCTATACCTATACTCTGCAGGCTACAAGCATTGCTGGTAAACAGTAACACCCTTGAGTGCCTTCCTGCTGTCACGCCCATTAATTCTAGAACCAATGCCAGTACCATTCCACTGGATTTTTGAATGTTTATTTTATATTAAGCATCTACTAATTTCATTTGAAAATAACTTTATTCCCAGGTTATTATTTGATTATAATATCACTACAAAATTTTTTGTAGGACTGTTATAGCTATTAAAAGACTCCAGAAGGATTTTAATAGACATTTCTCCAAAGAAGATATACAAATGGCCAAAATTCACATGAAAAGATGCTCACCATCATTAGTCATTGGGGAAATGCAAGTCAAAACCATAGTGAAATACCACTTCATACATACTAGGATGACTATATTCAAAAAGAGAGAACATAATAAGCATTGACAAGAATGTGGAAAAATTAGTACACTCTATGGTGGAAAGGAATGTAAAATGGTACAGCCACTTTGTAACCAGTTTGATAGTTTCTCAAAAGGTTAAACGTAGTGTTACCACATGACCTAGCAATTCTACTTCCAGGTATATATACGAGAAAATTGAAAATGTGTTTATACAAAACCTTATACGTGAATGTTCATAGCAACATTATTTGTAACAACCTAAAAGTAGACACAACCCAAATGTCCATCAGCTGAAAAAGGATGGATATGCAAAATGGGGTCTCACAATACAGCAGTATTGTTCAACCATGAAAAGGAGTGAAGTCCTGATACATGCTACAACATGGAAGAACCTTGGAAACATGCTAAGTGAATGAACCCAGACACAACAGGCCACATATTATATGGTTCTACTTAGGTGAAATGGCCAGCGTAGGTAAATCCATAGAGACAGAAGCTAGATTAGTGGTTGCCAAGGGTTGAGCCAAGAATGACTACTCATATGTATGGGATGTTTTTGGGGAGTGATGGTAGTATTCTGGAATTAGACTGTGGTGACTGTTACACAACATTCTGAATATACCACAGCCACTAAATTTTGCACTGTAGTGAGTTTGATGGTGTGTGAATTGTATTTCAATAAAGCTATTAAAAAAACCTGAGGAAAAAAGTATAGACAGTATCTGAATACTTGTTAATATTGATTACAAGTTGAAATGATAGTATTTTGGGTATATTGGGTTGAGTGAAATATATTTTGGGGAGGAAAAAAGACAACAAAATGCATTTCATTATATTTTGGCTGCTTATTTTCTTCAAGTGCGTGCGTGTGGCTTTTTTTTTTTTTGGTGCTCATTAGTGATACTTTGCATATTTGCATTTTTATGCAAACTACCATAATTTTGCCTGCGATAAAGAAGCTTATATAGCTTCATACATTTTTACTTAAGGATATAGAAATATGAAGCGTGACATATGGTTTTAAAAGAAAAAAATGATGGCAATCATATATATACATGTAGATATTTTTTAATTTTTGCAAACTTTTACATCTTAAGGGTTATTCATATCTTATATAGTGTACTTTATAATCTCTTCCATAAGTTCATGGTTATTGAATAAACTCCTTGATTTTTTTCATTTTGTATGTAGTCTGCCTTTGCCTCTGTATTTTTCTGTGATGTTTTATATGTGGGTCTGTTTAATGGGATAATGCTGAGGTGTTCATATTAGAAGGACCTTTTAATGACTTTTTGTATAGCAATGAAATTAATGATCAACAAATCAGGAAATAGTGATGTTGTTTTCTTGGAGAATATTTTTCTAAACAGTCCTCTGTATTCTACTAACAGTTCTGATGTCCCGTAGTAATTTAAATTTAGCTTGCCCCATACTGTGTGCCCCCCAAACACTTATGTTTTCCCCCAAAACTATCTTCCTCCCGAATTTCTAGCTTTGTAGTGCTACAGATTTCTTCAGTTCCCACAACCGTAGTATTTTCTTTCCTCCCAAATTCAGTTACCATATCTTCTCCTCTCCTCAGATGCATCCATCCATCTTCCAGCCCCACTGCTACTTACTTGAGTTTTCAGTGCTTGTTATCCTTCCCCTGAACCAATACCAGGACCTGCCTCATGAGCATGAGACAAGCGCAGTGCACTCAGAAAGTCCCCTTGCATAGACTTTAATGTTCTGTGGTCACCATCTTAAGATTCTTATTGATCCATCTTTGGATTTGTGTTCTGTAAGTGGGGCCCCTGGGACAGTGAAGCACGTACTGGGACCTGGGAGCCAAGGCCCGTCACCACCTGCTGTTGCTTCCCTGGGATGGATTCTCTTCCACCCACTTCCCCACCCCCAGAACTCCTACCAGCCTCCCCGCATCCGCCTCACCCAGCCCTAGCTTTCACTCTCTGACCCTGGCATGGGCCTTTACACAAGCATAAAAAGATAGGAGTTGGGCTGGGCACCCCATGGCACCTCCAAGCAGGGGCGTCCTTCCCCTGTTTGGTCAGCTTCACCAGTATCTGGCAGGCAGCTGAAGGCCACAACTCAGTTGGAGTGAGCCTCTTGGCCACCCCCAACCCAGATACCTAGTGAATTGCAGAGGCAGCTGTGGACAGGGAAGAAGCCTGGCTCAACTTCCCTACACTGGGCCCGGGCATGGTACATGGCTTTGTTGGCTGGGGAGAGGCAACCTGGCAGCCAGTGGGCCACCTACATAGTGAGTCATGGGCTGGGGCCCCCGGCACCTGTGAAGGTCTGCACTTGCCCCGGTGCCTGAGGGAGCATGACACTAAATGGCAAATGAAAAACATCATAGCAGATAGGGAGAAAGACTGCTCAAGAAAGGAAAGTTTTCTATTTTAGTACGTTTAATGGCCTCGTGTTCCTGCCTTTCGAACAAGGGCCCACGTATTTTGCACTGAGCCCCTCCAACCATGTAGCCAGTATCATCTAGTACAGGAAAGACTTTAACTCATCTCCTGGCATCCAACACCTCTGTCACCCACTTTAGCCTTAACACTGCTGCTCTAACCCTGATCATTACTTGACTCTCCCTTGCTCAGAGTCTTTTAGTAAGTCTCTGTCATCCCATGCCCATGGACATGACCAAATTTTGTACATTTTATTTGGCTTGCACAGCGGGTTCTTTCCACTCTCCTCTTTCTCTTCCTTCCCTCTCCCCCTCATTTAAATATTTCCAGACAGAGCTGGCTTTTCCATCAAAAAGCATCAGTCACCCGCTGAAAGCTTTTGAGTTTGACTTGTGTTTTACAGGATGATAAAAACCAAAGTTCGCTTGGCACAGAGAACCTTTCGTTATCAAGTTTTTGGCTGCCCTTCCAGTTTCATTTCCTAATACCCAATATCACCATCCCCACCCCCACATCTCTCAGCCTCCAAACTTACAGGGTTCTCTTAGTGTCCTTTTTTTTTTTTTTTTAACCAAACTTAAAAGTTCCCAAACAAGCTTTCTCAGGTATCTTTGCACACTTCTGCCTAACAAGGCCAACATCTGTGTTTCCTGAAAGTATTCTCATCCTTTAAAATTCAGCTCCAGTGTCTCACTACCTCTTCTAGGCAACATCAGCCTTGACTTTCTCTGTTCTTCCATAGATGTATGCATTCATTTGTTATAGGATTGATACTGGTATATTGTAGCCTCATTATTGGCATGGTTGCCTTCCCTGGTCTGTGATATTCTGGGTGGTGGTCTCCAGAATAGGATATATATATCTTGTAGGGTGCTTAATATGATCCATCTGAGTTGCAGAAAGAAAATAATAAATATTTAATTTTTAAAATTACACTCCTTAAATTTTTATGTTATTGAATGTTTTATAATCATACATTAGAACGTTCTTATGTTTTACAAGTAAACAATTTTAGGAACACATACCAACGATATTTTACTCATTTGATACATAGTCAAGGCAATTTAGAAACCACTCTTCAAGAAGGGTCAGGACTGTATCTTGTTAATCTTACAATTCCAGCACAGGCCTTTTCTGTTTCCTAACCTGTTTATGAAAACTCACTGAATATATAGGTGACATTCATGATTACCCAAGGTATGCCCATTGTAAAGACGTTAACCTCTTAAGCCATAGCATCTTCATCATTGATGGTTTAATATTAGTCAAGGTTGTGTACTGTTTTTTCTTTTTAAGGGTCTACACTAATCTGTTAAATAAAACATAATTAAGGGAAGAATGTAGTGAGTAGAAGGAAGTAATTTTCTTTTAATGGGAGTCCTGTGAGATTAATGACAGAGTAACATGGGGACTATCTTGGTTGGCTTCTTACTCAAGGAATAATTGGATATGGAGGAATGTGGTCTACTCTCAACTCGTTCAAAGTTAAATGAGGGGCGCCTGGGTGGCTCAGTCAGTTGAGCGTCTGACTTTGGCTCAGGTCATGATCTCATGGTCTGTGGGTTCAAGCCCCACGTCAGGCTCTGTGCTGACAGCTCAGAGCCTGGAGCCTGCTTTGGATTCTGTGTCTCATTCTCTCTCTGCCCCTCCCCCACTTGCGCTCTGTCTCTCTAATAAACGTCAAAAAAATTTTTTTTAAGTTAAATGAAAAACAGACAATAGCTCCATCAGAAGTGAAGGCCAAAACCTGATGATCTATCCTTAGCTACCGGGGCTCATATCTCATGCAGTCACTGAGACCACTGTCACTCAGGGGCTCTTGTCCATTAAAATCAGGTGCCCGCAGTTGAAAAATCCTCTGACCATATGATTTAGGGCCGGTGTCCCCTGCCTGTGTAATTCTGCCAGGGCATTAGTACAAGGAGTTCATATTAGCATTTAGGAGCTTGTATCTAAAACAGGCAAAGGAGTGATAAGAGCTTTATTTTTTTAAGTTATGTTCAGTTAGTGTCTCACTTGTGTGACCCAGAGCAAATTGTTTGACCTACTCTAAGGCCTGTGATGCCTTTTTTATGACAATGAAATATTACACAGATATTTTAAGATCCTTGAAAGTTGCAGGATAAAAGGTACTATATACTAAGGATCAATATGTTAATATTTGGGGCCTAAATTTATAATAAAAACAAATATTTGCAGTATTAGAAGCAGTATAGTTAGGAAATAGCCTCTAGAAGTTATATAAATATGCCTAATAAAATCCTTTCCTTGATTTATTTCTCCTTCCTTTCCCCCATTTTATTTTATATATTTTTAAAGAAGCCATCCTGATCGACATTAGTAAAGAATAATTATATTGTTTTACTTGTATCTTTTGCTTACCACCATTTCCATAATATGGGTTGTAGGTGCATTTTGTTTTACCAGAGGCAGTAAGAATTTTATTTTTTTAAATGACTCCTAGGCTCCAAAGCCCCCCTCTCTCTGCGATGCTTTTATTCTTAGAGTCCTAGAAATGAGAGATAGAAAACTTCAATTAAATTCATCTAGTCCATCTCCCCTGACAATGAAAAAGTATCTCTCACATTCTATTATCTGATGCTTTTTCAGGCTTCCATGATAACCTCTGGGAGACTGTCCAATAGACTAATAGACCTCACTTTGGGAGAATGTTCTCTTTCTTAGTTTTGACCTATCATTTCTCATTATTTTATCCCTTAAAGCCATTTTTCTTATATGCATACTCTGTGAACTTAAGATCAGCAGTCTCTGCCAGTCATAAGAAAATCAACATACATCTCATTAGCAGGAACTGAGGTATTCTACAGAAGTGAATATTCCAGATACAAAACTTTTCCTCTTGAAACACAAACTTAGTTTAATTTAAATAAGTTTGAGGAGTTTTTTCCCTTGAATGCATTAGGTAGTTTCCGTACCTTCTTAAGTGTATTGAACTTTTTTTAATAATTCAGGTTAATCATTAGCATTCCACAAGTATATATTAAGTAACTCACTGTATGCTAAGCATTGAAGAAACACAAAGATGAGCTCAATAATGTTTGCTTTCAGGAGTTAGGACTCAGTAGGGGATATAACATAGGAATAGAACTAATTATTGGTCAAGACAGAGGAAAACAGTCATATAAACAAAAGAGCTAGATAATCAGAGGCGAGGGACTAACTCCTATTAGAGAAATCAGGGATGGTTTCCTGAGAAGTTGGCATTTGAAATAAATAGTGTAGGGACAACTGAGTGGCCATTTGCAAAAAAAAAAGATAAATTAGATGTGTATTTCACACCTCACATAAGCATGAACTCCAAATGGATTCGGGATCTAAATGTAAAATTAAATAAATAAACCATATAAGTACTAGGAGACATTGATAAATTCTTCTTTGACCTTAATGTTGGAAAAACTTTCTGTAATGGTTACTTTACTATAATGGTTACAGAGGCAAAAATGTTTTTTTTAATTGTCTTATGATTTATTAACATCATAAGAAACTTAAAAGACAACCAGCTGACTGAAAGAAAATATTCACAACATACAAAGGACTATTAAAAATAGAGGGACAAATGACCCAAAACTCAATAAAAGAACTGAAGAAAAACAAAGTATGAACAGGTGATTCTCAAGCACTATAAAAATTATCCTGAACGTATTGAAAAATGTTCAAACTCACTGATAATCAGAGAGATTCAAGTTAGAACAATATTTTGAGGCTATTTCACCTTTAGGTGAGCAAAAACTATACAGTATGACCTCAGATTTAGTTGGTGAGATCATGGGAAACAGACACTCTCATACATTAGTGATGGGAATCCAAACTAGCACAACCCTTCTAGAGGGGATTTTGGCAACGCTACTATGTGCTCACCCTTTGACCCAGCAGCCCCACTTCAAGCAGTCTACCGAAGATTTACCTCCATCAGCATAAAAATTCATAGGCACAAGGTATTCTTGGCAGCATTGTTTATAATTGCAAAATATTGGGAACAACCTAAATGCCTACTCATAAGAAAGTAATTACATACGCTATGTGTGGAAGGAAGGTAGAACAATGGCCCCCAACATGTCCACGTGCTAATACACAGAATCTGTGAATATGCTATTTTACATGGCAAAAGAGACTTTTGAGATGTGATTAAGGCTAAAGACCTTGAGGTGAGAAAAGTACCTGAGATTATCCAGGTGGGTTCAATCTAATCTCAAGGCCTTAAAAACAGAACCTTTCATAAAAATGCAGCATTGCTGGCCTTGAAGACAGAGGAAGGGAACCATAAACCAAGGAGTGTGGGAGGCCTTTTAGAGGCTGGAAGAGGCCAGAAACAGATTCTCTTCCAGGTCTTGAGAAAGGAGTGCAGCCCTGCAGACACCTTGACTGTAGCCAGGTGAGACCCATGTTGGACTTCTGACCTACATGGCTGTAAGATAATAGATTTGTACTGTTGAAGCCACCATGTTGTGATAATTTGTTACAGTGGCAATAGAAAATGAATACAGTGGAAAAACTGGTGAAATTAGAATTAGGTAATTTGTCAGCATGCTACCCTAGGTTCATTTCCTAGTTTTCATAATTTCGCTATGGTTAGGTAAGATGTTAACATTGGGGGAAGCTGGGTAAGAGAAAACTCTCCGTACTATTTTTCCAAATTTCCTGTCAATCTAGAATTTTTAATAGAAAGGAAAAGCATCAGGAATTCCTTTCCTTCTCAAGTTCCCTCCGCCACGCCACCTCACCTGTTATCCTTTTAACAAGTTGCCATTTCTCCATGTTATTTATTTGTGAATTTCCAACCGAGCTTTTAACTCCGTGGTTCCCAAACCATATGTCCACGTAAAGACTTGTTCACATATTTTTTAGCAGATTTATTCTTAATAGATCCAACCTGAAAACAACCCAGATGCCCATCAGTTGGCAAATGGATAAACATATTTTGGTGTATCCATATGTGGAATACAAAGGAATGGACTACACGCAGTAACATGGATAGATCCCCCCAAACAGTGTGCTAAGTGAAAGAAGCCTCCATACTGCATAGTTCCATTGATAGAGCATGAAGGGAAAGATAAAACTGTAGGGGCAAATCAGACCAGTGGTTTCTAGGGGCTGAGGCGGGAGGAAGGGATGGACTGTGAAGCGGCCTGAAGAAACGTTTCGGGTGGTGAAAATCTGTATCTCGTTTGCAGTAGGATACATTTGTCAAAACTCATCGAGTTATACACCTAAATATGGTGAGTTATCCTTTCGTAAATTATACCTCAATAGACCTAATGGGTTTTTTTTTAAGATATATTTAAAATATAACATATAAAAGTTGAAAGTAGAAAGTTTGAAAAAATTTAACAGGAAGGTAATGATCAAAAGAAATCTGATATAACATTGTTTCATCATATGAAAATGAATCTCCTAAGACAAAGAATATTACTAGGGATAGAAAAGGTGTTTGCCCCCCCCCAACAAATGTTAATATATCAATATGTTATATCATATTATAATAATTTTTAAAAACATGCCATATAACATATGTATTTTACTTTTATACTTTAATACAATCTAATAATATATCAATATGTTAATGTGGGTTAGATCTGATTAATGGGTATGGGTGTAATGTATGCGCTTTTGTTTTTTTTTTAAGTTTCATAATAAATGTTTTACTTTGTTTAATAAAAGAGAATCATTGGATGCTTGTCAAAAATGCAGATCATTGTGCCCCACGCCCAGAAATTCTGATTTATCGTCAGCTCTGTGCTAGAAAAACAGTTGTAATTTATTATAGGACCTTTTCTTTTTCCGTTTGATGATTTAATTTGCAAAACAAACCAACAAACCAACCCCAAGTCCCTACTAGGGGGGAAATTACCCACACTGAAACTGTTCGTTAACTACAAAGCACTTTGCAACTGTTTGTTGTTTTGTTGTTACTCTTGTTACCTAGAGTTTCCCTCCCTCCTTGGACTTCCAATAACTGGAAGATACGCTAAGGAAGTAAAATATGATGGCTGGAAAGTGGAGGTTAACGCTTTCAGTAACCCTTCCTTTTCCTTTCTCCTGTGAATTGTCTACAACTGGATTCTCGTGAACATTTTCTGAGCATCTGTAAGTTCCTCAGTTACATTAAAAGGGGAAGGAAGGGAGTAATTGATATAGGACATAGCCCTTGTCAGGTCATTGCAATCCATAATACCGTGAACTGCTAAAGCACACAAATACACAGGAATGCATTTACTAATTAAACGAAAACTTTAAAAGCCAGAATGAGAACAGTTCTCGCCTGGGTCCTTTCTAGTTGACAAGGTGGCATTTTCTTACTGTGCGTCATGTAATATTTTAAGGAACTGCTATTAAAAGTGCTTCAGTCGCCTAGATTTCCTTAATCCCTCGTGTGGCCACTGATAAGAAACAGTCTCACGCAGGATGAGAGCAGGCTCCTGCTGCGCATCACCGTGTGTTTGTGGGGAAGGTGATGGCGTGCTTCTCTGCCTCCACTTCTCCACGTCTTCAGGGAACGGCACGGCCCGGCTGCCGTTGCCGCCACAGAGGCTTCTGGGAGCGGTTGCATAGCAGCAACTTTATTTCAGTTACAGTCGGGACCTGACAGCCAAGTCCGGTCTTCGGGGGTTACTCCAGTTGGTAGGTGGTGAACACCTTTTATCATTCTCCTCACACCAAGCTCCAGAGAAAGGCAACGTTTGGCTTTTCCTTTCCCTGGGCAGTTGCTAAGTGTAAGCCTTGTTTTGGCAGAGAAGAGTGAGTACCGGCTAATTAAAGTACATCACTGTAGTCGTTATCAGTTGCTGTCTGACAATGTAGGCGTTTAAGTAAGCTTTTTACTGTTTTTCAGAGTTGTAGCTGGTAGCAACAGTGTTTCAGAAGAGGATTGGACAGGTAGGATTTGTTTTGAGGGTTTTAGTAGTGTGTTTTCAGGTAAGGATGAAATCAGTTTATTTGTAGTCTTTTCCTTTGTTTCCATTCATGCTATTGGATTTTAAAGTAAGCTTGTAGGAGCATCACGTACTCTTCACATTCACATGAGACATAGACGTCCTAACTTAACGTGAAAGAGAGAAGCATTTTCCTCTCGACATCCATCTCTCTGTAAATTTCATATTTGCATTTTTTTCTCTCAGTGACCATAGAGTCAGTTATATTTAAAAGTAATTTCGATAGGGTTTCCATTTCATGTCAGTTTAATTATATAGATAGGAGCCCTAGGGGCAAATTTTTCTAAGTCAGATGTCACATTGGTGGGAGTTTTGTTTTCTTTTTTCCCCTCATATTTTTGAATTGTCATAGTGCATTTCTTCCTTTTTGTGGTATATGATTCTGTAATAAGATATGTGTAGAAATTAAATATAGCACCCACGGAGAATGTGCATTATAAATGCATTATATCCTAGTGCCCGGAGTATCTTGAAGAGGAATAAGAATGTGGAGAGTCAGGGTAGCATAGAGGTTAAAAAGCCAGGGTTCCGGACTCGGGCTGCCTGGGCTTGAGGTTGTACTCTGCCTCCTGGCAGCTGTTTGACCTGGGAGAAGTCAGACACCTTCTGTGTATACCAGCTCTGGGTAGGTGATCTGCTGTTGGTGAAGAAAATGAACTGTTCACATGGCACACATTCTTGCTCAAAACCATGTTAAATCAGTACACATTTCTGTTTTCATAGGTAAAGTTAGTCCTCTCAGAAAAACAAATGGTTGCTTATTTGCGACTGCTTTGATGGGTCTCGTCTCTCATTGTTGCTTTCCTTAGAAATCAGAGTAAAAGGTAAGGTCCCGGGGTGCTGGGGTGCTGGGTGGCTCAGTCGGTTGAGCATCTGACTGCAGCTCAGGTCATGAGCCTGCGGTTTGTGAGTTTGAGCCCCGCACCAGGCTGTCTGCTGTCAGAACAGAGCGCGCCTTGGATCCTCTCTGTCTCCCTCTCTGTCTCTGCACCTCCCGGGGTCACGCTCATTTCTCTCTCAAAAATAAATAAACAGTAAAAAAAAAAAAAAAAAAAAGTAAGGTCCTTACAGTGGCCTGCAGGATCTGCCCACCCACCTCACGACTGGGACCAGCACTGCTCCCTCTGTTTCCTCATTTCCCACAACCCTTCCCATTCCACTTCCTCCTCTCCAGCCGCACTGACTTCTTGGCTCTCCTCATACCGGGAGTTCTTCCTTTGGTAGGCTTCCTTTCCCTAAAGCCTTTGCCCATCCCATTCCTGTTGCCTGGAATGCTTTTCCCTTCTGAGATCTGAGGCTGTCCCCCGTCAAATCTTTAGTCAGTGTAATCTTTCTCCATAAGGCCTATCATGACCACTTTATATTCCCAGCTCTTTACATGGCTCTATTTTTCTGTAGCCCTTGTCTTTTACTAATTTCTTATGTCCTTTGTTTATTGTCTGTCTCTTTCCACTAATGTATGAAGCTTAATGAAGGCAAAGATTTTTGTTTGTTTTGTTCACTGATCGAGCTCAGGTGCCTCAAGCATGTGGCCAATAAACGGTGCTCAGTAAGTATGTGAATGAATGAAACGTTTTGCATGTTAGCAGAATACTGGGTTTAAATCCTGACTCCTCATCTATAAACTGTGTTACCTAAAGCAAGCTGCTGAATACCTATTTTGTGGAGTCATTGCGCCGACTAAACAGTATTGGAACTACTAGAAAGCACTTAGCAGTGCTTCATATCCAGGAAGCCTTCAGTAAGTTCGTTCGGTCAACGAATGTTAATTGAGCACTTAGGATGTACCAGGTATCCCTGTAGGTACTGGCATCTGCCACTGAACAAAACGGCCCAAATCCCTGCCATTTGTGGAACTTCTTTCTAGTTTCCTTCCCTTCCTTTGATGTGGTAGTTTCTAAGAGGAAAAGCCATGATTCCACCTCGCCTACCCAGTAGTCTCTCTCCCTAGACTCAGATGAAGTTAATACTTATAGGTACCCATTTTCCATTATTTTAAAAGTGCTTTTCCATTCAGTTATCTTATTCTCTGGAATGGCCCTAGGAAGAGGGTTTTTTTATTCCTCGTTTGACAGGTAAGAAATCTGAAGCTTGGAAGTTGCAACTTACTCAAAGTCACTCAATAGGAGAAATTGGAGCTAGAATTTGAAGCCACGCTTTGATTCAGAGTTGCCCGCTCTTTCTGCGGTGGCACTTGTATCGAAAACTCCACAGTGGCTCTTACTCATTTCACTGCCCATTTTATTTCAGTTCTGTTGATATTTATTGAACCCCTACCAAATGCCTGGTATCGGACCTGCCCTGGGAAGGCAAAGATTGTGTAGTCCCTGCCCTGAGGAGTTCAGCGTTTAGAGGGAGGGCTGTTGACACATAAGTGGACCTGCCGTGTGCTAAATGTAAGGCTCGCTGTATGTAATTGGATTCCTCTGAAGCACAGAGAATGGCCACCTCATCTAGAGCCAGGTGGTACATGTCAAAAAGGACACGCTGGAAGATCTCATGCCTTAGCTGAGTCTGAAAGGATGACTTAGCCAGGGAAGAGGGAGGGATATGAGCCGTAGCAGAGATGCATGGTGAGTGTAGAGACTTACAGGCTTCTAGGGTTGCTGGAGGGTAAAGTACGAAGCAAGGAATGACCAGGAATCAGCCTAGGGTATTTAGTAGCTACCAGGGGATACCATAAGGCAAAACTCTTACCCGGCCCCCTCTTGGTACCTTTAGGTCAGGTGTCCATCCTTGGTCCGGTTAGCTATAGTCAGGCCGAAGAACCGCTTGGTGCAAAGGATAGTGATCTGTGCTTAAGGAATCGCTCAGAAGGGGCAGTGGGCAAGTGTGCACGCCATACACTCTGAGGTTTCCTAGGAGGGGTAGTGTCATTGGAAGGCTGGCTCACTGCGTAGTTGGTCCAAGACAGAGGCATAGTAGAAGCTGGGACTAGTGTGGAGATGGCGAGTTTTTAGTGGCATCCATTCAACTCACTATGTGATCTCCCTGAACATGTGGGAGACCACAGGGCTGAATAGACTGACACCAGACCAACCTTTATAGCCTAAGCTAAACAATATTTTCAGTGAAAACCATGTTTCAGTTATATCAAGGAGATAAAAACAGAATGAAATATTACTGACCACTCTGGGCTGTCTTAAAATTTCCCTGACCTGTATTCCCAGAACAACCATAATTTCACATATATATTGAGTGCTTACTACAGTTCAGACACTGTGGCAGATGTTAAGATAGGTATAGCATTACCCCTTCCCTCGAAAGTTTAAGGGCCAATGGGAGCGACAATTATGCATTAATAGGTGGACAATCCACCTTTCCAACCTTATTTCTCGCTACTCCTAATCATATACTGGCCAGACTGAGTCTACCTAAGGGGCACCCGTTTTGTTCTTTGCCAGCTCTTTACATGGCTCCATTTTTCTGTAGCCCTTTCTCCTGTGGTGCTGCCTTGCTCCTCAGCAACCCCCAAACCCAGATCCTGTCTACTCATCGGGACCTAGCATATTGCACTTCTTCTATATAACTTCTCCTTATTTCTCTGGATGATACAACCTCTTCTTTCTCTGAAATCCTGAAATTGTTTCCTATGTACCTCTCTAACATAATACCATATTATCAATTCTAAGATGTGTATTTTCTCACATTTTAACATCTCTGTAAGTTATTCTTCTAAGACACTCTATTTGTCATCAACATTCTTGAAAGACCACATGATAATATTCTGTGGAAAAACATGAACAACTACTCTAAGTCAAAAAGTAGTTCAGAAGAATGAAGAAGCTAGTTTATTTTGCATTTATTCTTTTTATGTATACACTATGCACTATATGATAAAAACCTGCCTAAGTAAGTCTTTGAAAAACTTTCTTGATACAAAATAAAAGTTCTAAGAGATTAGGCATCATGTTATAGTTTAATCGGCAGCTTTTTTCTTAGTGTACATAAAATAATAGTGTGACTTAACAATCATTGGTGTCCTAGATTCAAAGAAATATGATAGATAATTTTTATTTTTTGATTAAATATGCCAGACATTGAGAACACTTACCTCCCTAATTGTGTCATATATATTTATATATATATAGTTTCCAAATCCCATATTAAACTATAAACTCTTTGGGGACAGAGTTTGTGTTTATTTTGTCTTCGATTCCCTTACAATACTTGGTATGGTACTTTATGACAAATAGACATAAAACAAATATTTACTAAATAAATGGATTGAAACAAGAAGTATTGTATAGTAAGTGCCACAAAAAGATAAAGTACCGTGTGAGCAAACATCTGCTAGTATATATTCTCACTTAACTGCCTAACTGTAGTTTTGTTAGAAATATATTTACATATGGCATTTGCGCAGGTCCTTGAGCCAAATCTCAACTTAGGCCAGTGGCTTTTGAATCAACCATACACAATCCTAATAGAATCCTATAAACTCTAGGTCCTTTTTGCAGACCACATTTCTGAGCAAGTTAATCATCTTGATTAAATCATGGTAAGTAGTAAATAAAGCCTTTGCCTTGGAGAACAAATGACAGTGACTTTCCCTAACTACAATGCTAAGATTGTACAGAAGACCAGACAAATGCCCGTCCCTAAGAAATATAGTGCTTCCGGGGGCCCCAGCTGACTCAGTACAGCATGCACTTAAAAATAAAATCTTAGGGGCGCCTGGGTGGCGCAGTCGGTTAAGCGTCCGACTTCAGCCAGGTCACGATCTCGCGGTCCGGGAGTTCGAGCCCCGCGTCGGGCTCTGGGCTGATGGCTCAGAGCCTGGAGCCTGTTTCCGATTCTGTGTCTCCCTCTCTCTCTGCCCCTCGCCCGTTCATGCTCTGTCTCTCTCTGTCCCAAAAATAAATAAACGTTGAAAAAAAAAATTAAAAAAAAAAATAAAATAAAATCTTAAAAAAATACATATAGTACTTAAAAATTTTTTTTGTTTTCTTGTTTTCTTTCTTCCAGTCAACCTCTATGCTCCTATAATAAAAAACTGCCTGGGGAATTTTTACCCTTATTCTTTGGGCTACAAGAATAACAAGAAATAACGTCTAAGTGTTTTTTTCAGGCAGCTAAATGGTTTTACTTCTGATTCAAATAAGTTTGTTTCCATTTTTCTCTAATGGAAGGAGCAATGCCTGTGTGTTTGCAAAATACTTGGCGTGGGTAACCGCTGTGGTAGTCCACACTACTGTTCACCAAATATTTCCAGTTTTCTTTCTGGATATGTGATACAATTATAGATCTTTCCCCACAAAAATTAGGTGCGGTCGTGTGACTTTTTTGTCCAATGAAATGAGACCAGAAGTGACATGAAGCTTTAAGAACTAGTACATAATTTGTCACATTTCCTTTATCCTCCTGAAGCAGGTATAGATGCACAGAGAAGGAGCCTGCCTTAGCCTAAGTCCCTGAGTGAGGGCAGCACAGAGCCAAGCCCCCATCTCTGTTAGTTGACCTGCTCATAGATAGACATGTTACACGTCTCATACTACTTAGGTTGTGAGTGTATTAGATAAACGTAATCCCGAGTATCTTGATGAATACAGTCTTCAGCCAAAACACTAGGCTTTGGTGATAACTAAAAGAGTATAAAAGATTTGGCGTGCTGATCTTGACCCAGTATTTCTTTTTCTTCCTGATGGAAATGCTTACTGTACATAACCCCTACAGGACAGTATTCATCTCAAGGTGATTAGAGTCATTTTCCCAGCATTAACATACTTTTCTTTGAATTACAACTTTTTCTCAAGACGTAAGATGTCCTTTCATCTGCCAACAATAGAATTATTACTTGAAAGTAGTGGCTATCATCATTCATGCGTGCATTTGTTCTATTATTCAACACACTTTTATTGGCTGCTGATTGTTTAGTAGGTGCTAAGACTAGGAAAATATTCAAGGAGCTCTAGATAGTTTGGTGAAAGTGGCAGGAGGGAGGCAGTGGTCAAAAACTATAAAATGCTTTGTTCTCCTGAAGTCTAGATGCTTCAACGGTTTCATAAATGACATTTCATTTATGAAATATTTCACATTTCATTTTAAGATAGTTTACCTACATTTGAAACTTAAGTTTACGAATAACATATTCAAGGTGACATAGACCAAATTTTAACAACTTTTGAGACCACCAACGTATTACCTTGTACTAATTACATAACTCTTTTTTTGGGGGGCGGGGAGGGGTTGAGTGCTTTATTTTTGGTTTTGGAGGTTTTTTTGGCAGCTCTTAGTATAAAGCTTCTTCTCTTCTCACTATCAGCATATTCTTTAAAATTCCTTTGGGGCGCCTGGGTGGCGCCGTCGGTTAAGCGTCCGACTTCAGCCAGGTCACGATCTCGCGGTCCGTGAGTTCGAGCCCCGCATCGGGCTCTGGGCTGATGGCTCGGAGCCTGGAGCCTGTTTCCGATTCTGTGTCTCCCTCTCTCTCTGCCCCTCCCCCGTTCATGCTCTGTCTCTCTCTGTCCCAAAAATAAATAAACTTTAAAAAAAAAAAAAAAAATTTAAAAAAAAAAAAAATTCCTTTAATGTCCTAAGTACCTTCTCACCTCAGGGCTCTTGCATATGCTATTCTCGTTTCCTGTTTTCTCTTAATTTAGTTCAGGAAATTAATTACCAGATGCCTTTTCTATTGAATTGCCTCATAGAAAGGAGTATATTTTTCTGTTACCTTGTTTTGTTTTTAAAAATCTGTTATCAAAATTAGATGTTTCTCTACCATAGCTGGTATAGAAACCAAGAGACAAGAAGTTAAGTGTTATCAAAAAGTTCAATTATCCCAATTATCCTAGAAGAAAAAAAAATTTGTCCCATTACCAGGTAGTTTCAAGCAACTATTATTTATAAATTAAAAAATTAAAAGCTGGATTATTTTTTTGGTCTCCATTATAAAATGGGCATTTTGTAGGGCATTAAATTTTTTTGGTCTCCATTATAACATTCTTTTCAAAAGCAGTACAAAGCAGTAAGAAGACAGCCAGGCACTATTATGGTTTTCTCTCCCATCACCTTCTGCCTTTTCGTTCTAGGGGTTCTTCAGCAAGCGCCTGAAAGGCTCCATCAAGAGGACCAAAAGCCAATCAAAGCTTGACAGAAACACGAGCTTTCGGCTTCCATCCCTTCGTAACACAGATGACAGGTAGGAAGTTAACTTGCTTGAAGCAGGAAAAGCAGTGTGGATTTTTTGTTTTTAAATGGAAAAAGCAGTTCTACAGTGGGTTTTGATAAGGCATTTTTGGCCTTCTCTAACTTTACATCAATGACAATTGGAAAGATCTAATACTACAATTGACTCATTGTGTCTGCAGGGTTTTTTTGTTTGTTGTTTTTTGTTTCTTTGTTTTTTGTCTTGCTCATATTGAGGCAATTTACAAAGTGTTGACTCAAATGCCCAGCCAGTTTAAGAATCTTATAATATTGGAAATTAAGAACGAATTGAAATGCTGTTTCTGTAGAATCAAACTCTAGTGGTTGGAGATGTATCTTTCTTTTGTAAAATGACGGACGATAGGGATGATGATGGTGACAGTAGCAAACATGTTCTGAGCCCTGAACCAGCCACTTTATATACATTATCTTGTTCAATCTTTATAGTAACCCTGTAAGATATTCTTATCACCACTTTGTAGATGAAGAATCTGAGGCACAGAGAGATTAAGTAATCTTGCCCAAGGTCATAGAGCTCAGTAAAAAGCAAAAATGGTATTTGAACTTGAGCAATTTGGCTCAAGTCCGTGCTGTTCCCTGCTGCATTGTTCTTTGTGTACAGCATATGGAACCAGTTGTCTTGGTTTGCAGTCACACCTAGAAGACCTGAATGAAAAGGAATATTTTGATTCTTAGGACTGTCAGCTTGAGTAACCCTCAAATGCGCATAGCTCACTAGGGACAACAACCTTCTAAAATCATTGAATGTGAGGGGCACCTGGGTGGCTCAGTCGGTTAAGCGGCCGACTTCGGCTCAGGTCATGATCTCACGGTCCGTGAGTTCGAGCCCGCGTCGGGCTCTGTGCTGACAGCTCAGAGTCTGGAGCCCGTTTCAGATTCTGTCTGTCTGTCTGTCTCTCTCTCTCTCTCTCTCTCTCTCACCCTCCCCTGTTCATGCTCTGTCTCTCTCTGTCTCAAAAATAAATAAACGTTAAAAAAATAATTAGAAATAAATAAATAAATAAATAAATAAATAAATAAATAAATAAAATCATTGAATGTGCGCCAGGGCACATTGTTCAAAATTTAGGAAATGGTGCCTGCTGTATCCTGACACATCACCACCATCACTAACATTTATCGAATGCCTACTACGTGCCAAGCATTTTTAATGTAGTTTCTCATGTAATATAACCTTAGATACTTTTATTATCCTCATAAGGCAAAAGAGATTGAGAAACTTGCCCAAGGTCACACAGCTAGTAAGGAGTGGAGTATGTCTGCCTTTTGTATTTGATACTCTTAATGTATACTGGGTTTTTTTTCCTTTCACTAAGTCCATTATTTTCAGTTACCCACATTACAAATAAAGATTACAGTCTATGTAATGGCAGATTATAGATTTACCAGCCAGAAAATTACTCTTCTTTTTTATAGATGAAGTAAGTTGTCCCCCATCCTGACTTGATGACAGACTACTGCTATATCAGCTCTTCTTATCCCCGAACCCCTTTAGAGTTACTCTGTGAAATTTGCAACTCTGTCCAATTTACTGTGTAATTGCATTGTTAATCATCTCCTTCACACCTCTTTGTTTTAAGGTAACCAAAAAAAAGCTGATTTTTGCTTTTCCTATTTTTTCTTTCTATTATTTTACAACTTCCATCATTCTAAGAATTAAAAACGTTTTCTAAATAAGTCTCGAGAAAGTGGAGTGACTTTTTTTTTTTTTTTTCAGAATATTGGCTTCTTTTTTTTTTTTTTTTTTTTAATTTTTTTTTTCAACGTTTATTTATTTTTGGGACAGAGAGAGACAGAGCATGAACGGGGGAGGGGCAGAGAGAGAGGGAGACACAGAATCAGAAACAGGCTCCAGGCTCTGAGCCATCAGCCCAGAGCCCGACGCAGGGCTCGAACTCACAGACCGTGAGATCGTGACCTGGCCGAAGTCGGACGCTCAACCGACTGCGCCACCCAGGCGCCCCAGAATATTGGCTTCTAAGAACAGCGATGTCGTGCGGCCTCTAAAATACCCCCCATCCAGTAGCCACTGCCTTAAACTCTGCAGCATTATGCATATACATGGGAGATGAGAGATTTTTTTATAGGCGCACTTTATTTTGTAAACTTGCACTAAATTTCACTTTAATTTCACAGTGTTCCCTCCCATTCCATTTTGCTTTAGGTAACCTAAAAGAATGCTTGGGTTGAGTTACTAAGAGATTGTATTCTCCTAAAGTCTCTGATTCTGCTGTTATACAGCTAGTGTACTTCAGCCTTTCCAGTGACCTAAATCCATCATGTGGGCCTGCCTCGCTGTCCTGCTTCAGTCAGTGGTAGTATCTTTGTGTCTCAAATACAGCATAATAAAAAGGTGCTCATTAATCTCAAATATTTGTATTTTTCAAATCCACTTGAATTATAAAAGTTTCCCAAACAGAAATTTTTCAAAAACTTTATTTTTCCCATATAGTGATATACTCACTAGAGTTTGGATGTATTACAGTTTAAAAAACAAAAACAAAAACAGGCTCTTTTGTCTTCAGATCATCTGGAGATGCAGGTAAATACAACTGAGGTACCAGATATTATCTTTTCACTTCTCCTATGAGTTCTTTGAATTGGTGCCCTTATAGGTGTGACCAAAGATTCTTTCAAAGACCCTGGTTTTCTTGGGTTGTGTTCATCAATTGCCAAAGTCCGGCCATTTCATCCAAAATGGTATATAGTGTCTAAATCTCAGTAGCAGAGCATTTCTGTTCTTATATCAAATCCATAGAAACTCTAGGCAAACCTAGTAACCAGCCCTTTTTTTCAGTTTTTAAATTGTGCAGTAAAATACATGTCTTTGTTTTAAAAAGTGTTAGTAGGGGCGCCTGGGTGGCGCAGTCGGTTGAGCGTCCGACTTCAGCCAGGTCACGATCTCGCGGTCCGTGAGTTCGAGCCCCGCGTCAGGCTCTGGGCTGATGGCTCGGAGCCTGGAGCCTGTTTCCGATTCTGTGTCTCCCTCTCTCTCTGCCCCTCGCCCGTTCATGCTCTGTCTCTCTCTGTCCCAAAAGTAAATAAACGTTAAAAAAAAAATAAAATAAATAAAAAGTGTTAGTACATAAATACAGATCAAAAAGCTGAAGTCGCCCTTCACCTTCCCCAGCCCCCCTCTATAAATAACCTCATTAACAGTTTGTATATTTTCAAACCACTTTAAAAATCCATACACATGGAGCACCTGGGTAGCTCAGTCAGTTGGGCATTCAGCTCCTGATTTCGGCTCAGGTCATGGTCTCGCGGTTCATGGGTTCCGGCCCCATGTGGGGCTGACAGTGCAGAGTCCGCTGGGGCTTTTCTCTCTCCTCCTCTCTCACTCTGCCCCACTCCCACTCATGTGTGCTTGCTCTCTTTCTCTCTCTTTCTCTCTCTCTCTTTCTCTCTCTCTCTCTCTCTCTCTCTCAAATAAACTTTAAAAAATTTTTAAAAAATACATATGTATGTTTTACTTATTTTCATATGCGATGGGATCATATTACACATTTTTTTGTGACTAACTTTTCAGTATATTTTGGACAAATTTTATGTCAGTACGTGTAAATCTACATTATTTTAACAGCCGTCTTCGTATGCTAGTTTTTTTGTAACATATTTCACTTCTGTGTGGATATTTTAACTGTTTCCCTCCGTGGGGCACAAAATAGAGATGTAATGGACATCTTTGAACATACACGTTTTTTATCCTTATGTGATTAAGTCAGATTTCTGAAGTGGAACTACCAGGTAGAGTAGATGCATGTGATCAAATTGCCCTTCAAAAAGCTGTAGCAATTATCATTTCCACCAACAGATTAGGATTACTTTTGTCTTTTAAACAACATTGTACATTGAGTCGATGTGATGGAATAAATAGCAGTCATAAACACCTACATGGTATTTACAATGTGCTAAGACCCTGTTCTAAGCATTTTACGTAAGCTAACTCATTTGATCATCACAGCCATCCCATGAGGTAGTTACTGTAATGACTTCATTTTGAAGATGAGAAAACTGAGGCACAGAGAAATTACGAAAGTGCACAAGGTTAGAAAATGGCAGAACTATGTTTCGAATCCAAGAAGTCTGTCTCTAGAGTCCACAGTCTTAAACTTTATGCTATACTGCTTCTCAAAAAAAAGTGAGTGAAGGGGGATGTAGTTTTTTGTTTTGTGTCTGCCTAATGTCTAATAAGTTGAATGAATATCTTTTCACTTATTCTATGACTTGTTTACTTATTGCTTTGCTCATTTTTCTGCTGCACTATTTTGTCCTGTTTTTTGTTGTTGTTGTTGTTTGGTTTTTTTTTTTTTTTTTTGCTAGGGATCATAAGCCACTATTACGCATGTTGCTAAAATTTTTCCTCTGGTCTGTTTCTTATCTTTTAAAAATCATGTCCCTAAATTATATAGAAGTTTTAGATCTTCATTTGGTCTGACATGCCCATCTTTTTCTTTATGGCTTACCTGGCCAAATTTGACCAGAACACTGAAAAAGCCAGGGATCTGTTTCTCATTACATTTCTCATTACGATGCTGTGCAAATCACTTTATCTCTCCACCCCCCTTTCAAAAGGAAGAGAGATTCTATCTACAGGTATCAGAGAATAATGTAGTAGTGATCAAGATATGTGGAATTCTTCAAGGTTTTTGATTACCACAAAACTTATCTGTACTCATAGCATTTTAAGAAGATAAAATTATTCTCATGAGGTCTAAGTTACTACTTTAAGATGGCAGAGACACCGTTTTTAAATGAGTTTTCCTACATATGACAAGTAAGCTTTTCTGTGTAAAATACCATAGAGTATCTTAACATGCAGACTTGATTGATCTAAAAGATCCTCATGGCCCCAGGCTCATCTCGCCAATGATCTACTGGTTACAAACACTGCTGTAAGGCTGTGGTCGAATTTGGTATCAGTGTTGCTTTTTGGATCAATTTCTAATAATCCTTAAACTAAGAATTTCCTTTGTGAAGTTGTGGGGCACAGGTATAAAAAGTGAAGCTTTGACAATATTTCTAAAAACTAAATTTCTTCTTTTTTTTAATGTTTATTCTCGGGGGAGAGAGAGAGAAAGAGAGAGAGAAAACACAAGTGGGGGAGGGGCACAGAGAGAGGGAGACAGAGAATCTGAAGCAGGCTCCAGGCTCTAAGCTGTCAGCATAGAAGTCTAACACAGGGCTTGAACTCTGGAACCAGGAGATCATGTCCTGAGCTGAAATCAGACGCTTAGCCAACTGAGCCATCCAGGTGTCCCTAAAAACCAAATCTCTTGGTATATAGTAATATCCATGATATGTGACCGTTAGGTACACATTAGAAAGCTGTGTGCTACAAAGGAATGTAGAGATCTAAAGACATGGCAGGGCACCTGGGTGGCGCAGTCGGTTAAGCATCCGACTGCAGCCAGGTCACGATCTCGCGGTCCGTGAGTTCGAGCCCCGCGTCGGGCTCTGGGCTGATGGCTCAGAGCCTGGAGCCTGTTTCCGATTCTGTGTCTCCCTCTCTCTCTGCCCCTCCCCCGTTCATGCTCTGTCTCTCTCTGTCCCAAAAATAAATAAACGTTGAAAAAAAAATTTTTTTTAAAGACATGGCCCCCAACCTCAGGAAAGTCCAGTAAAAGAAGTAAATATCCAGGAGGAAATGGTACAGGTGAGGTGAGACTACTTCTGCTGGATATTCAGGAACGACTTTACAGGGCAGTGGCCTATGAGTGGAACACGTATAATTTGAACTTAGACACAGGGAGAGAGCTTTTCTCAGAATGGAAATAATGAGCAAAAGCAGACAGTAGGAAATTATGGAGCTTGAAGAGAAATATTGAATAGTTGATGGTGTGTAAATTGGAAAGGGAGGAAATAAGATTGGACAGGTAAAATTCCAGTTTTGAAGTTGGTAGGTAAAAAGCTGCTGACTTTTTTGTCTTAAAAGTTATTCACTATAAGAAACAGAAACAGGAATTCCATCTTTGATGGGACAAGGAGAAAACAGTGACAGGTGACTTAAAATTCGGGGAAGACCAGGTGTAGTTGCCGACAGAATGAAATCCTAAAATTGTATCACTTAGGATTCAGATCAGCTCGTAGTTAACAGATACTCAAAATAGTAATGGCTTAAATGGGTGAAATTACTTCTTCCTCACCTAAAAGAATCTGAAGGTGGGCCGTCCAGGGCTAAGGGACCAGGGCTGTTCGTGAGCTTTTTCCTCTGCCATCCCCAGGGTCTTCAAGGCTCTCTTTATGGGTACATTGTAGCTACTGAAGCTTCAGCCATAGCATCCATGTTTTAGGCATCATAAAAGGGCACCTGTCTTCCAGCTAAGTTAATACCCTTTAAAGCAGTTTTCCTGAAATCCCATCCAGTGACTTCTGTTTGTGTCTCATTGCCATCTCTTTCTGCAAGAGAGGCTGAGAAATGTTATACCTGATACATCGTTGTCCCCAAAAATGCAAGAGTCTGTTATTCAGGAAGGGGGGAGAAATAGAAATCAGGAAAACCGTCTCTAACAAAAGAAGGAGACTGATTTACTCACCCGCCTCCAGAAGTCTGGAATGATTCAGCTCTCACCCAGCTCTAGAAGGCCAACAGCCAGGCTTACATTTATCACATAGCAAATGTGAGAAACTGAACCAATCCAGGTAAAAAAAAAAAAAAAAAAAGCCTGCAGATAACAACATTTGTGTTCCCCTATTACAATCCTCTCTGATAATTCCACTCATAAGTATATCCAGGAAAAATGAAAACATATGTCACCACAAAAACTTGTACATGGAGGGTTCGTGGCAACATTATTTATAATAGCCATAAAGTGGTAATGACCCAAATGTCCATCAACTGATGAATGAATTGTATACAAAACATGATGTATCCATACAATGCGTTACTGTTTACCCTTGAACTCAACACAGGAGTTAGGTGTGCTGACCACCTCCCCCCAACCTTGCGCAGTTGAAAATCCATATATAATTTTTGACTCCCCCAAAACTTAACTGCTAATAGCCTACTGTTGGTCAGATTTCTTATTGGTAACATAAACAGTCAATTAACGTATTTTGTATGTTGCATATATCATATACTCTATTCTTACAATAAAGTAAACTAGAAAAAAGAAAATGTTAAAATCCTAAGGAAGAGACAGTATATTTACAGTCCTGTACTATAAATGTATTTACTGTATTTACTTAAAAAAAAATCCACTTATAAGTGGACCTGCATAATTCAAACCTGGGTTGTTCAAGGGCCAAATGGATTATTCAATCATAAAAAGGAATGACGTACTGGTACATGCTACAACATGGATAAATCTTGAAAACCTTATGCTGAGTAAAAAAGACCATCACAAAAGACCATGTATTGTAGGATTCCATTTATGAAATGCCCAGAATAAGCAAATCTATGGAGATAGTAGATTAGTGGTTGCCAGAGGCTAGGGATATATATAATATGGGGGAAGGGATGAATGAGGAATGACCACTGATGGACGTGAGGCTTCTTTTTGGAGTGATGAAAGTGTTTTAAGTGTAGATTATGGTGATAATTGCATAAATCTGAATATACTGAAAACTATATACGTTAAATGATAGATTTTATGGTATGTGAATCATATCTCAATAAAGATGTTAAATTATCAAAAAAAGAAAAAAGAAAAAATAGCAGCTGACCAGGAAATACTCTACGGTGAACCTCATTAGTCTATCAGCTCCATCCCAGTGTGCAAAGCTGCCATTATGCTGTTCAGTGCTTTGCTATTAAATATAAACAGATCACCGAGAATCTCCAGATATTGGAGGAAAGTCTCCAACATGAAAGAGAGCAAAACAAACAAATAGGAGGGAGAAAAAAAATAACCCAGAAGAAACAGAACAGAGCCTGTTCTGCACAGAGCCAAAAACACCTTTAAAGCATAATGTTTTCAAAAGATAAGAGTGTACATCTATGAAACATTAACAAGACGTTGTAAGAAAAGGAATATCAAAGGAACAAGAAAGAGAGCTTGGAAATTAAAAATATAGAATCTCAAGTCAAGTCACTCTCCCAGAAAGTGGGACAGAAATTGAGAAAATCAACCCAGAAGATGCTAGTAAAAGAGAACATAGAAAATTTTGGGGGGAGGAAATTGTTAAAGAAACAACACAAGAAAATTTCTCAAAACCAGAAAACATAAATGTCCAGGTGGGGTACCTGGGTGGCTCAGTCGGTTGAGCGTCCTGCTCTGGGTTTCAGTTCAGGTCATGACCTCCCAGTTTTGTGGGTTTGAGCCCAGTGTCTGGCCCTGCAGCAGCAGCATGGAGCCCGCCTGAGATTCTGTCTCTCTCTCCCTCTCTCCATGCCCCTCCCCTGCTCACACTGTCTCCGTCACTCTCAAACACATTTAAAAAAAATGTTTTTGCACAAGCATTAATGTGCAGGTTACAAAGACCACCAAATTTGCAGCACAGTGAATAAAAAAAGATAAGAGACCCCCCCAACACACACACACGCACGCGCGCGCGCACACACACACACAATTCACATCATCAAGAAATATCAGATCACCAAGACTTAAAAAATCTTAAAAGCTTCTGGAAAGAAAAAATAGGTTACATGAAGAGGAGGAGTGGGTGGATTGCATTGTATTTCTCAATAGAAATGTTGAAAACCAGAAGTCAGTGGAGAAAGGTCTTCAAAATTCTGAGTGGAAATTATTCTCAACCTAACATTCCATATACAGGGAAGTCCTTGAGTGTCGTACTGAGGGGTTTGGATTTTATTGTATAAGCACTGGGGAGCCTTTAAACATTTTTGAGCAAGGAAGTGACCTAATTGTGCTATGTATAGATTAATCCAGGAATGGAATTTCAAATGACTTGGTTTGCAGAGACTAAGTTTGGGAAACCAGTTAGCAAAAAGCTGTTGTAAGAAGTAATGGAGGCTGTAAGGAGGATAGTGACACTGGGAACGAAGAGGCAAAGACACAACGGGAGGAGCATTTTAGCGGCAAAATCAATAGGATGTCACAAAGTCATCATAGTTCCAAAGCCATCTAATCAGATAAAAGCCAGTAAAGTGATTTCCTAGAATCAATATTGGCAACATTTTCAAATTAAAGCCATGTCATGTGGGAGGGTGTTGGGACAGGAGAAGACTGATATTTATACCTTTCGCATGCATTTTAGAAAGTTTAAAAAAGTGGGAAATGCTGAAGAATAGTGGTCATGCTGCCTTGTCAGGCATTGCAGGGCTCTGACTGCCCACCGGGCTGCCACCCTCGCTCTGAAAGGGCTGCTTACATTGACCAGTCTTGAGGTAAAGATACACACATGGAGAAGAATTTTCCTAACCCCTCCAAACATCCCTCAAATGAAAACTTTCGCAGTAATGTCCTCAATTCTGAGGCTCACTGACAAAACGAGGTTTTAAAGCAGACTGCTTGTTCATTTTCAGGAGACAGCTAAAAGCTGAGCGTGGTGTTCATTTGTAGGGGGGACTTTGGAACGATATGCTGAGCTTCTTGAGTCTCTCCTTTTTAGAACCATTTTTTTTTAACTTTTTACTTTGAATTTATATACTCACCAGAAATTGTAAAAATAGTATATGGAGTTTTACAAACCCTTCCCCCCGGCTTTCCCCAATAGCAATATCTTATAACTGTACCATAATATCAAAACCAGATCGTTGATCTTGGTACAATACTATTAAGTGGACTACAGACTTCATTTAGTTTTCACCAGTTTTTATACGCACTCATTTGTGTGTGTTTACAGTTCTTTGCAATTTAATCCTACGTATAGATTTGTGTAATCACCACCACAATCAAGATACAGAATTGTTTCATTACCAGAAAAGAACTCCCTCTGGTACCTTTTTACAGTCATAGCCGCCTCCCCACACCCATCCCTGCCCTCTAGCAACCACTAATTTGTTTTCCAGCTCTATAGTTTTGCTATTTCAAGAATGTTATATAAATGGAATCATATAGCATATAACCAATTAAGATTGCCTTTTTTTAGTGCATAGAATGCCCTTGAAGTCCGTCCAAGTTGTTGCATCCAGCAGTAGTTTGTTCCTTGTTATTGCTGAGTAGTATTCCATCGTATGGATGTACCAGAGTTCATGGGCGCATTCACCCACTGAAGAACATTTAGGTACGCATGAAGAAAAGCCACGTATGCATAAGTTTTCACTGGTGTAAATGCACAAGACTGCAATTGCTGGGTGGGATGGTAAGCCCATGTTTAAGTATATGCGAAACTGCCAAACTATTTTCCAGGGTGTCTTTAACCGTTTTACACTCCCAGCAGCAATGTTTACAGGGTTGTTTACGTCCCAAGAGATTTTCACCTGCGTTTCCTTCTAGAAGTGTTAATGATTTTTAGCTTTTATATTTAGGTTGCTAATCCATTTATTTAATCTTTGGTTGCTTTAAATAGAAGGTCTTGACTCAGAACTTGTGTTCAGTCCCAGATACTAATCAGAACTTCATACTTCTCCCAGCCAAGCCGGTTACAGGGAGTCTGCCTTCCTTTGGAGAAGGAAATATTATAAATTACTTAGGTCTCTCCTCATCTGCTCTTCTCTTCCAGCTTATTTACCATGGTTTTAGGTGCCCTCCAGGCTCTGGGCAACAGGAGACAGGAAGGCAAAGGGGGCTAAGAAAGTTCTAGTACTATCTTAACCTTCCATAATGCTGTCTGAGCCTGGCCAGTGTTCAAAGCTGACCGCTCCGTCATGGGGTACTTGGGGGAATTCTTCACAGGTGTCTTGTCTTTGAGTCGCTCTTGCCTATGGTTTCCTTGAGGTTAGCAGGTACTTGTCTATCTTAGGTGTTGCCTAAAACTCCTTTCAGAACTTTGAGGAGGGAATTCTTGTTCTTCTGGTCTCTTCACCCTTCCAGTCCTCTGGTCCGCAGGAAACATCCATACATCCTTTGCCCTGACAGACCTCTAGGAGCGCAGGCTAGTCCAAAAGCATCAGCCCTCTTGGGTTCTGCCACCAACGGCTAGTCATTTCTCATCATCTAGATGTCCCAGATGGAATCAAACGCCACCCTGCATGCATCGACTACCCTTGTGGGAGGCAGGGTGATGAGCCTCACAGCTTTCTCCAAAAATTCTCTCTTGCAAAATCCCTTCCCTTCTCCTTACTCTGACCACTTTTTATAGTCTTGTTCTGAGAGGATCAAGGTCATAGAACTGGTTCCAAAACATTTCCTTTGTAAAGTTCTACAGTTTGTCTGGTATTTGACTTCAGCGTACAGATTTGTTTTATGTCTGTGTCTCAATTGAAACCTCAATTCTAATATCTCATCACATGTATATGATACTTTTATTCATCTGTGGTCTTTGGCCTAACACACAAAGTGCAACATGGCCCTGTCCATACCTGACTCTCAGCATTGTCTCCTACCACTCCAATGAAAAGTGTGTCGTTTACTTACCATACTGTTATGTATTTCTGTGCTTTTGATCTTGCCGCCCTCTCTATCCCGAATACCATTTCCTGTTCCTACACCCTGTCCTTTGTCATAACTCAGAACATGTTCTAATTCATACTCATGCCAACAGCACCCAAATCAGGAATCCTACGCCTTTGGACTTCTTTGCCCTGTTCTTCCCATATATCATCCTAAACTAGGCACCTACCCCATGTACCCACTAATGGCCAAACTTATGGGACTGTTATAGGACTACTACTTTCTACTGTATTTATCTTTTCATATTTCTGCTTAGTGCAGCAGCCTGGAAACTCCTCAAGAGTACAAACATCCTTTGTGCCCTCTTCCCCCAGCACAGTGCCTGTCTTATTAAGGAACTTAATGTTTGTTGGCCTGAAACCGAAGAGTCCAAACAAATTGTAGATGATAGGAGAAGAATAATCTTTTTCAATATGGTATACTTGGAGAGATGACAGTTCCTCAGAAATGACTGGATTTCAGGTTGTTAATTAATAAGTCTAGCTGTAGATTATGGTTTCTCTTACCAGTGTTTACTGCTGTGGGCCAATTAAGGATCCCTTAGTTTTATGAACTAAAATCCAATCCAATTGTATCATGATAGCATTTTAAAATTCATTAGAATGCTTCTATTAAAAAAGAAAAGTTGTTTGTGTATATTTTTTCCTTCTGTCTTCATATTCTTCCAGCAAACAATATTTTGAAGACTAACTGTCTTGATCTCAGCCAAATGAATACTTTACATAAGATGAATTCATCACTGTGAAAAAGCCCCATGTCGGCAATGATAGCCCCATTTGTACGGTGCTGTAGTCTGTGAGATGTTTGTGCAATCGTAGGTGATTACATTTGATTCTCAATAACTGTATGAGGTATAGGAAGAGAAATCATTATCCACATTTTACAAATGAGGTAACTAATTTCAGAAAGAATGAACTATTTGTTCCACTTCACATGTAGCTAGGGAGTGATTTGAAGTGACATAAATATATAGAGCTTTTGGCTCCTAGTTGAGTGCCTTTTCCATTATACTCTCTGTTGCACGTGTCCATAGGAATCCTAACTTGCTGAGGAAATGATTGAGAGAGAAGGAAAAATGAAAGGTAAAAATCACACATACACGCATACACACAAACATACTCAAAAGAATAGCTTTTAATAAAAGTAAAATAGCACCCAGTGATAACAAATGTGTCAGTTTGTGGTCATAATATTTCCACAATTTGTTGAAATAAAAAGCTAGCTCCCTGGGGTGCCTGGGTGGCTCAGTCAGTTAAATGTCTGACTCTTAGGTTTCGGCTCACAGTTCATGAGTTCGAGCCCCATGCCAGGCTTGACGTTGACAGCGCAGAGCCTGCTTGGGATTCTCTCTCCCTCTCTCTCTGCCCCTCCATAGCTTGTTTTCTCTCTCTCTCTCTCTCTCTGAAAAAGTAAATAAACATTAAAAAAAAAAATCCAGCTCCTTTATACTCCTTTCATCTCCGTCCCACCCATTTATTTTTGAGAGAGACAGAGTGCGAGCGGGAGAGGGACAGAGAGACAGGGAGACACAGAATCCAAAGCAGGCTCCAGGCTCCGAGCTGTCAGCCCAGAGCCCGATGCAGGGCTGGAACCCACGAGCCGTGAGATCGTGACCTGAGCCAAAAAGTTGGATGCTCAACCGATTGAACTACCCAGGCGTACTAATACAGCTGGCTTTCTTATGATCTTGGAATTGAAGAATCCTTTGTAAGCATAAACTGGGAGGACTAATTATAAATATGACAGGAAGAGTACGAATTTACTTAACATACAAAGTGCCACTTGTGTATTCAGAGAAAAAGTTTAGGAACGCGAAATAGCAGTTTGTAACTCACAGAAAAGAGAATTGAGATTGCCAGTAAACATTAAAATGTCTCAATCTCGTAATTAAAGAAGTGCGTGCAAGGGCAGTGATGAAGTGCCATTCCTCACCAGTTATCCTGGCAAAAGTTTTCGAAGTTCAGCCCTATCCCATTTTGGTGATAGGGTAGAGAAACACGCACCTCTGGTAGGAGTTTACGTTGATGCCGTGTTTTCTGTAGCATAATTTACCAGCATCAAAATTGTAAATGTGTGTGTTCTCTGATCTAGCAGTTTCACATCTGGAAATTTAAGCCATAAGTACATGCACATGTGCATAAAGATATGTCTACTAAGATACTTTTTGAAACTGGGTGGTAGTCAGAGAAAAAGAAAGAAAAGAAGAAAAAACTTACCTGATCATCAGGGACTACCGATCTACCATAGGCCCATGTAAGGGAATTTCGTATGGTTAGTAACAAGAGGCAAATTATATCTATGTGTTCCAATATGGCCAGAAGTCCAAAATACACTCTTAAGGAAAAAAAAAGTATGGTAGAATCCCATTTGTGTGTGTGCATGTGTGTGTGTATACACATATATGTGTGTATGTGTAATGTACATGTATACATTTGGTTATCTTTGTATAAAAATTTTTAGAAGGGGTCACAAAAATTATTAATATTTTATTATAGTTTATTATTATTGTCAATTGTTAGTATTTTCTACTGGAGATTGAGGAAGGTACCTATATTTATATTCTTCACCCTCTATCCTTCTGAGCTTTTGGAATTTATTACCATTTATTTCTTCATTGTTTAAGGGGAAGAAAATGATTAATTAGAAAAAAAAAAAAAACCTTCAACCTCATGTCTCCCTCTGGCTATTTCCTGTTGCCGCCCCTCCACCGTTAGACTTCACGAGTTAGTCTCCACTCTCTCACGTCCCATTCATTATCACGGCAATCTCATTTTTGTCCTCATGGCTGAAATCACTCTTACCGAAGTCTCAATTAGCTCTCAGTCCATATATCCAGTGGCTACTATTAATATTTTAACACACCGTTCTGCAGTAATGGACAGTCCACCCTTCTTGGGAGCTCCCTTCCCTGGGCTTCTATGATGCTTGACTCTTCCGGTTTTCCTTCAGTCTTTTAAATTCTTCAGTCTCTTTTGTCAGTTTTATAGATTTAGGTGTTCACATACCTTGAGTTATTTTCTCAGGACCTTTTCTTGATCTGCATGTTGTCTTGCAGTAGTCACAGTGTGTCAGTCCAGTCAGGCTGCCAGAACAGAACACCGTAGACTAGGCAGTTTCTAAGAAACAAATTTATTTCTCACAGTTCTGGAGGCTGGGAAGTTCGAGATCAACCCTCTGGCAGATTCAGTGTCCGGTGAGGACCTGCTTTCTGATTCAAAAGTCCCAACTTTTCACTGCATCCTCATGTGGGGGAATGGGCTGTGGATCTGTCCTGGGTCTATTTCATAAGGTTATAAATCCATTCATGAGGGCTCCGCCTTCATTATGTAATCACCTCCCAAAGGTCACACCCCCAAACACTATCACCCTAGAGTTTATCATTTCAACATAAATTTGGGGGGAGATCGCAAACATTCAGTCTGTAGCAAACATCTAGTCTCATAGAAACCTGAAGCTTGTAGAAAACACCCAGTGCTCAACACAACAAGCGCCCTCCTTAGTATCCATCACCTGTTTAACACCCCCCCCCCCAACTCACCCATTTCCCCTCTGGTAACCATCATTTCTCTATAGTTAAGAATCTGTTTTAGGGTTTGCCTCTCTCTTTTTCCCCATGTTCATCTGTTTCTTAAATTCCACATATGAGTGAAATGATACAGTATTTGTCTTTCTCTGACTGACTTATTTTGCTTAGCATAATACGCTCTAGCTCCATCTATGTTATTGCAAATGACAGGATTTCATTCTTCTTATGGCTGAGTAATATTCCATTGTATATATATACCACATGTTCTTTATCTACTCATCAATCGATGGATATTTGGACTCTTTCCATAATTTGGCTATTGTTGATAATGCTGCTATAAACATTGGGGTGCATATATCCCTTCAAATCAGTATTTTTGTATCCTTTGGATAAATACCTAGTAGTGCCATTGCTGGATTGGAGGGTAGTTCTATTTTTAACTTTTTGGGGAATCTCTATTCTCTTTTCCAGAGTGGCTGCACCAGTTTGCATTCCCACCAACCGTGTAAGAGGGTTCCCCTTTCTCTGGATCATTTCTTGGGGTTTTAAAAATTCGATATAGTTGTGCTTATATTTAATTTAATTAGCACTAGTAGATCTTATTCCATTTGCAATTTAAGGACAAAAAAAAAAGTAACAGGTATATTACCATACGGCACAATTTTTGTTAAAGAGATTGTTCCTAGTGTTTGTCATATTAGACGCTGGTTGAGTTTCCTGCCCTCCTAAACATGTTTTAATATTTATAATCTTGTCTTCCTTTGGTGCCTTCTTTCATTGCATGTATACATGTCTATGTACCAAAATAGGTTGAATGTCATTTTTGTCTATGATAATAAACTTCCTTACCACGAGTTGGTTAATTTAAATGACAGCTCAGGCTGACAAATATCCTATTTTACCACTAGCAATTGGGCTCATTAGACCATCCTGTTTAGAGGCTGAGAGCAGGGAGAGGAAAGACCAGCAATATATGTTACGTGTCCATAAATAGCTTTTTGCATGAGTGGTTGTGTGGTATACTTTTTAAAGCTAACATAAAAATCAGGGAGTAATTGAAGCAGTAAGGACTGGCTTTAATTGCAGCAGATAAACCAGTACAGCTGGTGCCATCAGGGTTCTCAGGAAGGACAATTTTTTGAGCCCACAAGTAGAAATTCTGGTGAGTGAGTTCTAATGTCTTTGTTGTTGCTGCTGTTGTTTAATCCAGGGAAGGAAACCTTTAAAATTATAGTACAGGAAAAGGTCTGCTCTTTCCAAAGATCTACCAGGTTGAAAAACAGTAAAATGCAGGGAACAAGTAAAGCAATGTTTTTCCCAAAGTGAGATCTGAGCTGCAATTTTAAAAAGCTTATTGGACCCTATGCACATGTGTTGGTAGAGTCCTGGGATACTGAATTTTGTTCTCAAACAGGGTAAAGTGCCTTAGGAGCACATACTGGTGAATGCAAGCGTGTATGGCCGCACCCACCCTATGGCTGAGCTATTTCTTCAAGAATTCAGCGAAGCAGTCTGGAATCATAACTGCCAAGCCCAGCAGAAATTCACCTGCACTGGAGTGCAGGATTTTGTGTGGCAATAAGCATTTTTAATTAAAAGTTTCCGGGATGATTTGGAACTGAATCTGTAAACACGTGGCAGATTTGAGCTAGCACATCCAAGCACCAATAGCACTTCGGGGGAAATACGGCTTTTAAAAGAATTTGAATGGTGAAGCTGAGAAAAATCCAGCTGTGTTTTACTTAACATCGCACTAATCAGAGTTCTTTGACTCCTTTTTTTTCCCATCCGTGTATCCAGTGGTGTGGGTATTGGCTCCCGGTCCCCCAACCATCACTTTTGTCTTTTAAAGGCTGATTTTAGGTAGGGCTGTGGGTTACAGCACTGGAATGCTCAGTCGCTGTGGTGAGAAATGGAAAGCTTGTCTTACCTTGTAGTTTATCTCTTAAATAGGTCAGAAGCAGCAGGTAATCTTCATCAGCAAAGCAATTAGATTTTTAACCCTTACCTATTACGTTGCTAGAGGCCTTGGAATTTACATAGAAATCAAGGTGGTCTGCTGGCCTTACAATAAAATGTAAAGAATATGGTATTCCTTAATTGGAAGTAAAATTGCTTCTGGAAAGCGGTTTCCCAATTAAGCCAGGAAACAATTATATTGGCACCCTGAATTATTCTTGCATAATGTTTGGGATGGTGGGGGTTGGAGTTAGAGGTGCAGGTGCCGAGAAGAGAACGCTGTCTAGGAGTCAAGGGATTCACAAGGTCCACTTTCAAGGCTAGGTTCCTTGGTGAAGGTCATTGGCAGACTGGACTGGAAAAAACTGTTTTAAACTCATATTATTCTCTCAATAAATCCACATTCTACTTAACATTAGAAAAGTAAACTGTAGTGCCATACAGACAGAGCTGATAAAACTCTCTAGTAAGCAGATCTAAGCAAAATCCAATTCACATGAAGGTACGGGAGGAAGTAAACATGATTTAGAGGGGACTTGAGTTCCTAATGCTGTTACACAGAAATATTTGCCCAGATAATACCTCTCCCCAACCTCAAGCCATTCCCAGGCTGCTTGACCTTCCTGTTTACTGTAATCCTGCTTCCCTGGGAATTCTCTCTTCTCAGAGATACTTTTTCCCAATACAGGAAGGGCTTGTTTATTTATTGAGTAGTAATGTAGAGCATGCTAGTGACTTTGGTGTTCACTTCATGGGTGTGTGGGTGTGCACACACGTACATACATGCTGAACAATAGGGGATTCTGAACTAAGTATTAATGATGAAATTTCAATAAGTAGGAGGAGTTTTGAATTCTAATTCCAGACGTCTTGGTTGTAATATCTGTTGATGGCTGCATTTGGAAGTTAAACCTGGGTTTCGAAATGAAATCCGTTTAGCATTGGAAATACAGTGAATAGGAATTTCATCCAATTTTCTCTTTTAAAAAAAACGGTGTAATCCAGATAAGTTAATATAAGATAATACCTAGGAACATTAAACTAGGGTGAACACTGCAAAGGAAATAGAACAGAGGTGCGAGGAAGGTTGTGCTTGCAAGGCGGGATGTAGCAAATGCCTTCTGCTGAGGGCAGGGAATCACAGAGAAGCAAGCTAAAGCTGAGATTCGCCCCTGAGTTAAGAGATTCTCCTCCGCCCCCACAGTTGCCTATGGTTTTTTTCCTACAGCTTTTGACTTTGAGAAACTGTTAATGGAAATGAGCAGGGACGTTGCTGTTCCTTCCTTTCTGTCTTAAGATGGTCATATTCGCAGAGCGAGCTCCTGAGTCCTTCAAACCACAGCCTCTCCCTGCTGCCTCCCAGCCCTACTCTCCGGATAGGTGGAGCACCATGGCAACAGGCCCAGCCTGGAGCCCAGAACCTTGTTTGTGTTACCTGAGGGGCCGGATGCAGCCTGAGCAAGAGAAGAAGGAATATTACCTATCCTGCTGCCTGTTCGGGAAGATGACTTCTTGTTCCCTTGTTTGTGTTTCTGTTCTACTTCTGTTGGAGCCCTGAAAGCCTTGACACTTGGAAAGCGTTTATCCAGAGATGTTATCAGTAACAGAAGGCAGCAGGGAACCTCTCTCCTGTTGGTTCTTGTCTTCTAAACGAAGACACAGTTCAGAAAGTGACTTGCTACACCGTGACACGTAGCCCCGCTATGATTTGGGGTTGCACTGCCAGGTGGCTGTACAATTGCTTCATGTAGGTAGGCGTTTATTTTGTTTCAAATAAAATTAGTTTATGTTTTAGAGTATTTTCCTTGAGAGCTTTCAAAATAAAAGCGAGCCTTTTGTCCTACCGCCTTCTATTTAAAATATACCTTAATCTCTCCTATCGGGAGGCTCATTCCCAGAGCATGAGAGACTGTTCCCTTCCAAACAACTTCTCCTGGGAAAAATGGGCTGGGATTACTGTTTTATACGTGTTTTTAAAAAAACGTTACAGTATCCTGTTAATCGGCTCCCTATGAAATGTACTGGGAATGGTTATACGGTAACTCTATTAAAATAAATTTTTTTAGCCTTCAGTTATATATAGTTGATGGCTGTGTTTGTAGTATATAAGTTATTGTTTTATCCAATAGAACAAAAGGAAATAAATGTTACCTTGTTGTATTTTTATGTACAAAACAGTAAGTGGCATTTGTCCCTTTTGTACGTGTTTTGTGTACGTTTTATCAATGGGAAATATAAATATTGACTTTTTGACCTTAGAAAGGCTGCTGAGTATCAGAGCACATGTGTTTCTTTATAAACATTAAATGGCAGTTGTTATTTTTTTTTTATGTGTGTGGACCTAAGAATGGACTCAAATTCTTACTGCTTAGGATGATTCTTACTATATGGAGTTTGATTAAACAATGTTAGAATAATGTTAACATAGCCATTTCAAGGAAATAAATAAAGCTCCTTATTTACTGTTTTACAAAAACAAATGTCTTCACACAGGCATTTCTTTTTGACTGGGTTACTTCTGCTTAAATATATGTATTTGGTTCTGGGTGTTTTAGTCAATAAATTCTGTAATTATTGAGTAAAACTGCTTGGCTTTCCAGTTCTGGATCCAAGAATATTTCGCTTTTATTGCTTGACTTCATTAATTCTTCCAAAGAGAAGGCAGCAAGGGACTAGCTACTGTCATGGCCAGAATCACTCACAGCATTCGTCTTTAAACAACCAAGAAACAGAATCAGCCAGGATGCCTGAATGGTGTTGACAAAGATTCGTTCTTCTATATGAGTGTTTGAACATTTCTTTTGAGGGTGGGAGGTTTCTTCAAGGCATTCTATTCTTTATTCATGTTTATACAGTAAAGCATGGATATGACCAAATGCTTGCCAGAAAAGAATTCCATATTGAGATGGAAATCAGATCTTTTGAAAGGCAGGGTTTTGTGCTGAAAAGTTTGGCTTTGACTGTGTATGAGTGTGTTTATTCTGCCAAAGCAGCAAGAAACAGAATGAGGATTCAGCCACTACTGTTTTGTCAAGGATAGAAAAGGTTCAAGCTATAGCCTGGAAAAAAAAAAAAAAAAAGAAGAAGAAGAAAGAAAGAAAAGAAATGAAACATGTCTTTTGATAATACTTTTGCATGAAAAAAGAATACATAAGCCAGTTGAGTAGTATGTATTTCTCCAAGACAGGCATGAGAATAAAAACAACGTGGGTAGTGGAGCTTCTTGAACTCCCTCGATAATGGTATAAAATTACAGTATGTTTTTGTGCTCTATTGAAAAACAAGTGTGTATGTGTGTGCACACCCAAATGTATATGTGGCTGATACGTGCCATGCGAATATGGTTACTATTATTGTGGATTAACTGTCCATTTGCTGCTTATTTATTTTTCCCTTAAGCATTTATGCATTCGTTTTCAGCCTCCCATGCATTCATCTTTCATTTTCCTGTTGGCCATGTAGTACGCTATCTAAAATATCTTTTCCTACTTTTAGGGCTCGTGGTCTGCCTAAACTAAAAGAGTCACGTTCCCATGAGTCCTTGCTGAGCCCTTGCAGTGCAGTAGAGTGTCTGGATCTTGGCAGAGGAGAGCCCGTGTCAGTGAAACCACTCCATAGTAGCATCCTTGGACAAGATTTCTGCTTTGAGGTAAAAAGCATAGAAAGAAGGAAGAGTGATTAAACACCAAACGGATTTTCTCTCCAGTAATTTTGTGATTTCATTACTATGGTATTGATGATTTGATCATCATTAAGTGACTCTCAGTTGCTGAAAATTACCTACTTAGAGGAAAAAGGTTGGGAATCTATTAATCTAATTACATTGGTCATTAAAGTTATTAATTATGGCTTCTCATTCCTTTTGGCCTAGTCTGCCTTCAAAATAAATGTGATCTTAGTATATTCTTGGCAGAGGTCACAAGCCTAACAATAACTAAGCTAGTATTTTAATTTTTCAGTCTTTGATAAAGGTATCTATCACCCAGCATGTTATCTTTCTCCTAAAAATTTAAGCCCCCAACTTTAGTGATTCTTTGAGGAGATTGACCAAGACCATAATTTTCTGACCATAATATGGTTGGTTTGAGATCTGAGACTATGTCTTATTTATTTTTATAATCCCCTGCATATAGCCCAGTCCCTGGCACATTGCAGGTGCCTAAATTCTTGAATGGATAAATTAATTGCCCTTCACCAGCAAATTATGACTATCACTTTTTATAAGGTAATTTGTCCCTCCCAAACTAAATGTAAACTCCCTCCTAAACTAAACTATTGGCCATTTCCAATTTAAAATTTAAAACTCTGTGTGTGTGTGTGTGTGTGTGTGTGTATAATTGTTAGGGTTATGATTTGATTAATTAACATGAACTTACTAAGTAACTAGTGATGAATCTTATGATAGATGGCATGGAAGTTGAAAGGTGTTTGATTCCTGTTCTTTTGGACCTGCCCTAGCCCAACGAAATATAATGCAAGCCAAATATGTAATCCAAAATTTTATTAAACCCAAATATCATCGTTTTAACATGTCACTAATATAAAATTATCAATAAGCTTTTTTACATCTTTTTTTTTTTAAGTTAAGTCTTCAAAAGCTGATGTGTATTATACATTGACAGTACATCTCATTTTGGACCAGCTACATTTCAGGTGCTCACTAGCTACCATATTGAACAGTACACATAATCTGATCTGATTTCACTGGGTTATAACCTCAGATTGAGTTAATATGTGAGCACACTTCAACAATTTGAACAGGTCATTTATTGGTGTTCTTTTTTACAGAAGTCAGTTGAATTTTTTTGTATTTGTGGAACTCAGTTCAACAGGCTGTACACCAGGCCCAGTGTTAGGTGCTGAGGTATAAAGATAGCATAGTTCATTTTTAAAGGAAAATGATAACAGTGGTCAGTAAGAAATGGGTTCCAAAGACAGTAATTCAACAGTGCTGACTCTTTTTACTTTCACTTAGTACCTGTTTTGTAATATTATAGTGAAGGCAGTCCTGAGAGATTTGACAAGCTGTTTTAGAGGCTCTCTTGTGTTTTCAGCTATTGTTTTGTTAACTCACTCAGAATCGAGCATATTTGTTTACAAGTGTTGAAGATGTGGCCTGAAGGTTTTTAATTTTGATATTTCTGAACTGAAGGCCAGTTTTAAGTTCCTGACCTAAATTCTCAATGGCCTTTGTTCTCCTACCTGGAAATGCATATGTATGCTACCCACATACGAGAACAAAAAGCAGATGTAGGTGTAGAATATAGACATCTCAGAACTACCAAATATCATTTCTGTTTTCTGAATTATGATTTGGGTTCATAGCATATTCCTAAACTTTTAAATGATACAATGATGAAAACACAGCCCGCAAGCCCTATGTTTCCTTTTCTCTAATCTTTTATGTTGAAGGTTACCTACTTAAGTGGAAGTAAATGCTTCAGCTGTAACTCCGCTTCAGAGAGAGATAAGTGGATGGAAAACCTTCGTAGGACAGTTCAACCAAATAAGGTAATAGTGGCTTTGAGTGTCTAAAAATGTATAACTCTGTAATCAGTAAGTTGATAGAAGGTAAATGCAGCAATCATACCTTAATTTTTATAGTGCTTATAAAGCACATTTACTTTTACGCATGTTATACTCGAAATAATCTTATTGCAGATATTACTGTGATTTTACCAATATGGGTAAGAAGACTCCAAAGTTGGGGCGCTTGGGTGGCTCAGTCGGTTAAGTGTCTGATTTCGGCTCAGGTCATGATCTCACTATTCGTGAGTTCAAGCCGCACGTCGGGCTTTGTGCTGACATCAGAGCCTGGAGCCTGCTTCAGATTCTGTGTCTCCCTCTCTCTCTGCCCCATCCCCTCTCATGCTCTGTCTCTCTCTCTCAAAAATAAATAAACATTAAAAAAAAAAGACTCTGAAGTTATGTGACATGCCCATGTCCAAAGCTGTGCACGACAGAAATGGGACTAGAACACTAGTTTCCGAACTGCCTCTTTTTTTATTTGCAGAAACTAGGCCAGTTACCACTAGGCTGGCTATATTAGAACTTACATGATATTTTTTTAACCCAAGTAAATTGAGCACATAAGGCTAAGATTCTGATATCTTCTTGTTTAGAGTTTGCTATTATCCTGAACAAAGAGATAGCAATCCCTTTCATTATTTAATGACCACCCTTAATAAAGTATATAGTCAGTATCACCTCCTGTAAAGGAAAATGTTGTTCTTCTGGGATTTCAGCTTTCAAACTCGAACTCGTTGTTTTTTTATAGGACAATTGCAGACGAGCTGAAAATGTTCTTCGTTTATGGATCATTGAAGCCAAGGACCTTGCCCCTAAAAAGAAATATTTCTGTGAACTGTGCCTTGATGATACCCTCTTTGCTCGTACAACCAGCAAGACCAAAGCAGATAATATTTTCTGGGGTGAACATTTTGAATTCTACAGCCTTCCACCTCTTCATAGCATCACAGTTCACATTTATAAAGATGTGGAAAAAAAGAAAAAAAAAGACAAGAATAATTACGTCGGGCTAGTCAACATTCCCACTGCCAGTGTGACTGGTCGCCAGTTTGTAGAAAAGTGGTACCCAGTGAGTACCCCTACGCCCAACAAAGGAAAGACAGGCGGACCTTCTATTCGGATTAAATCGCGGTTCCAAACTATCACCATTCTGCCTATGGAGCAATACAAAGAATTTGCAGAATTTGTCACCAGCAACTACACCATGCTGTGTTCTGTCCTTGAACCAGTAATTAGTGTGAGAAATAAAGAGGAGTTGGCTTGTGCCTTAGTGCACATTCTTCAAAGTACCGGCAGAGCCAAGGTAAGTGGAAAAGGAGGGTTACATTACCCAAAATCTCTTCCCTACATTTTATGAACAAATAACCATACTATGTTTGGTATAGAGATCCAAATTGGAGAAGTATGCTTTGCTATCAGTAAAAAATATATAAAAATAAAAAAGTAGGAAGGAAACCTATTAGTAGTTGTCACATGCAGAAAAGATGGGGATTATAAAACAAAGAAGTAACATGGAGACACCAACAGATATTTATTTAAAATCCATTTGCGCGAAACATAGATACCAGGGCTAGCTCCTTATTATCTGACAGAACAAATGGTAGAATTGGTGTGCTAATCTCACAGTGTGTTCAAGATTATCTTTAGTTCCAGAGTGTGCTGTATGATGGTTTTGCTCCTCACTATATATATTTTTTAATGTTTATTTATTTTTGAGAGAGAGAGGTACAAAGTGCGAGCGAGGAAGAGGCAGAGAGAGAGGGAGACACAGGATCCGAAGCAGGCTCCAGGCTCTGAGCTGTCAGAACAGACCCTGACGTGGGTCTCAAACTCATGAATTGCGAGATCATGACCTAAGCCAAAGTCAGATGCTTAACCAACTGAGCCACCCAGGCACCCCACCTAACTATGTTTTAAGTTAAGATTAACTGATGACTCTGTTCCCTAGTCACAGAAGTAGGAATTCCAGAAGCATAGTGGGCATCAGCAAGAGTCTTCATGGAATTAAAATCCCTTGGTATTTCCAAGGGATATTATTTAACTGGTAGCTGTTTGATGACAGTTTTTTTTTTTAATATGAAATTTATTGTCAAATTGGTTTCCATACAACACCCAGTGCTCATCCCAATAGGTGCCCTCCTCAATGCCCATCACCCACCCTCCCCTCCCTACCATCCCCATCAACCCTCAGTTTATTCTCAGCTTTTAAGAGTCTCTTATGGTTTGGCTCTCTCCCTCTCTAACTTTTTTTTTTTTCCTTTCCCTCCCCCATGGTCTTCTGTTAAGTTTCTCAGGATCCGCATAAGAGTAAGAACATATGGTATCTGTCGTTCTCTGTATGACTTATTTCACTTAGCCTAACACTCTCCAGTTCTATCCACGTTACTACAAAAGGTCATATTTCATTCTCTCTCATTGCCAAGTAGTATTCCATGTTTCATGATAGTTTTATCTAACTCCATCCTGGATAGAAGAAAAAATTGAGGAAGATGGAAAAAAAAAGGAATATACTAATTATATGAAGAAACCCACCCAACTGATAGACTCTGTGATCAGCCTGAACTATGATAATTACCATCTCTATGAGCCATATTCACTAGCCTGAGTCTCCATTATGTTGTATGCAAATGGATTATGGTAAAACCGTATTTTAGATGTAGAAGATTTCACAGCTAGAATAATTTATTTAGAACCAAACAATAAAATTAAATGCTTTTAAGATTTCTTGATATAAATCAGAATATATCCATATATCCAATTAATAGTCCCTTATCTAACTGCCTTCCTACTGATTATCATTTTTGTAGTTGAATTTTGTGATAATAATTTTAAGTTTTCTAGTGTTACAAATAGCTTACAGGTTTGGGGTCAGGTGTCATTGAAATTTTGAGTCTCATCTTTGAAATTGTACGGATTTGTTCATTCTGCTCTTTTATTACTTGAGGTTCAAGGATATGTATGTAGGATATTTTTCAACAACCTTATTGAGATACAGTTTACATATAATACACCCATTTTAAGTGGAAAATACAATGAGTTTTGCATATAATGTACCCCGGGAAACCACAACAATCAAGATAAAGAAAGTTACCTTCACCCCGATAACTTTCCACCTGTTCCTTAGTATATGAGTTTTAATAGTGACCCCTCACTTTGTTGAGCTTCCCCAGAGTAAATCTCATTAATGTTCAAAATGCTTAAATTTAAAATAAAAGTAAGTCAGCATATTTCCTTTGTTTTTGGTTTTGGAGACTTTGAAATATACAATGGATATATTACATCCATTGTATGTATATATACATATATATCACAAATACATGATGTTGTTACATTTAAACTGAACAACAGTAAACATTGAATTTTACATCAAGTTAATTTTTTTTTGAGATTATTTACTTATTTTGAGAGAGAGGGAGGGGCAGAGACAGAAGAAGAGAGAGAATCCCAAGCAGCCTCTGCACTATCAGCCCAGAACCTGACATGGGGCTCGATCTCACAAACTGTGAGCTCATGACCTGAGATGAAATCAAGAGTCAGATGCTTAATGGACTGAGCCACTCAGGTGCCCCCATCAAGTTAATTTTTAGGACTGTTGGGAAAAGGAGCAGTTATTTCTTAAGGGCTTTATTTCTCTTTATGCCTTTTTCCTGGATGGATGGATGGACGGAAGGATGGATGGATGGAGGTAGGTAGGTAGGTAGGTAGGTAGGTAATCAGCCTAGAAAATGAGTTGAAGTGCTAAGTTTAAGAAATTCCATGTTGACACTGTGGACCAATTTGTAACTATTATATATTGAACACCTAATATGTACCAGAAACTATTAAATGCTGAAAATCTAGAGATGACTAAAAATACACACTGTCTTTGGCCTCATGGGGTTTATAGTCTTCTGGGGAAAACAGATAATAATTGAGTACTTACAGAAATAAATGTGTGATTACAGTCAGAAGTACAGAGAAAAAAGAAAACAAGACATAGGCACTACAAGAATGGGGAATACGGGACCTGACGGATGCTGGTCAGAGAAGGCTTCATTGAGGAAATTATGTACACACTAGGATCCAAAGGATTTGAGGAATTACCTCCATGCCCCTGGGGGCAGGAACAAGGGTGGGAGTGAAGCAGAACTGAGAACAGCATTTCTAGAAGCTTTGTGGTAAATAGCATCTTGTGTTAAAAAGGTCTTGATATATTCAAGGGCCTTAAAAAAAAAAAAAAAAAGCCCATTGAAACTGGGACAGAATGCAGAGAATGGTATATGAGGAGGTTGGGAAGGTAGACAGAAGCCAGAAAATGTAGAGACTCGTAGGCCACATGCAAAAGTATGGTCTTTATCTAAAGTGTAATGGAAAACCTTTGAAGGAACTTTAAACTTAGAGCTGGTGGTACCTAAGCTTTTATCCTGGCTAACTTTTTTTCTTACAAATGAATCAGGCACCTTTAGTGTTAAAGCAGCATTTCCAGGATGTCTTATTATTTCATCGGTTTCTTCTAACATATATTATTTATTCGGTTGCTTTGTGCCTGACTGAACATTATTCCACCAGGATTTTCTGACCGACTTGGTGATGTCTGAGGTGGATCGCTGTGGAGAGCATGATGTCTTGATCTTCAGAGAGAACACCATTGCCACCAAATCCATTGAGGAATACCTCAAGTTGGTGGGACAACAGTATCTTCATGACGCATTGGGTATGGAGAAGCAAAACATTGCTTTCTTTGCCTTTCAATTTTGTTTTTTCACCCTCATAGGACAAACAGATTGAACTCAAATTCAGCAGGTTACTAAATCCTAGCTGACTAGAGTGTTAAAGTTTGAGTTTCAGCTGTAAGCCTTTGCACTACTCACCAGTAGTACTGGTTTATTGCACGTTGGTTTATTACAATAAATGTACAGAAAGAGAAAGCCCATCAGTATATGCTGCTACTCCCAGGCGCTCAAGTTCCTGATGCTGAGATACACACTATGAGTAATGTCACTACTAGATCTGGGGGCACCCGTTTCCCCCAAAGTGCTGGTTATTTACATTATGATATAAATAGGTTATGTAATTCTTGAAAGTGTTAACATTTGTTATCATGCATTGAAAGTGAAAAAACTCTTACCAGTTCCCACAGCTCCCAAGTTTTGCCTTCAAGATCTCCAGAATTTTTAACAATTACTAAATTTTGCCCAGTCAGTAGTTCTTGCTGACTAGGCTACTCACCTAGAATTCCAGATCTGGTCTTGAAATTCACGCAGTTAACCTCTAGAGTAAGGCACTGGGCTGGGTGATATACATCATGATAAGGCAGATGTGAGTTTCTTGAAGAACAATTTCTTTTATCTCCATATCTCCAGTACTTCCCACAGAATGTAGAGCAGTACCATCGTACGGAAACATAATGTGAGTTGTATGTAATTTAAATTTCTTAGTGGTCACAGTGTTTTTAAAAGGGTAAGGAGAAACAGGCAAAATTAATTTTATTGATATTATAGTTAACCCATTATATCCAAATACTATTTAGCAAGCTATCAAAATAAAAGTTATTAGTGAGGTAGTTTACTTTTTTTTCATACTAGTTCTTCAAACTTTAGTGTGTATTTTGCATTTATTACACATTCCAGTTTGCACTAGCCACATTTCAAGTGCTCAGTAGTCACATGTGATTATGAAGGTTAGACAGTTATGTTGAATGAATGGATAGATTTTTGCCCTCAAGGATTTTATAAGATAGGGAGATAAGAAAGATAAGGATATCCCTGTAGCCAAAGAGAGAGAGAGAGTGCAAGAGAGCCTGTGCTTTTTCAAAGTATTAAAGAAATTATTGTAGCTGATGGGATTATGGAATTTCCCATGTAAGATACATAAACAATGTGTGTGTAGCTTGAAAGGCAGAAAGGTTAAATAAAAACAGATATTGGACAAGGGAAGTGGTAGGGATTGGCATAGGGAAAGAACCATACTGATAAAAAGGCATAGCAGTGTGAGAGAGCCAGGCACGTATGAAATAAAACCAATTAGCTAAAAAATGAAATGAAAAAGACAAGTCAACAACAACAAAGAAGAAAAACATTTAGAACCAAATTGTTGAGAGCGTTGAATGCCAAGCTGAGGGGTTTAGATTTTAACAGTAATCACTGGTGAGCCAACTGCAGGTTTTGAGCAGGCAGTTTTCAATAGAATCAGTTTAACAAAGTGATTAAAATGGGTTGGTGAAGAAAGCAACTGAAAACAGAGACCAGTGAAGAAGCCATTGTAAGAAGGAGGGTAAGAAACCAAGAGCCTCTGGTTGATGTGATCACCAAGAGTAAGAGGTAAGGTGGATCTGAGAAATATTCAAGAAGTTGAGCTGATGGGACCTGGCAACTTCAATTTGTGAGAATATGCCAGGGTTGGGGGTGGAGACCAGTTATTACAATGAATATTGGGCCTTGGTTACGAGAAGGATGATGAGGTTCTCAACAGAGGTAAAGAACACAGAAGTAGTAGGCTTGAAAGATGGAAAATGATATTTCCACTTCATGGGTATTCAATTTGAAGTTCTAATAGGAAATCCCAGGGGTTCTAGGTAAGAAATCTCAAGACATTTGCCTAGGTGTCTCCTGGAAATTTAGGACCGAGTTACCCATGTGGAGGGATAAATGAAGCTACAAGATTACAAGAGCAGAAAGAGACTGGGCCAGAGACAGGTCTTACAGTGCACCTACGCTTGTGATATAGATGGAAGGAAGAGGAGGAATCAGGAAAGTGATCACAAAGAAAAAGCATGCGTGCGCACATGCACACAAAGCAGGAAAACCAGGAAAATCCTGAGTCCTAGACACCAAAAGAAATGAAAGCAGCAACATCCTCAAGAGATTGAGGAAGGTAGAGGTTAAGAAAGAAAAAATGGCTATTGCATTCGGTAACTTCACTAGTGGTGGCTGGGACTGCCATCAGGAGGACAGGAACTGGGTTGTACAGGGTAAATGTGAATGACTGCTCAAGAAATAGGACCACTGTGCTTACAAGAAGTAGACTCACTATAGTAGCCATTAGTTCCTACTCTGCAGAAGTAAATTATTTCTCTTCCTGCGTCCTGTCTTCGTATTCTTTTCTCTAAGTTATGTGCTTTAGTTTAAGATCTAGTGGGAATTTACAAGAATAGTGAATATGTATTTTCATTGATACAAAAGTTACAGAGATTCATAGTCTCACATAAAGAGCTTTTTACAGTCATATCAGAAAGTATATCTCATGGCTTCCTTCAGTGATTTGTATTGCCTTCTAAAAGGCAATGATGAAGCATCTCAACCATACGTAGTCTCCATTATATGGACATAGGGGTAAATTATGTGTAGACCACCTACCTCTTAAAAATCAAATATCTACATTCTGCCATTCAGTGTGCTATACAGGATTTCCAAATAAATAATTTCCAAAGTGAAAAGTAGATGCAAGTACTTTGATAGGACTGTGAATAATTAGTTGATGGGCTAAATGAGACATGAAAATTCAGTGAGCATGGGAACAAATTCACATAACCCAACAAAGATCTCTTCCAAGAGCAAGGACCAGGGTAGTGAAAATAGCTGCCGCTTCCAAGCACGTAAACAAAATTAATTGGTAAGCTTCTTCAGGGCAGAGATTCTCCTGTCTTCTTCCCACTTAACTGCCCACAGTTCTAGTTAGCCTTTATATCTTAGACTCTCAATGGCTGATTTTTCTGCTATATTTTACTTTTATAACAGAAACTGCCTTTTGAAAACAACTTACAGAGTATCTGTCTTGGAGCCAGTGTAAATTCAGACTTATTTTATATGGTTTGACATAGTAATAAGTGAATTTTCAAATAGTAATCCCGAAGAACTGCAAAATTTTCAGTTACCTTATAAAGATTGAATTATTTTTGTCATACAAGACTGTACTTACTATGGCAGGAGCCTCTAATCCTTCAGTAAGTATCAAAGAAAAAGGCTTCACAGTGAAGTCTCCGTAAACCAAAAAATTAAATTAATAAGGACGGCTGAGCACTCAGAATAATTAAAGTTCAGTTATATTTCATACACTTTGGGCAAAAAAATAGATGTTCTTTCCAGACTGCCTGAAGAATTCTCAGAAAACTTAGTTAAAAGTTACCAGTCATATTATACAATATGTATTTATCTTGATTAAGGCATTATTATGTACTGCACAGACATAACTGAGGTGGCTCAGTTAGACTTGACTTAAAGCTTCCACCTGTTAACACCTTTTACCTTTCTGACTAAAATCAGATTGCACGTTGATACCCTGTGACACACAGAAATACCATCTATGAGATACAGAAAAGCCCCTGATTTCCACCCTTGGTGACAGAGGCAAATTTTATTTTAGCAATGATATGGCCATACCTACTGACTTATTTATACACAATTTGGATGCTAGATAGTAATGAGTTAATGATTTACATAGAAAACACGCCATAGAACGTTCTAGGTACAAAGTCACATTTAAACAATATAGTAAGCACCCCTTTGGCTCTGATCTTTTTCAAAGACAAGTGAGCAAATGCAAATGGATTACTGAATCTATCTCAATAATTTTTGATCAGGTAAGCAGCTTCTAGGTGCAAATCTATAAAAGGTTTGCCTTTCAGTGTGGTGTTTTCCACATTATCAGACAGGTTATAGTTTCAAAGGTGAAAATAATTCTCTCAGTTTGGGAGGACTTTAAATATATCATAATCAGGTAAAAAAATCTTTAGACAATTGATTTATATAAATTTTGTTTTAAGTTTATTTACTTTGAGAGAGACAGAGACAGCACAAGCAGGGGAGGGGCAGAGACAGAGGAGAGAGAAACCCAAGCAGGCTCCGTGATGTGAGCTTAGGGCCCGATGTGGGGCTCGAACTCATGAAATGTGAGATCATGACCTGAGCTGAAACTGAGGATCAGACGCTCAACCAACTGAGCCACCCAGGCACCCCTAGACAACTGATTTACTTCTGGACCCTTGTATTATTTATTTGGCTCTTGGAGAGTAAAAAATAATTCTTAAAGTTTATCAATGATTCATTAATATTAGTATTGTTTCCCTAAACTAGATATAGCCTTAAAGAACTCACTAAACAGAATATTAATGGTATACATTTAGAGGTGTGCCAACTTTTATGCGGAATATTTGACATTGATGACTTAGTTTTAAATTTAGCTGCTCTTTTTTAATATAATTTATTGTCAGCTTGGCTAACATACAGTGTATATAGTGTGCTCTTGGTTTTGGGGGTAGATTCCCGTGATTCAACACTTACGTAAAACACTCAGTGCTCATCCCAACAAGTGCCCTCTTCAATGCCCATCATCCATTTTCCCCTCTCTCCCACCTCCCAACTGTCAGATTGTTCTCTGTATTTAAGAGTCTCTTATGGCTTGCCTCCCACCCTCTCTGTTTGAAACTATTTTTTTCCCCTTCCCTTCCCCCATGGTCTTCTGTTAAGTTTCTCAAGTTCCACATATGAGTGAAAACATACGATATCTGTCTTTCTCTGACTGACTTACCTCACTTAACATAATACTCTCCAGTTCCATCCATGTTGCTGCAAATGGCAGGATTTCATTCTTTCTCATTGCCAAGTAGTATTCCATTGTACATCTAAACCACGTCATCTTTATCCTTTCATCAGCTGATGGACATTTAGGCTCTTTCCAGAATTTGGCTACTGTTGAAAGCACTGCTGTAAACATTGGGGTACATATGCCCCTATGCATCAGCACTCCTGTATCCTTCAGGTAAATTCCTAGCAGTGCTATTGCTGGGTCATAGGGTAGACCTATTTTCATTTTTTAAGGAACCTCCACACTTTTCCAGAGCGGCTGCACCAGTTTGCATTCCCACCAACAGTGCAAGAGGGTTCCCGTTTCTCCACATCCTCGCCAGCATCTGTTGTTGCCTGAGTTGTTAATGTTAGCCATTCTGACGGGTGTGAGGTGGTATCTCAGTGTGGTTTTGATTTGTATTTCCCTGATGATAAGTGATGTTGGGCATCTTTTCATGTGTCTGTTGGCCATCTAGATGTTTTCTTTAGAAAAGTGTCTATTCGTGTCTTCTGCCCATTTCTTCACTGGATTATTTGTTTTTCGGGTGTTGAGTTTGGTAAATTCTTTATAGATTTTGGATATTAACCCTTTATCCGATATGTCATTTGCAAATATCTTTTCCCATTCCATCGGTTGCCTTTTAGTTTTGTTGATTGTTTCCTTTGCAGTGCAGAAGCTTTTTATCTTGATGAGGTCCCAGTAGTTCATTTTTGCTTTTATTTCCCTTGCCTTTGGAAACATGTCAAGCAAGAAATTGCTGCAGCTGAGGTCAAAGTGGTTGTTGCCTGTTTTCTCCTCTAGTGTTTTGATGGTTTCCTGTCTCACATTTAGCTCTTTCGTCCATTTTGAGTTTATTTTTGTGACTGGTGTAAGAAAGTGGTCTAGTTTCATTCTTCTGCATGTTGCTATCCAGTTCTCCCAGCACCATTTGCTAATGACTGTCTTTTCCCCATTCGATACTCTTTCCTGTTTTGTCAAAAATTAGTTGGCCACCCATTTGTGGGTCCAATTCTGGGTTCTCTATTCCATTGGTCTATGTGTCTGTTTTTGTGCCAATACCATACTGTCTGGATGATTACAGCTTTGTAGTAGAGTAAATTTAGGTGTTCTTTAAATGACGTAAATTGTGTGGAAGCACATGGTATAGGGGACATTTCTCAATGTCACATGTCACATGTCACATACATGTCACATACATGTCACATACATGTCACATGTCACATACAAATCTTGTGAGAATTTATGAATATTTTTGGGTGTTTTCACTTTATGAAAAATTATTTTTAAATTGCATGTCTAGAGCCCCTACTAAGTGCCTTGCACCATATTGGATACTTTTCTATTCATGCATTATTTCTGATCCTTGCCACAGATCTGTAAGGGTGGGAGTTATTGATGCCATTTTATTAATAAGGCAGCTGAAACTCAGACTTTTAGTTAAATAACTTCTCAAGGCTCCCCAGTAATTAAGTGATTTGACCTTAGGTCTGTCTGATTCCAAAGCCTTTACTTTTTCCATCTACTAATTTCCTATTCTCCAAACATTTTCTTCCAAATAATCATTTCCCATCCTCTATTATAGCTACTTTTTAAATCTTCACTTGCCTCACTACTTACCCTTTTGATAGAAAATACTCCTCCTGATGCTACTGCTAATTAATTTTGCAGAAGTTTTTGTTCATGTCCATGAAATCTATTATAACTAGCCTGAACTTTGAATGATATGAGCAGATTTGAAAGGATCTTTGCAAGATCTACTCCTTTGTCCTAAAGACCTGTAAAAACCCAAGAATAAGGGTGTCTGGGTGGCTCAGTCGGTTGAGTGTCAGACTTTGGCTCTGGTCATGATCTTGCAGTTCATGAGTTTGAGCCCCACATCGGGCTCACTGCTGTCAGTGCCAGGCCCTCTTCGGATCCTCTGTCTCCCTCTCCTTTTGCCCCTCCCCTGCTCACACTCTTTCTCTCTCGAAAATAAACAAACATTAAAAAAAACAAGAATACATGCTATCATTTCTGATAAATATTTATTGAACATCTGCAATGCTTTGAGAGCTATTTGGTAGGCTGGAGATTCAAACATGAATAGAAGCTGGACCTGACCTCCAAGGGTATTCATCCTAGAGGTGTGAACATGAGACAGACATGTGAACAAAGAGCACAAAACATTGTGAAACACAGAACACTAGAACATACACAAGGTATGGTGTATAGTGGAGGATAAACAAGTAAGGAAAGGATTTGTTCGTTCAGGGAACGAACAATCTATATCCTATAGAGGATGGGATATATAAACAGTGCTTCTAAGCTTCTATGAAGAAATGTCTGCTACATTTTTTCTACTACGTTGAATGACTATCCCCTTTACAAGAGGTAAGCCTAGAGACCCTTACTCAGATCTATGTTTGACACCAACCAGCATTAGCACTAACACCTTAGGTGGGTATTCAGTCAAGCGTGGGTTCTTTTTTCTTCTAAAATAATAACAACATTATTCATCCTGGTAGAGCAGCCTTATAACAAATAACGAGTTCCTGCTAATTAAATATATTTGTGGAGCACTTGGGTGGCTCAGTCAGACGTTAAGCCTCTGACTTTGGCTCAGGTCATGATCTCGCAGTCCGTGAGTTCGAGCCCCACGTCAGCCTCTGTGCTGACATCAGAGCCTGGATCCTGCTTCAGATTCTGTGTCTCCCTCTCTCTCTGCCCCCCCCCCACCTCAAAAATAAAGAATTTGTGGTTTCAGGTAAAAGATTGAAAGCTGTATCATTGTTGAAAGTATGATCATTATTATTATTTTTATAAATACCACGATGGTGAGGTTAGCGATTGCAGTTTTTCTGCTTCCAAGATGAGGAAGATAAACATCATATGTGGGAGGTGGTAACCCTTGGGGGTCTAAAGCAGCAGCAATCCTTCATGCCCTCCATGTCAGGTCTCAGAAAGAAATTCCCGTTATACATTTTAGGACAGAAATCCTAAATCCTTTTATTCTGTTCAGGAAGACGCTGTTCATAGTTACACTACCTGTCACCTTCTCTCTTCAAACAGGGGAGTTCATCAAAGCTCTGTACGAGTCAGATGAGAACTGTGAGGTGGAGCCCAGCAGGTGTTCCTCTAGTGAACTGATAGAGCATCAGAGCAACCTGAAAATGTGCTGTGAGCTGGCTTTCTGCAAGATCATCAACTCGTACTGGTGAGCAGGTGTCAGTGCCTCAGCCTCTGCTCGTGGAACTTCAGTTTTTCCATGTAAAAGTCATCACAGTGTCAACTGTGGTATCTCCCACCCAGAGAAAGGGCTTAGGGGGAAGATGGAAAGTTTCCCTAATATAGTCCCCTCTGAAGTCCAAACCTCCACTGTAAGCAGAAGCACCTGTGAACTATCTACATAAATATAATATTTCCCCAGAATAGGAGCACCACGTCCTCTAATTCCCAAAGTATTTCAATGCCTTTCTGAAGTGTTTACCAGTGTTAGACAGTTGTGTTAATGATTTTTGATCATTGCTCCAACCCCTGCAATTGGTAAGATTTTGGAAGTTTTGAAGAACGCTCTTTAGAGAGATTATGGTAAGCTCTATTAAACCAGATGGTTCAGTCAGGAGCCTCATGCCATTTTCCTACGTTGCAAAACTAAATTTACACTAATCCCTGAGTTTTATGGCTGTGGGTTTCCAGTCTCCATCTGGGCTTCCGTGAATTTTCCACCAACTCGAAGCCATGAATCAGGAAGAATTCTCTCCACTAGGCTCTCCTCTTAGCCTGGCTCTAGAGCAGGTGTGTTGGGCCAGATGGGATCACTTGTGTCTTCTTGGGTTATGGTACTTTTGTATTTAGAGGTTTTGATCTTTTTTCCTTCCCCAGTGTTTTCCCTCGTGAGTTGAAAGAAGTGTTTGCGTCATGGAAGCAGCAGTGCCTGAACCGTGGCAAGCAGGACATCAGCGAGCGGCTCATCAGTGCCTCGTTATTTCTGCGTTTTCTGTGCCCAGCCATTATGTCTCCCAGTCTTTTCAACCTGATGCAGGAGTATCCTGATGACCGCACGTCTCGGACTCTGACTCTAATTGCCAAGGTCATTCAGAACCTGGCTAACTTTGCCAAGTAGGTGTCACTGCTATAAGCACTTTTAAAAACATTGTTTAAAAAAAATACGTGACACCTAAAATTTGGATGGGGGTGGGGAGCCTCATCACTCGTATTACAAGATTTTCGTTATAGTGGTATTCAACATAGAAGAAAGAAGAAACAGCTTAATATTCACTTTACAGAGGAATGGTTCAGTAACCTATGGTACATGCATTCAGTAGAATATTTGCAGCCACCACAGTGTTCACCAAAAATGTCCAATAATATGGAAAATGATGCAGATACAATTATACTATATGGAAAGTGCTATTCAAAACTTTAGCAAAAAAGAAAAAGGATACTAGAAGATACATATGCTGTTATTCCAGAAATATGTTAATACAAAAACTAAAGTATAAAACGTTAGGAGAAACCATCTGACAAACTCAGTGGTTACATTATCTAAGACAATTGGCCTGGCCCCTTCAAAGAAAAAAGTCAATGTCATGAAAAATTGAAAAGATCGAGAGGGACTATTCTAGATTTTAAAAGACTGCAATGCTTGAATCTTAACTGGATCTGAACTGGGAAAAAAAAAAATCTATAAGTCATTTTGGGGACAATTAAATATGGACTATATATAAGATGATTTAAAAGTTTTAGCGTGATAATAGCATTGGTTTATGTAAGAGATGTTCCTTATTCTGAAGAAATGAGTGCTAATGTATTTAGAGTTTATGTCTGCAACTTAGTTTAAAATGGTTCAGCAAAAAAAAAAAAAAAAAAAGTATGTAGAGAGAAAGTGAAAGCAAACTTGGCAAAATGTTAGCAGTGGGTTAATGTAGAGGAATGGCATATGGTTGTTTGTTGTATATTCTTTCAACTTTTATATAGGTTTAAAATTTTTTAAAAAGGGAGTTAGAAAACCACTGGGGAGGAAATGCACTCACATGTAAACAGCAGCTATGTTTGGGTGGTAGAGTGTGTCCACTCACACTCTTTTCTTGCCACTTTTCATTGTTTCCAAAAAAGACAAGATTCTCTATTAGCAGCGTATTGAAGGAAGAAAGTGGAACTTCAATGAGACAGATTGTTTTCTAGTGTAAATATTGGCTTTTTGGAAGTGTACTATTTTAACTTTGTGTACCCTATATTTACAGCAGCACAGAAATAGACATATTTACCCATATTTGAGCTAATTCTGCTAAAAATTACTTCTAGCTTATTTTGAAAGAAATTTTCTGGGCTGAAGATACCTCGAATTTAGATGGGCAAAGAAGAGAGGTTCTTCTCTAGCAAAAATAAATAGCATGCAGTGCACACAGGCTTGGAGAAGCGGCATATATTCAGGAGACTCTGAAGAAGCTAGCAATATTGAAGGTTTGTACCGATGAGCATGTGGTAGGCAGACGAAGGTTATTTACAGAGAGCTCTAGATACCAGAAAAAAGAGAGTTAGCTTTCGCCAACAGAGACTAGAAGGCTATGCAAAGTATTTGATTGTTACATCAGTATTAGGAAAGTATGTTTTAGCATTTATCACTTAGCAGATTATAAATTAGTCACTTACCTCCCCAAAATAAAAATAAAAAATGTAAAGCTCAGTGTAAAGTCAACTCAGACGTCTCTTTTCCTGAATATGTCCTTTCTCATTTTCTCTCCCTCTACTTCAGATTTGGTAACAAAGAAGAATACATGGCATTCATGAATGATTTTTTAGAACATGAATGGGGTGGAATGAAGCGCTTTCTTTTGGAGATCTCTAATCCGGACACCATCTCGAACACGCCAGGCTTTGATGGTTACATTGATCTGGGCCGAGAGCTTTCAGTTTTGCATTCCTTACTGTGGGAAGTAGTTTCCCAACTTGATAAGGTAAAGTAGGCTGGAAGCATAATGGGAGATGGGAGATAGAGAATGTTAATGTACCTGGATTCTGGAAAGTATCCACAGAGTGACAGCCTTCACGCTTCCTGCTAGTCGAAAACGACCTTTTGTGCTAGAAGTCTGGGAGTAAATAGCTATCAGTTCTGCATCAAATACGTGCCCTCCAAACCAGGAACTTCTAGAAAGCCATGAGATTATTCACATATATTTTTAAGAAATTAGCTGAATTAATGGAGTATATATTTCTATAAATACATACATATATGTATGTAACATTATATATAGCATGTCTAAAACCTTGCCTGGAAACTAACATCAAATATTGCCATACGCAGGTTTATTCGTGTATAAGCAGGATGAGATAAAACCTCATAATAATCCTAACAAAAGTGTGGACTTGGGAAAATATTGAGACTATTATGTTTAAGTGGTTTAACTCATGTGATTTTTTTTTTTTATTCTGCAAGTCAGAGGGTTCAATGTAACTATTAGTACTACGGAGTTGCATGGGATCTGAAAATCCCGATGTTTTCTTTCTCTACAGATGTGAATTTTAAAAACAGAAAATACTATTTTTAATCATTTATTTTCTGAGTATAAGCTAAGAATCTTGTTATATACCATATTAGTAACTAAATACATACCATGCCAATCATTTGCTTCCTTCTGGAATTTTTCAAAGAGGAATCAAATTTATAATGGAAAGTAGTCTTAGACTCTGGCTAGGTTTATCACAATAATTATTTATTGATGTTTTTGTTTGCTACAGGTACTTCATAAATAGGTGTGGTGGTATGTTAGAATAACTTCAAAAGCAAAGTTATTTTTTTGTGATAAGAATGTATTTGTTTTCCTCCACTTTCCTATTATCCTTAAAAATGTTGTACCGATAAAATGGGGGAGGGGAGTAAAACCTATTAATAAAGACCACTTTCCTGAGGCAATGTAAATGGTAGGGTGTCCTACCATTTGTAAAATAGTAAACTCTTATTCTTGAGGGCCCCTTCTTCACTTGTAGGAGTACTAGCTAGATTTTGAGTTGCAGCTATGCTGAGGTAAATTCCTTGAATACAAATCATGGCTCAAGAAAGTTGAGCAGGTAAAGGCTATTCTTGAGGTGGCGTTTGAGTGCCCATTCTACCCATTGGAGCAGAGTTGAAGAGACTTGGTTGTTGAGAAGACAAAGGAGACCCAGAGGCAGTCTTGTAGAACTGCCCTAGAGTTGAAGGGTCCCAAAGGACTCCATAAGAATAAGAACTCCCCCAAAGAAAAAAATGATTGAGATGGATAAATCCAATACTAAGAAGCTACTCTTTGTTGAATAACTGCATCGGTGGGATGCGGATACAGTAATCTTGTGAAATAGGCCTGGTTGATTTGGGGCTGAGGTCCTTTCAACAGGCTTTGCTATGTAAACATGCTTTGTCCTTTTTAATCTGTGTTTAGTCCTGGGAACCAGGGGTAAATCTAGACATATCTCACAGAGTTTACCTGCTTTTGCTGTTTAAAAAAAGATTGTCTTGCTGATGCAAACCCAGTTGACAATAGGTCAGAGTTCCCTAAAGGAAATGGGATAGTAGATGGCAGTATATCATCTGTGTTCCCTGAAGTGCTCCAGACCCCTGAATGCAACACCTTCCTGTATGTTGGCATGCATTTCTTTTCTCACATGATGCCTTTTCTTTGGAAGTTTCATCACACTAGCCGATCCTCTGGTCTCGAAGTCCTTTGGTTAGAAGGTGTTTGGTTCTTCCCCTACCCTACCCCACCTTGATCTACTAGCCTTCCAAAGATTTAGTTTGCTTTGCATGCCTATTTTAGTTGGAATGGCAATAGTTTGGTTGTTTTGAGCATGTCTTTTAATTTTTATTTGCATAATCCTAATTTCTATTTCCTTTCTTTCCTCGATGTCTGCTGCACCTTGTTTCGCCTCCTCCATTCATCTCGACGCCATGGTTCTGCTGCTCCATAACAATGCATTATGAACCTGCCACTCCCATATGCAAACACCTACCCTTCCCTCCAACCTACACCCCTCCATCAATGGGCATCGTTGTCCCAAAAACAATCCTTGGTGGATGTCGCAATGCTTATTATCCAATTAGGGTGAAAATTCCTTCCTACAGGCGACCGTGGCAAAATTGGGACCTCTCCCTCGAGTTCTTGCTGATATTACCAAGTCTCTGACTAATCCTACACCAATACAACAGCAACTAAGACGCTTCACTGAGCATAACTCCAGTCCAAATGTCAGTGGAAGCCTCTCCTCTGGGCTGCAGAAAATATTCGAAGACCCCACTGACAGGTATGAAACAGAGAATTTAAATAAACTGTTGTCTCAGAGAGAGGTGATGTTTAGAGACTTGGCAGAAATCTATTTATTTGTTGAATTTATAACTTGAAAGTCATGATCAGTTGGAAAAAACATCTGATCTGAGATAAATCCAATTGTTTGTCCTAATAATACACAGGATCTAGGATTCTTATTTTCTACAGTGATACTGTAGAGTTATAATATGTTCAGCAAACATTGTTTAAAAATCTAGGTCCGGCTTAATGGAAGATTAAGGGCTTTGAAATTTCTATTTCCATATATTGTAGCACTCAAAACTCTGGAGAACCTCCGTTAAAATCACTTTATGGCTGGCGGTGTCAGCCGGATAGGCAGATACAACGTTGATGCTCACACTGACCCTCTTTCCTGGATTGGCAAGACTTGGGCCTTTAGCAGTGACCCTTTGGTTGTACCTCAGCCCTGCTTCCTCCTCTTGAAGGTTTAGACAGAAGCAATTAACTGTGAATCAGAATATTTGGGAGGGTTTAAAGCCTAACTAGGATATGACTAGAATTCTAGCAGAAACTGAAGACAATGATGAGGAGGTAAGCACAGCGTTATTCCCCACCTTTGGAGAGAAACTAAAAATGTTGGATTTTAAAGAATCGTAACGATGAAATCTGGGTTTAGAAACCAATGTAAGTATCCACATTGGGACTGTGAGCCTTTGGAATGTTCATATGCCTGGGTTGAAAAAACTGTTTTGAATTTGCCCCAGGAGTAATTAAGGGTCCTCTCCTTTTCCACAGTGATTTGCATAAACTAAAATCTCCAAGCCAGGACAACACTGATAGCTACTTCAGAGGGAAAACATTACTGCTGGTGCAGCAAGCGTCCTCCCAGAGCATGACTTACTCTGAAAAGGATGAGAAGGAAAGTAGCCTTCCTAACGGTCGGAGCATCTCCCTCATGGACCTTCAGGACACTCACGCTGCTCAAGTGGAGCATGCACCTGTCATGCTCGATGTGCCTATGCGCTTAACTGGAAGCCAGCTTTCCATAACCCAGGTGGCCAGCATCAAACAACTGCGGGAAACCCAGAGCACTCCCCAGAGCGCACCCCAAGTGCGAAGGCCCCTGCACCCGGCCTTGAACCAGCCAGGCAGCCTCCAGCCCTTGTCATTCCAGAACCCTGTCTATCACCTCAATAACCCAATTCCGGCAATGCCAAAGGCCTCTGTGGATTCCAGTTTGGAGAACCTAAGCACTGCCAGTTCCAGAAGCCAAAGTAACAGTGAGGATTTCAAACTCAGCGGGCCCAGCAATAGCAGCATGGAAGATTTCACCAAACGCAGCACCCAGAGCGAGGATTTCTCCAGGCGGCATACTGTGCCAGACAGACACATACCTCTTGCTCTGCCACGGCAGAATAGTACCGGGCAGGCCCAGATCCGGAAAATGGACCAGGCTGGGTTAGGTGCCCGAGCCAAAGCCCCGCCATCCCTGCCACATAGTGCTTCCTTACGTAGCACGGGGAGCATGTCGGTGGCCTCTGCAGCCCTCATGGCCGAACCTGTGCAGAATGGGAGCCGGTCCCGGCAGCAGTCTTCCTCCTCCAGAGAGAGCCCTGTTCCCAAAGTGAGAGCGATCCAGAGACAACAAACACAGCAGGTAGGGGGGAGAGCTGGAGGGGTGTGGCTTCCACTTATCCAACTGCTTCCCTGGTTCTTTGTATATAAGTCATTAGGAAATCCAATTTCTAGCAACATTTCCACTTAAAAATATGTTCTGCAACTTTTTTTTAGTGCTTGTTTATTTATCTTGAAAGAGAATGTGTGTGTGTGTGTGTGTGTGCGCGCGCACGCGCGTGCGTGCAAAAAGGACCAGAGAAGGAGAGAGAGAATCCCAAGCAGGCTCCACACTGTCAGCACAGAGCCCAGCACAGAGCTTGATCCCACCAACTTGTGAGGTCACGACCTGAGCCAAAATCAAGAGTCGGACGCTTCAATGACTGAGCCACTGAGACACCCAGACGCCTCTATTTTCTGCAGCTTTTTTTAAAGTTTATTTATGTTGAGAGAGAGAGAAGGCACACGTGGGAGATGGGCAGAGAGAGAGGGAGAGAGAGAATCCCAAGCAGGCTCTGTACCATAAGCGTGGAGCCCTGATGTGGGCTTGAAGCGTGGAGCCTTGAACTCACGAACTGTGAGATCATGACCTCAGCTGGTGTCGGACCCTTAACCGACTGAGCCACCCAGGAGTCCCATTTTCTCCAACTTTTCGATGGAGAGAGGAAATGCAAGGTCTGGGAGGCTTCTGCTTAGGTGAGGCTGCAGAAAGTAGCTTGACTCATTACCCTCAGGAGACTATCAACCACACAAAGAGCTTTTCCTTCCCTTCAAGCAGCTGAGCCACTACCTATGTGTGCACTGGGAACAGATCGGTGTTGCATGAATAATTAGAACACATACACTGTGAAACCTATAGGCCAGATGAACCATAATATATTTTGGGAATCTGGACCCTTAATCCTCAATTTTTTTCCCCTACAGTTTCCAGAATAAACTTTCGCGTTCTGAGTCAAACATTTAATGTAACTGCTCTCTATTCCATCCCCCACCTCCCTCTGGAAATAATAAGTCCCCTGTGCCTTTTCCTGGAAATGACTAGAAAAATAAACAACTGAGCACCTGTAAAGACAAGGTAAAGGAGAGAGGTAAAAAGATAGAAACACAGGCAGTTGACAGTGCTGTAAACATTTCCAAATCCCTTCTATTTCTATTTGCATGGGTAAGCCCAGCTAGTGTCACACCCAGTCTTAAGACTTCTGGGCTTCTTTCTTGACAAATAAAAAGTTTTCCCGAGAATTTGATCACTCGTGTCTTCCCTACCTAATACATTTTCAGGCACCAATACATATTTTGCTTTTTGAAACAAACTAATAACCTGAGGAAATCATGTGTAGGTATATATTTAATCTTTCATCTAAAAAAGATTTTTCTCCTTTGTATTTGCTGACCTTTCTTTGAAACCTGATCATACTATATGAGTACTAGGGAGCTTTGTGATTGGAAGAGTTCTATGCCACATCCTTTTGTCAGCAAAACCACTGGTCAGAGGAGACTGCCATAAAACCCCAATGTATCTTTTTAATATATTTGCTCTTTATAGGTAGGCATTTACCAATTTGGCTGTTTCTGCCACTACTCTGCTGTGATCAGAGCCCTTGCCCCTAGCTTGATCGTTACTGTTTAAAAAAAATAACAAAATTAGAACATTGACAGAATCCTGGGATACAGAGGTAAAGGAAGAGTTGAAAAGTACGACTAACTTAAGTTGCTTCCCGCAGCCAGCTTCCTAGGCAGAGCCCCCCGGTAGGTCCTTCTTTCCAGAGAAATAAAGTTTTCCTTAAGTCTTAAATTTTTCATTTTTATTTGGCTTATATTTCCCCAAATTTCACCAATTCATTTGATTTAATAAGCATTTTCATCTAAAGAGAAGGAAAGAAGAGTAGATACAAATGAAAATGCTTATGTGTCGCTATATCTTTCATATGTATGTCAAATTATGTCATATATATTCTCTTAATCTGTTTGTTGGAAGGCAGTCCTTCTTACCTTATTGTGGTCTTTTCCACATGTTGCTTTTAAGTGGTATGAGGCCAACCACTTTCAGAGAAATGAAGTGTTTACTGAGAGGAGAAAAGAAAGATAAGGAATTTTGGAGATGGAGTGCTGGCTGGAGGCAGACATCCACACAGAGGTCTAAGTGCAGCACGGGGGTCCTGAACATGAGAAGAATCTCAGATTGGCAGAGAGGGACAGGACAAACGGAAAGGGCCCTCCAACCTGCTTTTCAAAAGCTGGCTCGGGCCCAGCCCTGGACAGAAAAAAGGAATGCTAACCCCTTCCCCTATTTGATATAGTCCTCAGTTCTCAGGGTGTATGACTCAGACTGATGGTTTATAAATATTTTAAATTAAATAGCCTTCTGAGTGATCATCTGGAACCAGGTATCATTTATAACACTCAGGTATAAGAAAATGTAGCACCTGTCACACAAGCAGTTAGTACAGTTTCTCTGGGTGAAGAGAAGGCTGTCTTGGGTAGATGGGAGGTAGGAAATGGATATGGTCTCCCAACAACCAACTTAAAAACGTTTTGTGCCACAGCCATGAATGAACTGGGGTATGCCTGTGTTATATTGGCACATGAGGCACAGACACCATGAAGTGGCCTCACATGGCTTTAAATATTCACCTCTGTTTATGCCTTCGCTGGAAGTGCCACCATCGTATCAGTTAAAGCATAAATCGCCGTATTTTTATTGCTCAAGTTTCTGGTTTTTCTACACTCGCTCTTTCTATGCAGATGGTTTATTCTTTCAAACTTATGTTGTTATTTTCTATTCCTTATCTTTCCGTTTCTTGCTTTTCTCCTCTCCCGTGAAGCCTCTGAATTTCTACATAATCAGCGCATTTTTGGCAAATTCCTTTACATATTGTAATTGCAAATTGTGTTGGGGAATTCTTCTCTCCCAAAAACTAGAGGATTTCTTTGTGGGGATTGTTCTGTAGGCGTGTGTAATTATCAGCGGCTTTGTCCCATGCAAATTCCATCTGTATCTTAGCACAAAGGAGCGGCCATTGTTGGCAGGCTTACTAGCTTTGGTGTTCTCCATGTACGTACTGAGTAGGAAGGAAACAAAATCCTAGTGAAACAATCTACAGAGAAGAGATTTCTTTTTTTCGGGAAGCTGCCGTCAATCTTTTTTTTACCCTTCTCAGCCTCTCTTTGGCTTCCCCCCTCTCATTTCCCTGTCCATTTTGTTTTCCATGTATCGTGTACTCCCTGTGTATAATAGACTGTATGTATAATGTATGTGTTCAGATATAGCGTGTTACATAACCTCAAAAATTCAAATTTGAAGAGACTTTTAAAATAGGTATCTGACAAGCCTGTTGGAATGATGCTCCAGCTTTCACATTCAGATATGTTGAACCCTCTCCTAACCAACCTCTTCAAGAACCCTCAGAGTATACTTGTTTAGTCAGCCCTTTCTTTGGTGTAGACCGCAGAAGTGCTATTCATTAGGAGAACCTGACTGAACCTGACTGGTGCAGACTTTGGAGAAGCTGAAACCAACGCATCTTATTTATATCTAGTAAATACCAGCAAGGGACAGGGAACTGGCCTGTTCATTGTCCTCAGCATAGCCAGGCTATGACTAATTATAGGCTCGGAGAAACTGCCATCTCAGGCCCTTTTGCCCTAAAGCATTGGTATTTTTCCCAGAGAAACCCTATACAGCTTTATCTCAAAGGGGAGACAGTCCTGGTAGGAAATCTGCTGCTTTTCTTTTTGTCTTTTTCATCCTTCATTTTCTTTAACGATCCGCTGTTGAAAGTCAGTGGATACAAATACTCTTCCTAAGGCTATAGCTAAGCAAAAGGGGATTTGAAGCACTTACCAACATCTTTTCCCAATCTCTTTGACTATAAACTAGAGGTAATAAATTTTGCTATCTTGGCCAGCTTGTAAAGGAGATGCAACAATCATTGAAGAAAAAGCCTTTGATGCACTTCCAAAGGATTAGAGGAAAAGACATACATACATTAGCTTTCTCTTAGTAGTACATTATACTTTAGTAATGAATTCTAAAGAGAACCAGAGTATTCATAAGTGAATAATATTTTATTGAGCATCTATTATGCAATTACATAGTCACTACCATTCAAAGAATGCTATATATAATATGGTACCCTGCCTCAAGGATTGATGATCTAATTGGGAAATACGACCAGCGCACACGAGACCAATAGAAAAAAATGTAAGAGACAGTATATAGTTTTTAAAATAAAGAAACCAAAAAACCACCTCTATTTTTGATGTGTTCAATATTACTTTTCTGTTCTTTATAATTTTTTAAATGTTTTACCATGAATACAAGGAATAGTTAATATTCTTTTCAACACTTATTGACCACCTACTGCTATGCAGAGTGCTTGGATATATTAGGAAGTGGTTGAAAATCAGAATTAACCAGTACAATAGGAATAGACCTAAATGCGCATTTCCATCATACAATCTCTTAAAATTCATTGGACATTCTTAGTCTTTCTGAAGATATGGTAGCTACCACCATCACCAGTGGAAGAGCCAAGCTCGTTTTACAACTAGTCAAAGCCTAGATTGTGCTAAGGAGTCGTTGTTTTAATACCCTTTTAGGGGCTGAGATCGCTCCTTAGTGTGTTCTGGGAATATCTTTAGTGTGCATGTATAGGCACCCAATAAATAGATAGCCCATAACAAATTACAGGGAAAGAAAGTTCATTCAAGCAACATCTTGTTAACTAGATAAAACGGAAAGCTATTGAATTAGCTGCCTTGAAGTAATAAATTCCAAACAGTAAAGTTGTTATTAGTTTTAGTACCTGCTTTATCTCAAACTGCTATTGAATAGAAAATCCTGGTTTCACAGAAAAGCAGCTTTTCTCTGCCCTGTGTGCTAAAGTGATAAGATCATGAAATTAAAAAGGCATTTGTCTCCTTTAAATATTGGCTTTCTATTAATTTTTTCAAACCCATAACTGCATTCTTTTGCCTTTCAGGCGTATATATATATAAAAAAAAAACAAACAAAACCCTAAACCTCTTGTAAAACTATTTTTCTCTGCCAGTGATGAAGCAGTTTATTGTGCTCTGCTTTTAAAGTCCAGTAGGGGGAGAACTAATGTGTGTGTGTGTGCATGTGTGTGTAAAGTATCTTGCCATTTACAAAATGCTTTTCCATGCGGACTCATTTGCTTCTTATGATAATTTTTCATATGGATAATTACTACTTTCCACTATAGATGATACTCTGTCCTCTGTCCTGTAGGCCAGTATTTCTAAAGTGTGATGCTCAAAATTATTTAAGTATACAAGATGTCTGTTTAATTACTCATGTAATTAATTATTTTAACACATATTAGAAAAATATATGGCTATCAATATTAATAAATATTTATAAATATATAACCTCAAAGTCATGATTTTACTGATATTATTGTTTAGCATAAGGACTTAGCTAACTGGAAAAGGTCTTTTTAAAAAGATAATTAATAATATATCAGTGAAATGTTATGACAAAAATAATAAAGTGATAAATGAATGAAGTATAAGAAACATAACCTACATACCAGAGTGGAGATGGAGACATGTTTACATGCTCCTTGACACAGTGGAGAAATTGATTTTAAAGGAGGAACTTCTAGCTCGAAGTCCATTAACAACTGCCTATGTGTGCATCAGGCGTGATGCCGCTTTTTACTGATGTATATCTGTAATCTCTTTGTAAATCAGCCAAACCAGGTTCTGCTTCAAACCTTTAAGAAACACCCTCATATTACTTGTTTTGTGTATTTTGCAGTTTATCCCAACCTGTCTTTGATAACCTTTTAGTCTCTGCAGCCAGTATTTTTCATCTAGTCTTTCTAAATTGCAAAGTCATCAAAATACCCCTTCTTTTAAAATAGCTGTCGATTTAGAGTTTAACTGGATTCTATTTCAGAATGACATAAAGATAATCTTAAGGTAGATAGCCTTTTTAGAATTAAAATAGGTTTCTATTTTGAGGACCAATGCTCCATAATCCCATAACCGAAGGGAATTTTCTCTCCCATACAGAGCTGGCTCACATACGATGCTTTGTTCCCACACTATCTCTCTCTCTCTCTCCCTTCCTGCTTCCCTTGTTCTCTTTCTCTCTCAAGCATACTGGAGAAAAAGAATTCGTTTTATATTTCTAGCATTGTAGAGAAAGTACTAATGTTAAGTAAGCTAATATAAACTGTAATATCCAATGCTAGTTTTCTAAACATCAATATGATAATATCCAAGCTCTGTAGCACTCTGTAGTTTGCAAAGAACTTTCACACACATTATATGACTCAATCCCTACAACTCCCTATGAGATACTAGGATGGGTGGTGATGGTGATGGTGGTAATATCTAATCGGTGAGATTAAGAAAAGAGTATTGAAGAGATTAAGGGACTGTTTAAATGGCAGAGTATCTACTTAAGACCAGAATTCCTATCACTCTAGTATATCAGTATTGGAAAAGGGCACTTTATCTGGCTATCCTAACTGGATTGAAATATCCCTTAAACGAATCCAATATCTGTTGTTTTGATCCTATATTCTTCAAGAAACTGTCTGGTCTAAAATACACACTTCTGAGTGGTGTTAACTCATTAAGAAGTCCACACTCTGTAAAAATGACCAACATCACTTGTTTTTTCTCTTTCTCTAAATGATTAATGTGAAAATTAAGGATTTGGCATTCTGATACATAAACGGGTACCTTGTGAGTTTGTTCGTCTCAGGGTTAAACAGCCACTTCCTCAGCTGAGCAGCCAACCATTGAGTCATGCCTTTTCTCTCATTCTGTCATCATTGCAATTTCATTGGTAATTGAACCACTGGAGTAATGAACAGTTTTAAGGCTGTGGCTCTCTTTTCTTGGATGTGATGCATAGGAATTTCTATTCAGACTAGTGTATTCTTCTATAAGGAGATATTCTCATTCTTCACCTCCAGCCCTGTCATTAATAAAATATTACTTAGAACTGAGAGCATTTATTAGATCACTGTTATGACCTCCAAGAAGAACTCCCTTTGTTAAACCTAACTAGTGGACGAGCTGTTTGGGGAGATGCTAATAAGTGTTTCTGATGTAGGTTCAGTCACCTGTGGACTCTGCCACAATGTCCCCAGTAGAGAGGACAGCAGCCTGGGTTCTGAACAATGGACAATATGAAGAGGATGTGGAAGAAACTGAGCAAAATCAAGATGAATCCAAGCATGCTGAGAAGGTAGAACTCGCCCATCTTTACTAACTTGCTGGCCCCACAGTGAGAGCCCATCCGAGGGGTCGTCTAGCCACGAACTTGAGCTCTTCACCCCCAACAGTGTCAACTCCATATCTTATGTTATCCATCATAATCCGTATCTGTATGACAGTTCAGTAGTGTCTATGTGTGAAAATCTGCAGCAAATGTCCAGCAGCCTGGGGTGGGAGATTTCATTTTCCTTTTATGTAGGTTAACTTAATTTGCAAAACATTCTACTGTTCATTTCTTATCATTGTAGGTGAATATTTAGTGTTTCTATAAACCTGTTGCTAGTCTTCAACCAAGGCCAAAATTACCCTTGGACCAGACTTCCTTTCCATGTCTTGTCAATGATTTTGTCTTTTTTTTTCTTCTTCTTCTTCTTTTTGCTTTTTCTGGATAAAGAACTTCCAGTTTTATATTGATTTTTAAGCGGACATTATCTATTATTTCTGTTTTGTTTTGAGGAAAAGTTGACACGGGAAGAAGGGGTCAAGAACCTTGACACCATGTGTGGCATTCTCTCATTTCATTAACAACCACACAACTAGTTACTTATCAGCATGATGTTAAAATCCGAAAATCACACCCAAAATCCTAAAATATGCTTATTGATGCAGTCTCCCTTTTCAGACTGTCATTAAAACTGTCATCTTTGACCTCTGGATTAACAAATACAGTTTAGGATCGTGAGGTTGGGTAAGCAGAAGCTAACTGCTTGATCATCCATTAACTTGATATTATGTGAAAATAGATTGCATCTTACACAGCACCGTAGGGATTTATCATGAATTGAAGTCGACCGTATACGAGACATCCTATGTGTCTCACTTCACCGAGAGATGTGCCGTTCCAGTATACTCAGACCCCAGCCACTGCAATATCAGTATAGAAAGGGGCCATGTAACCAATTGAATGATAGTTTGTAATATAAAGCTTTAGTTTACATAAATTTATATAAAGCTTTAGTGAGAAAACAGACAAACGAGTTCCAGGAAACAGTACCAAATTGAGCAGATGAACCACATCATGAAAATGGGCCAAGATTCAGTATTCGTCAGCCCTGGAGAGTGTGTAGGCCTTTGGCTTAGTGCTTGTGACCTGAATATTTTATACTCCGACAGTCAACAGTCGGGGAGAGAGCGGCAACAGCTTACTTTGCTATTTCAGATTCTGTTTATTGATTCGGTAGCATAACATTGTAGAAATGTTGCCTGTTCTCTGAAGGGCTGATTCTGGTAGAGTGAAGACATGACGGTCTGCTGAGCCAGGCTATGTCGGAGATCCTAGGGTGCAGGTGGTGATCCAGAAACCGCTCCTCTGGTAGACCCCGCCGGCTTTTGGCTTATTTTAAGTGATTCATCAGGCTTCTATGTACTGGTTCTTTTTTTTTTTTTTTTTTTTTTTTTCCTCCTGCCCCCATTTGTTACAGATTGGACGTGGCTTGTAGCAACCGGTAGTTTAATGTGGAAAGAGATACATAAATGTGTAGATCTGAGGTGCCAAGTGAAGATGCAAAATGTGACGCTAGGGGAAGGGAGGACAGAGCGCCTTTCCCAGTTGCGCCTTTTGATCATTGGAAAGAGTACTCGCGGCCCGGGGAGTGGCAGCCCAGACAGCGTCCGGCTACGTTGCTTTCTAAAACCTGTGTTAACTGCAGTCTTTCCCTCCGTGTCGCCAGTACGAGCAGGAAATCACGAAGCTGAAGGAGCGCCTGCGAGTGTCCAGCCGGCGGCTGGAGGAGTATGAGCGCCGCTTGCTGGTGCAGGAGCAGCAGATGCAGAAGCTGCTGCTGGAGTACAAGGCGCGGCTGGAGGACAGCGAGGAGCGCCTGCGCAGGCAGCAGGAGGAGAAGGACAGCCAGATGAAAAGCATCATCAGCAGGTCGGGCGGTCGCCGGGCGGAGGGTGTGGGCCGCTTGGGGGCACAAACGGCCGGGACGCTGACCCAAAGAGTCCTGGAGCAGTGGCAGCGAAAGCCACTTGCGCTCCCCCCCCCCCCCCCCCCCCCCCGTGCCCCGCGGTGCTTGGGACAAATGTGACCAATGACTGTGTTTGCCAAGCGTGAGGCCTTAGTACACGTCCTTTGAAGACAGAGGTAGTCTGCCTCTCTTTTGTCGTAACAATTAGGAAAGAAAAAATGGAAATGGAGCGACTCAGTGTGCAAGAGTGACTTAGTTTTTCCCGAGTCCAGAGACATGGAAGGGGGTGTCGCTGGATATCTTTGGGGCCAGAGAACTAAGAGACGGTGCCAAGGATGTCCAGGGACATGGAGGGGAGGGGTCGGTTGTACCCAACACGAAGCACCTACCGTGGGCCAGGCACTCTTCTTTTTTTTTGTTTGTTTGTCTTACATTTTTAATATTTTTAATGTCTGTTTATTTTTAAGAGAGAGAGAGACCACAGTCAGGGCAGGGACAGAGAGAGAGAGAAAGAGGCACAGAATCCGAAGCAGGCTCCAGGCTCTGAGCTGTCAGCACAGAGCCAGACGCGGGGCTCGAACCCACAAACCGTGAGATCATGACTTGAGCCAAAGTCAGACACTTAACCGACTGAGCCACCCGGCTGTCCCTTTTTTTTTTTTTTAAATGTCTATTTATCTTGAGAGAGACAGAGAGAGACAGAGCACAAGCAGGGAGGAGGCAGAGAGAGAGAGGGCGACCAGAATCTCAAGCAGGCTCCAGGCTCTGAGCTGTCAGAACAGAGCCCGATGTGGGGCTCGAACCCACGAACCACGAGACCATGACCTGAGACAAAGTCAGACGCTTAACCAACTGAGCCACCCATGCGCCCCCAGGCAATCTTCTTAAGCACTTTATAAATAATAATTGGCTTAATCAGTTAATAAAAATGCATTGAATGCCAGCCTCTGAGGCAGATATTATTTTCATTTTACACATAAAGGAACAGGCACCAAATCCGTTAAGGCACTTGCCCAAGGTCATTTAGCAGGGCAACCAGGATTTGAAGCCAGGCAGTCAGGCTCCAGAGCCCACGCTCCTAATCACTGTGCTTCAGTACTGCCCAGTGCTGCGGAGAGGTCAATCAAATCAAAGACAGAAACGGTTTGTTGTTTCACAAGCCTGGAGGGAATTATCAGTCTTGGAACAGTTTCATGGATGGAGTTGAGCGTCAGTGGGTTAAGGTGTGAGTGGCGTTCGAGAGAGAAAGTCGGCCTACTGAGCATCGCACACTCTTTGAGAAACTCTGCGGAGCAGGGGAGAGAAGGGACAGCTGTTACAGGGGAACTTGAGATTAAGAGAGGGTTGTTAGCTTTTTGTTGGTTGGTTTGAAAGTTTGCGATGAAATAATCTGTGCTGGGGGAAGGATCCGGCAGAGGAGAGGGAAGAAATGATGATACTGTTCCAGAGGAGGTGAAAATTCACGGATCTGGTCACAGGGAGAGAAGTCAGCCTTGAATGTCTTCTTCCAAGGCGGGAGAGAAGAAAGCAAGCATGATTACGGGCCTCTTACTGGGAAGGAGTGGAATCTGGACTCCGCTGAGTGTGGGTTTCTTGCGCCCTATGTTAGCTGGCTTCTCTCTGACGTCCATGTCTCCTCGGTGCACATTCTAGGCTCATGGCTGTGGAAGAGGAACTGAAGAAGGACCACGCTGAGATGCAAGCCGTTATTGATGCAAAGCAAAAAATAATTGATGCACAGGTAAGCAGACCTTGAATCTAGTGTAAAGGACTTGTTTGTAGTAACTGTTGAATTTCCTGACTTCTGACCTTTTGGAAATGCCAAGGCACGTACTGGAAAATGGGTCATTGCAAAGTGCTCCACATTACCTTTTAAAGATTAAGAGTTCCTAAGTATGACTTTTCCTTTCTTTTACTGGTGACAAGTGTGTCGACCCAGCAAAGTATTAGCGTGCTTAGTGCAGTTGCTTGACAGATCTCAACCTAGTGCATGATGGGGTCTACTCCTTTCCTTGTGGAAAGGAGGGCATTCTCCGAGGGGGTAACTGTGAAAAGCACACTGCATGTGTCTGGCTTGTGACCTCCACTGACCATTGCTTGGCTGTGATGTTCACGGTCTTGTTAGTCACGTCCACTGTGCCATCGACCTCTAGCCCCACGTCCCAGTGGAACTGTAGGGGAAGGACAGGGTCGTGGAACGTACCTTTCCTTGCTGCTCTTTCAGTTCAGGGTTTGGCAGCGATGCTTGGGATTTGCTTGGCTGCCCTTCTTTGTTGGCGCTGTGCTTAGAGAGCCTCTTAGTCCTGATGAAATCAGAACCTGGGCCTCCGCTCACTGTGACGTACACCTGTGACTCTAATGGCCTGATGACTGCCAAGAGCACCTCACAGGGGCACACCAGTGATCAGAGCAAAATCCAAGAGGCAGGAAACACTGATGATTTCATTTCATTTCATCAATGCACAATATGGTTGTATTTCTTAGAGCCAAACGGATAGCAAAAGACAGGTGCGGTTCTGATAGCGGATGGTCTAACCACAGAGGGTATCGCCTTCCTGAAGACGGCCAACCCACACGGGTTTGCATTTTTCACCCTTAACGACCTCATCCTATCCCTAAGCTATGAAATAAAAATGGGAGCAAGGACTTCACGTTCTATTCCCTTCTCTGCGTATCAGCCAGGGGGCGTCTATGTGAGAGCCCCGGGGATTCTTAAGCATGCACGTAACACCCTCTGTCTAGTTTCCTAACAGGATTCATGTGGCATGGGGTTTATTTTTCAAAGGAGTTGGGAGTGGGGCTGAAAGCAGAGCCCTGAAAGGAGACTTCCTGGACCCCATGCTCCACACGCAGTTTGGAGGCCAATGTGAGCCTTGCTACACTTGTCAGCCGATTTCTTGGGATAGTTTGGACTCCGTAGTTTCTGGATATTTGGACTTCATAAGAATCAGAAGAAAGGTCTGCTGTAATTATCTGGCTTGGTCCTTTTTTTTTTTTTTTTTAACCTCTCTAGGTGTCCCCAAGGTGGGCGAGGGAAGGGTAGTAGAGACAAGGCCATTTTGCCATGCATACTATACAAATTCATCCCTGAGCCTTCAGAGAAACAGCCTGGATACAGAAGGCCGTTTAGTCAGGCAAACTACTGTTAATAAGTTTTCAGTTTTGGATTTTCAGTGTGACAAAATAATCCAGGAAGAGTTCTATTAATAACCACACCAGGAGAGATTTTGGTTCTGATGAGATAAAGCAGATCATTTTCATAATTCCAGCTGGTCTAAAACTGTGTCAGTCTTTAGCAGAGGAAGCTTGGGTCTGTCACGACCATGGCTCCATACACAAAGATTGCTGCCCACTCCTGTCCCCTATATTGACATCGAGGACAAGACGATGGGGTGTGAAGCAAGAGCCCTAGGCATGGACGGTGACAACAAGGAAGGGAATAGGATCTCTCAGGCCTCGAAAGCTCTGGACAGTAAGGACCTTCTCGAAGTCAGCCAGGAGGGCGTCACTGTTCAGCAATGGGGGAAATGTGATCCTTGGGGCATCAGTCAGTGTCGGCTTGTGGACTGGCTAACCCAGACATTTGGGGGCCATACCTGAAGACAGTGGTTTTCAAATGCTTTCATTCCGTGGCCTATTTTGGTCGAACCAAAGGGACCTTCCGTAGATCAGTTCCCAACCGCTCATGTTGACCACCATCAACAAGGACCATTCTCAGCTCAGGGATTAAATCACCCTGAGGGTGGCTAAAATAGCAAATTACTTTTTCGAACATAGGCATTACCGTACAATAAGCTTTCTACCAGAGGCCCACCGTGGATCCCTGAAGGATACTTGGAGAACCCACTAGACCACATTTTGAAAACCAGTGTATCATGTATAGCACAAGTCATAAACACTGAAGCTAATTTTTTTTTTTAAAGTATAACCTCCAGTTCCAGTTGTTGTCTTACTGACACATTAAATTCTGATTATAGCAGAAGACTTTGAACCTCTTTTGGCATCCTTTATACTGAAAGACCTTTTATATCAGATCCTTTCCTTAATCTTACGTGTTTGATGGGGCAGAGCAGCCTTTCTGGCTGCATTGAATGGAATGCACACACGTTTGGGGTGAAAGCTTCCCAGTGAGGTAGCCCATACTTTTATGTCCCTGGCATCTTGCTTGGTGCCACTGGCAGTGGAAAATATTTCTGAACTGAATACGGTTGCCTTCCTTCTATTAGAGCTGATCCCAGCATTTCCCAAAGCGCTAAAGGCCTGGTGCCCAGTGAACTGGTTTTCATCTGTCCACAGTCCTGCGCCCCCAGAGGCAAGGCTTGTCCCTGAATTCAGTCTCTCCATCCCCTAGAGTTTATGCTGTGAGGCCTGACCTGGCTCAGCCACTTCCTAACGGGCACTGTGAGAGGATGTGCGTTCCTCTGGTGAGGGCAGAATCACCTGTCTTGGACCCTGTGGCACGGCCGTGGGGATCCTGGTGATGGAACTGAGGGGACCATTTCTCAAACGTCACACTAGGGACTGTGCCACTTTCACCCCCACCCCAGGATCTCTCCACGTGGCTCAGATGGAGAACAGAGAAGGGCTTCCCCTCTGAGAAGCGAGCAGCTGCCTAGTTACTGTTGCAAAGTGATATCTCCGCTGTGTTAAATTACAGGTCATAAATGGAGATGAGATTATTCAAACAGGCAAGTAAACCCGGTCCGTGCTCTAGCCGAGCAGTCCCAGCCCTGGCCCAGCACACTGGCCTCCTACGCATTCCAGCTCCTGCACTCCCCGCACTGGAAATCCTTCCCGTCAGGCGTGGACTAGACTGCTTTGCCTTTCAAGCCAGGCGGAATCGAAACGTCAGAGCATCTTTGCCAACTGCGCTTGACTTTCAAAAGTCCCTATTTGATTATTTTTCTTTTACTTTTTGTTTTATTTTGAGAAGTTGGCAGTGGGGGGAACGACAAAAGGGAATTTGTCCACTTGGAAACTTTCAGCTTTTCAGCAGGGGGTTATCTGGCTTCAGCTGTTACTCTTGTAGGAAATAAATAATTGCAACCCTTCTTAGCCTTCTTTTTGACCCTTTAAGGATCAAATAACTTTTTACGAATTAAAAAGACATATATTTGGGGGTAAACCTGAAGAATCCCACGTTCCTTAGTATTCGGGCCTTATATTTTATCTTAATACTGAAATTTCTTTTTTAATCATTTTAAGATACTCTTGACCAGTATTTTGTTCAGAGATGATTCTTAACCATCAGAGGGAAATGTCATATTTGATCCCCACTCTTTACTTCCTGGTAACCCCTGGCCAGTCCTTACCTACTGGCTTTTTTTTTTTTTTTTTTTTTTTTTTTTTTTAAGTAGGCTCCACACCGAGCATGGAGCCCAACATGGGGCTTGAACTCACGACCCTTAGTTCACCACCTGAGCTGAGATCAAGCCAGACGCTCAACCAACTGAGCCACCCAGGTGCCCCCTCTGGCTTGTTAAAGATCTGTACTTGTTATCCCAGAAACTCCATGGACTATGGTTTGTTTTTTTAATTACTATTTTTTAAGCCTCACAGATCTTTCTTTCTTTGAGTTTGGCCCACCCTGAAAATGAGTTACCCGCCCAAAATAAAAAGAATCTTACACTAGATGAATGCTGACCTAATAATGCTGATTTTATGTGTCTTACCACCTGAGATCTCCATCAGGGAAAAGGAGGACATTTTTTTTTTAAATGATAATAACAAGGTTTTCATTTTTTCATGCTTTTGAAACCATTTAGCCCAGCTGCCCCCCCCCCCAAAGCAGGAGATGAAAGGGGAACATAACTTGATGCCGTTGTCCCTTCCCCCAGGTGGACATTCGGCACCCCCGCTGGCCCTGGTAGCTGCTGCGGGAGCACAGGGAGCAGTGTCCCACCCTCAGCCCTCCTGTCTTCCCTGATCCTCCCTGCACCTTGCAGCGAAGGCCTTACCGCACTTCCCCTTCCCCGGGGTAGATTCGGACACTGCCGGGATAGGAAAGCTCCTTTTGGCTTTGGGGGGTTGTTCCTCACACGTTTTTTCTTTTTAATTTCATGGACGTAGGTAAAGATCGCCCTTCTCAGCCTTAACCCCTTTTCTGGAAAATGACAACTTCATGTTGGAAAGGTTCTGGGCTCATTTACCCACCTGCTGAAACTAAGATTAGGGTTTCTCTCCTAATCTTTGGGAGACTGATAATATTTTGATGGGGTGATTTTTTTTTTCTTTAAACATAGATGAGCCTGCTTTCCTTTAGATTGCCATATTTTGGGGGTGTTTTGGCCCTTCCCCCCCCCTTTTTTTTTTTATATAAGTGTATATAGTCAACAATCTTTGGTTCCAAAATATTGGTTCTAAGGCATTTTTCCCCCAGAGACTCGAAAGTAAAATGAAAGCAGTCTCCTTATTGGGAAGCTTTCCTGGAGTAACTCTGAGCTGGAATGAGTCTAGGAGCTTGTGTTCTCTGTTTGTTTCCATGTGTTATGTTTCCGGCATCCCCTCCGGCCACATCTCCCTTCCCATATTCAAACGACCCCTCAGTCTGAGCTTCTGGCTGCTTTTTCTCCTCTTGCTGTTGCGTCCTCACTTTGTTGGTGACTATAAACTGCCACCATGTATCGTTTTAATTTTGAGCACAACGTGAATTCTTTCCAAATGTGACTGGTGTGCCCTCTTTGGGGGCCGAGCTCCGTAGAGCACACAGCACTTCTCCTCTGTGAAATGAAACCTCTGGTGCTTCTTTCTTTGCCACCTAATTTCCTTGTTTTAATTTTGGCCCAAAGCACTGAATACCTTAAGGCAGCTTGACACCTTGTTGCACCGTCTGCAGTAACACATGGTGTTGTTTTCACATCGTCCCGGTGTCCCGAGGGATTATTAATAACCAGTCCTGCTGTGCTGAAAGGAAAAAACGAGAGAAAATGAACACAGACCCATTGGGCTCAGGGAAGCTGAACCTGAGTAGTGTGCAGAAAGAGGCAGAGACGTTCCATTTGTCTGGGAAGCATCATGCGTACTGCTGTTTGATAGAAAGTACTAGAACAGTCATTGAGTGGAGTATCACGCCGTGATGTCCTGCATGTAGCCCGAATAAAGCCCCGATTCGTGTGTTGCAGGAAAAACGGATCGTGTCCCTGGATTCGGCCAACACCAGACTGATGAGCGCACTGACCCAAGTGAAGGAGCGATACAGTGTGCAGGTCCGCAATGGCATCTCCCCCACCAACCCCACCAAGCTTTCCATCACGGAGAATGGTGAATTCAAAAACAGCAGCTGCTGACGGGCTCTGTGAATAGACAGACTGTGGGAGGAGACAGAAGGAAGTCTCCCCGCTCTCCTGTCCCCAGTCCTTTCCCCAACCCCACCAGGTTTACAGAATGTTGCTACTTCAAAACAGCAGAGTGGCGAGAAACTCTTGAATGAAGAAGGAACCTTGTCTTTCAGGGCAGAAGGCTAAGCCTTCCAAGGTCGACGCTTTCCCCCCATGTCTCTTGTGTACATAGGGAATTTAGTTCTGGGCCATGTACAGAAAATACCACTGTAATATACCAAAAGGAAGTTAATAATGTAGATTACCTTTTTAATTATTACTATTTTTATTATTGTTTTCCTCTTGTTGAAAGCACTGCAGTTGTTAGAGGAGGAAAAAGTAGGAACGATGTGTGAGTGAGAAATGAGCCCAGGGGCTCAGTAGGTAGAGACCGAGTGTCTATCTGATAGACATAGGATATCGTCAGAATGGATTTTTCAGGGATTCCCCTGCCAGTCTCAAAACCCCACTCTGGCCCCCTTGTCCTGTAGGAGAACATGCAAATACCAAGAACCAAACAAAACAATTTGTCCCGTTGGCCAACCCAAGACTGGTTCCGGACGGACGGCTAATCTGATTTGGGAATGCGCTGTCTCGGAAAACACAGATAAGAGCTGTGGCATCAAAACCGGACTTTAGGAGTGATTTCTATTGAACTCCTGTTGATGTTTATTTCCTTCTGCCTAGAGCAGATGGGAATTTTCCACTTTAGATAGGGGGCTTTTTTTTAACCCCAGTTGTAATAAAGGGTGTTCTTTTTTTCCTCTTTAGAGTTTACAGAACTATAAATATTCGTGTCTCTGCATCCCGTCTCCATCTGCACCACCCACTGCCCTCTCCTCCCCATGGTGGGAGCAGTCATCACATCAGGGTTTACTCTCCCCTGGAGAGGTTGTCCCAATATGCTGTCCATAAGCCATCCAAAAGAAACACCCTTTCTTCCACACAGAAAAGGGCTAATCATACCATAGCAGGAATCTCTGACTATTTCCTATTAAAAAACAAAAACGAAAAAACAGCTTTTCTATTTGTAACTTCATTTTTGTTTGGGATAAAGATTTTATCCATTGTACTAGCAAATCTCTGGGCAGGGTAATTTTATCTCAGTCGTTAGCTCTTAAATGGCTTCTTCTAATTCCCTCACTGAAATTTGGAAAGGAAATCCAGACCCAAAGCATCGCCCTCTCACACAAGTCAGGATAACTCCTGTACAATAAGAAAACGAAAAGCGAAGGACCGCGCACTCCAGCTGTTCTCCCGCGTTCTTCGTAGATGTGGCAATAATGACTGTGTTGTACCGATTTGTCATCCTTGGCTTCACTGTGGGACAGAAACCGTCGTGGAAGCTCATTTACTTCCCTTTTTTCCCGAGGTGTGAAATGTCATCTTGAATGCAAACTTGATTATCACAAGTATGGAATGTGACGTCTTAAAACGGACATTATGTATACAAATATATATACGTATATACTCACACATATGTACATATAACTGCACAAATAGGAAAGTTCATGCCTTCTCCGCTGTCAGATATAATGTAAAAGGGTTTTTGAATCTCTTTAAGCAAGATCTAAGCAGTTCTTTATACTGAGAAAGCAACATTTCCCAAATAAGTTAATGATGTTTGTTTCAAATTATGAACTATAAGGAAATTTTTAAAAAGGAAAAAAGGAGAGGAAGATTAAAAAAAACAAAAGACGTGAGGGAGCCATATGCATGGAGTGAGTCTTTCTACATAACAGAATATCATAAGGAAACAAGAGAACATGTATCGTGTCCTCTCTTGGGTGAAGCCCAGACTCCCAGACTCCACGTCTGTGAATAGCCTCCCTTTCACGGTGCCCCAGGCTCGCACCCGGACCTCTTGAGCACGGCCCCCGGGGCCCAGGCGGATCTCTGTGCTGGAGCTTGCGTCTCAGCAGCCTCCCCACACCCTCCCCTCCCCCCCCCCCCCCCCGCCCCCAACCCACAGCCTTTTAAAACACTTCCCTTCACAATCGTCCCGTTTCTGCTGGTCAGAGATGGAAGGCAGGCTGCTCATGCGCTTATCTGATCTGCGGTTTTCATGTCCCCACACTTTGGCACCTGGTTATCTTCTCGACCCCTGATAGTTATTTTATATAGTCTCACCTCCTCCCTCTAAGCCTAGGGCAGGCACACTGTGGTCAAAATCACTTATTTTCATAGGAAAAAAAAAAATCTCACTAACTCTGAAGACGTACCCTTTGTTGGCAGGAGGGATGTAAACGTAGGTGGCCTTGTTCGTGGCTATTCTCAGCTCTAGCCTTGTTTCATCCTTTCTTTATAAAAGCCTTCGACTGTGCTGCAGAAAGCCTGGTAAAAGAATTGTCAGTTTCAGTGGCCTTAAGTATGTAACTTGGGTGATGTCTTGCATTGAGGTGTGGAAGCTCTGAAGTGTTGGTTAAGGCTTACGGAGGGCAGATAAGCTTACCTGTACTGGAGGGCTGGGGGCGACACAGAAAAATCAGATGTGCTTTTGATGGTGCGTATTTCTTGTTGGCATTGTGGGAGCTCCTTAGAGGGCTGCCTACTTGGGAAGATTAAATGCCCAAAGTGTTTGGAAAAATTATGCAGCCCTCTATTGCCAGGTTATCTTGAATGAAGAGAAAAAGAGTAAGAAACAAAAGTTGGAAGTCAGCTAGAAGTTCAGATTTATTACCAGATGTTAAGTTTCAGATTATCCTTTGAGCCTATTCCTATCCAAATATTTTTCTGAGTATTTCTTCTGAGAAGCTGCAATCTGTGGAACTTATTCTGAAAGACCTTCTACGTAGGTATGGATGACGGCAGCAAATAGCAGATCATTTTTACGGAGGTATTGCTTCATCGGCTTTGCTTCGGCCCGAATAACTACATACCTCTGCTCTACTGGGAGGAGGGCGTGGGTGGAGTGAGATAGCAGTGTCTTCCACTCTGCCTTCCACCCCCACGTCACCACATTGCAGGGTGCGGCGTGGACCGTGGTTGAATGGAATTTGGAGTTCAGGTGACGTGCTTGCCAAGTGCTTGTCTAGCTGACAGCCGGACTTGGCTATTAACAAGGACAGTGTGGGTTTAGGAATTAAGGAAAGAGCTTTCACACTCCCTTTTTACGTCCCTGGAGCAACAGGCTCCCTGGGCCGAAGCAGCAGAAAGAGTTACATTCCCATCAAGTCACCGTATACCCCACGTCTCCACATGCCCCACGTCTCCGCAATGTACCCCACGGCCCCAGGAGATGACACCTAGGTAACTACAACAAACACTTGAGCACTCACTGTGGTCCAGGCACTCTCACCAAGGTACCCTTGGAGCCTGGGGCAGCCTGTTGGTAAGGAAAATGTGGAAAAATGAGCTAATCAGGCTGCTCTAGGCTTTTGTTGTTTTCACTCAGTATTGAGTTGGTCCTAAGTAGCTTTCTCTGGGTGGCTTCCACCTTTCCCCGTGATGGTGTTGGACAGGGAAAGAAAAAGCAGGAGTCTCTGACTGGTGTACGACCTTGAGAATTAGCTGGACTTTAGAAGTAAAGCTTTCCAGATCTTAGTCGGCCTCAGCCTTTGTTTACGGATCTGTGGTTCTTTCGGCCCCTGGCTCTCACTGTGTCCTCAGAGGTACCCCAGGTTGGGAGCAGTTCTTCTTTGGAAGTCCCAGAGCAAGACAGTGGCCATCAAATGAGTTTGCGTTAGTATTTGCTTTGCTTTCCATCTAGGTTAAGTTCTAGTCATGTTCAGTTTGGAGTTCCTGAGAAAGCTGGTCGTGGGACTGAACTTGGGGAAGGAACCCTCTTTAGGATTGCCCAAGTCCCATGTGACCTTGAGCCCAGACTAGACTTGTCACTGGGCCTGGCCCAGCGGTTCCCGAGCCCGTGCCACAGCTTCAGTGCGTCGTCAGATACGCCCATGGGGGCCACCTCCTCCTACGGAGTGTGGAAACCAAAGGGACTTTCTTCTCCATTCCCCTTCCCCTTCTCAAGTCCGGTGTGAGATCTCCTGCTTGCCCCAGCGGTAAAGAGCTGCCTTCCCACCCCCTACCCAAGGGCCAAGAATTTGGGATACTTTGTTTTCATCAATGTGTCAGTTGAAAGAACCTATTTTACTAGTCTTTTAAAAGCAAGATAAGTTGGGTGTTGAATTTTTAAGTAGAATCTCTTTCCGTGTCTGAGTATTATTAGTTTTAGAAGCATCCTCTTGTTGTGACCCAATTATGAATGCTCTTGAGTTTAGCAAGGACAAAAGCGATGAAATTTGCATGAGATAGAATAAATATCTTATGAAGAGTGAAAGAGCGTGAGGAACACACATGATGCAGAAGGGGACTCATGTATAGCAAGCAGCCTTTCGGTAGCCCAAAGGTTCAAGAGAACAGAACTGATATCCTTTGCCTGATCTTAAAATACATGGGTAAGAAAGGCAGCCTTGTAGACAACACACACACCCCCAACCCAAAACACACAATTCCTAGGGCTTCCATTTTCTGAATGTTAATCACTTACGGAGCAGTGATTCTCAGAATTTCTTGAGCTTTTTAGATTTTCTGCTCTCATTTGTTACACGTTATAACCGTGGTTCGTTCCTCTTTAAATAATGTACGGTATGTGTTATGTGTGTACGTGAGTTCAACTGACTTGAAATTGATCTGGTTTGACGTAGATATCGTCATTCATACCACGGGGAGGGATGGAAAGAAAGTTGAATGTCACTGATCGATCTGAGAGTAGGATCCAGAAAGAAGCAGCTTTGGTTCCTAATCAGTTCATCTTCAGGTATTTGAGGAACCAACCCGGCAAGACTTGGCAAATCTGGTGTCACCCCAGGAAAGCAAAGTGGTCATTTGCCCCTATCTCAGCATGCATCGTAATTTCCTATTCATTTCCTATTTTTCATTCAGATGCTCTCATACTTCACTAGGAAATGATTTGGTTTGGGACCTAGAGCCAGATTTATCTGTTGTTGTAGAAAGATTTCCACAGAAGCTGTGTTTTGGGGGCCTCCATCGTCTGCGGGAGGGAGTACAAAGGTTTACGTCTAAATACTGTACTTAGGTCACTTCTAAACTCCCAAGGGAAAATTCTAAATTCCCAGTTCACCAAAAGGTTGAGTGCTAATTGACTCAATGACCACCATCCTGCAGAAAAGTTTTCTGAGATAAATACTAAAGGCTGAGTTTTGACTGGTGCTTAGATATTTCCTAGTTGCATTAAAACTAACTCGAGCAGACGGCACAGCACACTGACCTGAATCACACCTGTGAGTTTTACCTTCTAAATTTGATTTTGTTCTTCATCTCCAGGGCCTTAATAAGAATGTGTTAATGCACATGACTATTTTACAATGATAGCTCTAAATAATTTATTTTTTATTTCAAGAAAGAGAAATACACCTTAGAAAAACAAAACCCAAGATTTTATTTTACTTTTAAAGCCATATTTTTGTGCCGGTAGCACTTAGATTATTCCATACGTGAGATCCATATCTGCATTTCATTACCTGGGTTTGTTCTAAAGAAGATTTATTTTTGTTCTGTGAATACTTTTTGATGGTTCTTGTACATGTACAGATATAGATACGTTTGAGGTCTTTTATTGCTATTCCTACAAAGAATACAAATAAACTTTAACTTTAAACATTTCAGACTAAAGTTGCCACTGTATTTGACATGTTACCACCTTACTTCTGAGCATGTATCTGGATGATTAGAACACCTGGCAAAAAACCAGAAAGGACGTGCTTACAGGAACATTCTTCTGAAGTTCTGTCTTAGCATTGAGGACAACGTGTTGGAGAACTTCCCACCGGACAGGCAAAGAGTGTTCGGATGGAGGAGGACAAACCCACCATTAATGTGTCGTATTGCGAGGATGCCCTCGGGGAGCTCCTCACTCCGGACAGCCTGAGGTCTCTGTAACAACTCGGGTGGCTAGTGAAGAAAGTGCCCTCCGCTTCTCCGGAAGTGTGGCCTCCCTCAGCTTCTCAGCCACCACTGTCCTCTCTTTCTTCTCCAGGGAGATGAATGCGGTTTGTTTCAGGACTGGTGTTGTTTCGTTGGGGTTTGGGCTCCTGTTTGTCATTCTCAAGGTTACTGTTCCCAGACGCCTCCATCTTCCTCTGCTTACCTCCTGCACCCTATAAAATCCGGGGAGGCCAGTTTTTCCTCACAGGTGTAGCTGTGTAGTCACCTCTTCGTATATCCGCAGTTATTTCTGAGCGCCTGGAACAAACGTATGTTCTCATCTGCTAGCATCATAGACCACAAGTCACTCAAAATCCAGAGAAGATGGTGTGAGAAGCCTCCGGGTCTGCCGACATGGGCTGTTTTTTGTTCACTTCAAAGCCAACCCATTTCAATCTGAATTGCTCGTGACCTAATGTAAGCTTTAAGACTTCTCGGATCTGAAACATCAGAGAGAAACTGCCGTTGCTGTCTTGTGACCTCCCGGCCTAAACTGCCCACCGCTATGCCCTTTGTGACCAGCCATACCCTTTCTTTTTCTTACCTACGCCCCCCGGCCCCCACCAGTCTCTGTGAAGGATCGCACCTACCCCAACGGGAAAGTACATGAATCAACTGTGTTAGGACACGAGGACCACCGCCTCCACCACCACTGCCCACCCCCCTCCAAGGGGGGGTGCGGAGAGTCTGATGACAAACGGGGCTGAAACAAATGACTTACCGGTGCTTCTCAGTCCCATTTACCAGAATCACTACTGAACTTTGAAATCAGAAAAGAGGCCTCTTGAGCCCCACCACCGACCAGGTCACTGATCTCTCTAGGGACTGGGGTTGGGCTTCCCCTCCCGCTTCTTCAGGCAGTAACTTCAGCTGGGGTTAACAACCACTAATGCATATTGAGCCCTGAGCACTGGGTGCGTCTGTTACAATGTCTCTCTGTCCCCGTCCCTGGAAGCTGGCTGCAGGTGTGTTTCCTTGCCTTCTGTTTGCAATTTAAAATGCGGCTCGAACTAATGCTATATACTCTACCTTCCGACACACACATGGTTGCCACCATTTCCACCCTTTAAAGCTGTGAGGCAGAAAATTGTCCCCATTAATAGGGAACAGACACATTCCAACAGAGGTGGCCAGAAGGCGGAATTCCCCGTTTTGACCCCAATTTTCCCATTATTGGCTTTACTTTTGCAGAGAAGGAAGATGGTTTCCGGTTTGGTTCCCTCCCACACCCCCCAAAAAAAAGAGTCCTTGACTTTTGGAAACCCAGTACTCGGCACTGCGGTCTTACTGAACTTCTAACATAACGATCCGATGTCCAATTGCATCATTTGCATCATTTGCACCTGTTCCTCTTTCAACAGCGAGACGCACGGAGAGCTCGCTGGTTCCTCCCCAGGGCCCCGGACGGGCCTGTGCACGCGCGCAGGCACGTATGCACACGCACGCACACCACCGTTCTTTCTAGAAACGAGTTTGTGAGGTTTTAGAATGAGTTGCCAGGTGCTATTTATTTGGCCTGTGAGTAAATTGCAGTGAGCTACCAGATAAATGCCAGTCTCTTTTCTTGTAACATCAGGATTTGGTTAGATGACCTGTAAGGAACTCTCTAACTCTGACATCTTAACGATCATTCTCTGGTATAATTGAAAAACGTGCTTCAAGCTTTTGCTGCAGTATTTAGGAACACTTCTTCCTCTTCACAATGTCCCATCTCATAATACTTTAAAAGAACAGAGGACTGGGCAGGGTGGGGAGCCTGGAACAAATGTATATTCGGATGAGCAACAGTGATGCTGGTAACAATAGCTAATGTTTGTGTTTATTGGGCACTTACTACGTGCTAATTTGCTAAGCACTTTATCTGGAATATTTCACTTAATACCAACCATATGAATTAGGTTTCATTGGCCCTAATTCGTGAGAAAACTGATACTCAGAAAGATTAAATTACTTGCCCCAGGTCGCACGACTAACAAGTAGAAAGCCAGACCCCAATACAGGTCCTTCTGATTACACTGTCTTCATTTAAAACAAACAAACAGCTCAAGAAACATGTTACAGAGAGAAGAAAAAGATCTGAAAAAGTCTCAGCACAGGCACCAACCTGTCACCATGAGCCAGCGTGGGAACAGCAGTGGGAACAGAGGAGCTCGTGTTCCCAAGCTTTTTCTCCGGGTTTATTGGTTTGGACGGTGTCGCCTTGCATTGTCAAGCCATCTGACCAAAAGCAGGGGTGGTCTGAAGTCTCACCTCACTCAAAAATTGGTCTTTCACATCTTCTGGGTCCAGGAGAGCTGGGATGGTAAAATCTGCTTTCAGGATTCCAAAGACCTGCCCTGAAAAACAAAGGGCTGCCTGGTTCAGAGAAAATCAGCCTATTGTCGTCAGACGCTTGAAGTTCTCAACAGGACTGCCCGCCGGACACCACAGATGCTGCACAGAGATTTAGGATTTCAAAAAGGAAGAGGAAAGAAACTGCCGGGCTGGAGGATGCTCAGCCACAGTTAGGACTAACCAGCCAGTGGCCGCGGCCAGGCAGTCCTCCCCTTCTCTGTCTCTCCTGTATTTCCCCCCTTCCTTTTAACAAATCCATGAAGCAGATACTCCGCACCGCGCTGGAAATACTCACCTATCCCTGGGCCCACATTTTAAAGGCCAACGCTACCCCGGAAAGCTCTGAGTAGGTTCTCTGAGCCAATAAACACGCTCAGCCTTGGGCCACGAGCCGCTGTCATCTTCCTGGGAACTACATGCAGCCTCGAGACAGGGCCTGCCCTGTATCTGTAGAGCACTTTATAGTCTTTGACGCACCACTGCATAAATACCTCATCGTTGGCTCGCAACAACCCCATGATGTAGGCAGGGTAGTTTTTACTACACCTCTTCTGCAGCTGAGGAAGAGGAGGTTCTGAAGGGAGGATACTTGCTCCCCGAGCTTTAACAGTAGTCAGGTCGCTAACTCCAGGCTCCTCGTCCTTGTTCCTTTTGTTCCGGTTCCCTTCCCTGCACTTGATGCTGTCTCACGAAGAGGTCTCGGGTGCCCTGTGCTAAGGAGCGGCCGTCCGGATTGAACTGCTCCGCTGTTCGGAGCGGGTCCTTGGTGACCAGAGGCAGTTACCTGATGCTGGCGCCGGAGTTTTGCCTTTAGACTCTGGGTGTTCGGGTGAGCTCATGCGTTGGGCCTGAGTGGCAGCGGCTGTCTCTCTCATGGCACTGCCACTTCCTTCAGTGGTCACAGCTATAGGAGGGGGAAATAAAGGAGTCATTGCAAATACGGCCGGGAGCAGGGTGGTCTGAGATTGGCGGCTGCCCCTGAGCTAGAAGACGGGCACGGAGAGCCACCGACCGCTCTGCACACAGCCGCTGCAGAGACCGACCGACCCGGCCAGACCTTGACCCGCCCCCACAGGCTCACGCACCCAGTCCCTGCGTTGTTACCCATCGTCCCCCAGAGATCGTCCCTGACAGCAGGACTTGTGGGGCCTGGGCAGTATTACGAGGACTCTTCCCAGGGGCAGATGTTTTCTTTCACACCCCAGGGGCCCGATGCCCTCATGGCTCTGCCGGCTTCCCGGAGCCCCCACCGTTGGCAGTCAGGGACCCCTAACGTCGCCATCAAGAAGCAGCACTTCAGACTCAAGGTATTCCAAAACCAAGCTCAGCCTCCCCCCAACAACCTCCTCTCCCCTATGTGGCTGCCCGTCTCCTGAGGCCCAGAGACCCCAGGGTCCTCAGCTGCTCTCTGACTCCCTCTCCTGTCCAGTCACCAAACCCCTGTCGGTGCCTTGCAAAGGTCTTTTTTGTTTTTTGGGGGTTTTTTTTCCCAAATATGGAACGATCATATTGTTTTTGTGGTATATTATTGTAAAATATTTAAACAAAAGTATCCCCTCCCCTGACCCAAGGGCAACCACTGTTAACAGTTTGCTATAGAATATTCTTCACACACTTGGGTTTTAAAATTTGAATGCATAAAGATCTACCTTACTCTCTTTAAACGCTGCATAGTATTTCATCGAATGTACCGTAACTTACTTAACCCATCTGCTTTCAATGGACATTAGATTGCCTCCACTTCTCACTGTAATAATGCTGCAATAAAAGAGCCCTGTGTGTGGAGGACGCATATGTAAGTGTGCACCTCGTACTATTATTTCTTAATTCCCCAAAACAGGGCTTCTGTCTGAGAGGGTATTTCCATCTCAGAACAGACACGCCGCCAGAAGGGCCGCTCCAGTCTGCTCTCCCATCCAGTGCCTAGGATCGCTGATTTTTCCACTTTCCCATCAACACTTTCACCCCTTCCAATCTTTGCCCGGCTGGTAAGTAAAAAAGTCGTTTTAAAAATTCATCTCGCTTTTAGTTTGGATTTCTGGGATTCAGTGAACAAAGCTGAGCTTTTTTTAAAAATGTGTTTGCATCTACATTTCTTCAGTCACCGTCACTTGCAAACAGCCTAAAACCAATTCCCTCGCGCCCCTCCTCACGCTGCTGGCCCCACACGTGCCCTTCCTGCCCCTCCTCTCCTGGTGACTCCTCTCCAAATGCCCTCTTCTTTCCCCGCCCGAAGCACTGCACATTCCTCTGGTGAAATGAATCACTTTGTACAATCCAGACACACAGAATGGGAGAAACACGCATAGTCTCATCACCTGACTGTAACCACTGTCAACATTTCTACACATTTCCGTCCAGTCTTTTTTGCTAAGCACAGGCGGGGGTTTCCCTTCCGTATGCCGTTGAGTGCACTACGTGTATAATGTTGAACCGCGCTTTGTCCCTTTAACGCCCTGTCACGACAAGCATTGTCCCCTGTCATTATAGCCGCCTTGCTTCTATCAACTCCGGCTCTGAGCGTTTTGCTCGCTTGCTGAAAACCTCCGATGCCTCCACCTGCCGCAAGGTCAAGTCCTTCAGAATTTGTCCCTCTTTCCCTCTTCCTTTGTCACTCCCTCCCCAAATACGTGACCTACACTCTGGTCACATCAGACTGCTTTCATTCGCAAACCACACGTTTTCACACCTGCTCGTTTTTGCTCTGCTGTTCCCTCTGCCAGGAAGAATGTTCTAGTGTTTGCTACCTAAAATCCTCCGTGAACTTTTTGTCCAATTACCGCCACCTTTCCAGGCAAAATGAATGAGTCACTTTCCTGCCAAGGTGCTCAGGTCACACTTCTGGCTCAGCACTTATCAGACTGTTGTCTCTATTAGTCCCTATTAGACTAAGCTCTTTTAAAAACAGGAAACAGGTCCTGCTTTTCTTGGTATCCTCAGTTCAATGCCTTGTTCAAAACCAGTACTCAGGAAGTGACTGTTGAATTCAATCATCCACCAACGTGTAAATCACTGTTCAAGGCCTGGGAAAGATACAAAGAGGCACAAGACAGCCCCTGCCCTGTGAGATTCCACAATCTCAATAATTCATAATCTGATCATTCATAATCATTTATAATTAATAAAATGAGAACGAGGCCAGCCCCGTCTGTCGAGTAAGGACAGAGGCGGGAGATGGAATGAATCACTAAACATCTCACTAGTGAATTGAGATTAGAGTAGTATAACTGCCATTTATTGAGCATCTGTCAGATGCCAGGCACTGGACCATAGCTCATGACACTGGTATTTTTCTTGACTTTAAAGATGAGAAAAAATGAAGTTCTGAGAAGTTAGGAAACTTGCCTAAGGCCACACTGTCAGTAGTAGGGTCAACATTCCAACCCTTGGCTATCAGACTCCTACAGCCCAAATAGCCTGTTTCTCCCCTGGATTCACGCCCCCCACCCCCCGCCCCTTAAATTATTACCCAGTGAGGCTGAGCAGGTGCCCTGGCTCTGCCTGCACCCGTAGAGTGGACAGGAATGCAGCCAGGGCAGGGAGACTGTGGCCCAGCACACGACCCCGCCCTCAACCTCCTGGCCTGCAGCCTGGGCATGGGGCCTCAGGCTCTGTCACCGCAGAGGAGCAGCCGGGCGCCGGGGCCTGGCTGGTGTGGCGTCCCCAACCCGCGGCGACTCGGGCGGACACCTGTTTCACTTAGTCGTCTCCCAGGCGTCCTCCCCGCGTGCGGCCGGCTGGGGACTGCCCGCTCCGGGAGCGCGGTGAGCGGAACGTCCCCAGGCGCTCTCTTCTGTCCCCGGGAAGCTCCCTGGAAGCCGGGAGCCGCTGTCTGGGGCCGACCTGGGGGAACGGAAGGTGGAGCCGGGCACGGGGCCCGCTGCTGCCTCCCGCGGAGTCGCGGACTTGCCTTCGGTAACGGGGACCTCCGGGGACGCGTGGACGGTGGCAGGGCTCGAAGTGGCGGCCAGAGCGCGCCCTGCTCCCCGCCCCGCCCCCCCGGGGGATAGACAGCGTCCCCGGACGGCGAGCCGCTCTCGGCGGGGGGGCCCGGGCCGTGGGGCCAAGGTCGCGCCCTGGACGGTTACCAGCAGGGTCCCGGCCCCTTCCTCTCGGGGTAAGGAGTCCCCGGGGCACACAGGCTGCGGCGGAGGCCGCGGGGCAGCCGTCCCCCTGGCTGGGAGCCGCGGGGCTCTCGGGAGCGGGGCGCGCGGGGGGCGCACTCGGCGGGCCCGCGGCTGACTCGCTGCGGGAGCCGCGCCGGGCGCTGGTCCCGGCGGCAGGAGAGAAAGCTCGCGAGGGGCGCCCCGCGCCCGGGATCCCCACCAGGCCCGGGCCGTGGGACAAGGACCCCGACGGGTGGCGTCCAGCGGCCGAGGCGGGGCGCGCGGGGCGCGCGGCTCCCGGGGCCCTGCGGCGGCCCTGCGGTTCTTCCACGCCTGACCCTGCACTCCCAGTGCCGACCGGGCTGAGCCCGGCCTGGGGCGGCCAGACAGGGGCCAGGTTAGACCTCACGTGGGAAGCAGAGGACAGGATGGTACCCAGTTTCTCTACCGAATCTGACCACAGGCCCAGGCCCTGGCGCTGTTGCCGTCAGGGTGAGGGCCACGTTCCTTCGCAGCTCACAGGGAGTTCTCCTTGTAGGATCAGGGTGTCCCCGCTCAACGCTAAGCACCGCACCCCACCTGCAGCTCCTACCTGCACTCCCCCGCCCCCCCCCCCCCCGCTCCCTTTTGCAAGCTAATTCCTTCTCGGGGTCCAAACACAAACAGAATCACTTCCTCCAGAAAATCCAGATGATTACAGGAACTGAGACACTCCCCTCCTATGTCCCCATTATGCCTGTGCCTATACACACAACACCAACTATCGACACCTTGGGCTCCTTGAGAGTGGCCCCTGATTTTTCTTTGTGTCCCCAGAATAAATAAAGCTCTGTGCAACTATGAGCAAGTTCCCTAACTTCTCTGTGTCCTCAGAAAAGGCAAGAATACCTTTGTCAGATATAGGAATCTGCAACAAAGCCAGGAGAACCGTGATTCTGCCCTCAACTACCCTACTTAGCTTCAGAACTCTTGGGAAGCAAAATCAGGTAATAGCTGTGAAGATGTTTCAGGAATTTAAAAATGCTGTAGGAGAGCAATCACTGTGTTTCCCAACATGTCCCCACACATAGTCCCAACAACTCTTCTGGAATCTTTTCTCCACCCAGAGGAGCCCAGAATCACAATGGATTCGACAGGCACCTCTCCTGTGGTTCCCCCTCTGGATGCTAAACCTCGAAGGCCTCTCTGATGACTTCTCAGGAGCACTGCCCAGAGTCTTCCCCTCCGCCTCCCTCATCACCTCACTGGGGGTGCCACACAGCTTCTCCTGAGCCTCCCGCCCTGGAACTGCAAGTTAGTGGCCCAGGTCAAAGAGGGAGGTTGATGGCAACTGAGTCCCCCTTCTCCAACCCCAGCTGGCCCTTCAGGGGGTGGGGGTGGGCTGGAAAATCCTCTTCTGGGCAGATCCCACGGGGCATGCAGGTGACCTCTCCAGCTCTCAGACCCCGAGACCTTGGGACCCAGCCAAGGACAGGTCCAAAGCACCCACACAGAACCGAAAACAGGCACGTACTTGGCCTGCGCATTGTCTCCACGGCCACTTCTGAGGAGGGAGCGTGAAAGGATGGCTGGAGAGCTGTGGGCTCCCGGTGCCCAACGGAAGGGTCTGTGAGTAAGGAAGGAGAGTGGTGAGGACAGGGCCGACCTGGCACAGAGCGCCCCCAGGTCTGCCTCCCCTAAGGCCTGCCGGCAGCCCCACCAGCTGCCCATCTCAGCCAGCTCAGTGTGCATGCGTGCACGTGCGTGTGCCGGCTGCGGGCGGGGGCTTGCCGGGTCTTTAATCCTCAGAGGAGCCCTGCAAGGGAGGGACCATCATTCTTCCTTGGTAGATAAGGATCCCCATTCTCATCAAATCCAAACCACCAAAAGAAACAGCCAAGAACAGGCAGATCCACAGAAAGTGCATTAGCGGCTGTCGGGGCTGAGGGTGAGGGAGAATGGGGAGTGACTGCTCGAGGACAAGGAGTTCCTTTCGGGGTGACAAAAATGTCCTAAAATTAGTGGTGACGCCTGGACACCCCTGTGACTACTAATAGCCACTGAGTTAGACACTTAAGAAGGGTGATTTTTAAGGTATGTGGACTATATCCCGTAAAGCTGTTACAAAAAGTAAAGAAGACTGGAAAGGAAGAAGGGAGGGGAGAGGGAGGGAAGAAGGCAGGAAAGAAAGAAAAAAAAAAAAGAGAAGAAAAGGATAAGGCAGGACGCACCTGTTGCTGAGGACACACTCTACACAAGATCCAGAATAGCCAGGCAGGCCTCTGGTTCACGTGCACTTAGAGTTCAACAACAGTGACAACCGCTAACATCTGCTGGGCACCTACTCTGTGCCAGGGTCTCTGCTAGGTTTGTTCTATACATTCTCATTCAGTCTCCGAAGCCATTCGTTAAACATATTTTCCAGGAGAGGAAAAGGAGGCTCAGAGATGCCACGCGCCTTATTTGTAGCAAATGGTAAAGCCCGTGTGAGATTCCCAAGTCCATGCTTTGAACCTCTGCATTGCCCGAAAACTAATCACCATTGCTAACTGCTAATGCCCTGAGGCTCGATGGGCTCCACTCCTCCTTTCAAGCTCCCTCAGAAGCTCCTCTTACCCTCAGGGTCTAGAGGTTCTTCCTTGGGTCCAACCTCAGCATCTCCTGCTGCTCAATAAACCCATGTCCCATCCCGTTCTATCCTTGGTAAGCCCAGGGCCCGTGGGGTCACACACCGTAGAAGCAGATGAAGGGTCTCAGGGAAGAGCAGGCCAACGAATACACTCGGGGGGAGTAGCGCGCGTAGGTGCGGAGCCCCGCGCACAGTCCCGTCCCCAGCTCGGGCACTTGAAGCCAGGTGGGGATGCTGGCACCCAGGTTGCTCAACCAGCTCAGAGACCCAGAGGTTGCATTGAAGTAGAGGCCGATCCAGGCCTCGGTCTCACTCGTGATGGACTTCAAGGCCTCCTTGCCCGCCTCGTCGGTCACCATCTGCAGGTCGGCCAGGTCCGTGTGGTGGCTGTGGCAATACCGCAGGGCCTCCGGCCAGGTCATTTCTTGGTCGAATCGCATGAAGGTCTGTCGGCCAATCTGGACCACAGCTGGGGGCAAAAAACAGGGAGACCGCAGGCCTGAGGTCCTGGATCTCTGACAGACCAAGCCTCACTGCTCCCCTGGGACAGAGCTCGGGTCTGACTCGGGCCCTTGTCCCGGTCCCTGGGTGTTGGATTTGAGGAAACCCACCATTTTACAGGCAGACTAAACACCACATTGGGAGAACGGATGGGCTATCATGGCAGCAGCCGAGAGAATGCAAATTAGGAAAGGCGGGGATGAAGAGCCCTGCTGGTGGCTAAAGTCCTTACAAGCTAAGTCTGAGTTTCCATTTCTTCATCTGTGCAGTGGGCATAATAGCACCTAGACTAATTTAAAGGCCTAAACGAAACCATGTATGCAACTGGTTTCGCACCGTGCGTGCAAATAATTAACGCTTGATTGAAAGGTAGTGACACTTTATGGGGAGGTGAGGAGGAAAATGGGACAATCCTACTTTAGAGGCAGCCTCATCTGTGATTTGCAGCAGCTCTAACTATGGCGCTGGCTCTCAGGAGGCTCCAGGGCTAAGGCAGGAGAGAGACAGGGGGTGATATCCATCATATCTGGAGAGCCAGGGAAAAGACAGAGCGTGCCCATCCCAGTGGGCCCGACTTCCAGCGGGGCTCAGACAGCCCGGGATGCCGGCCTCCCATAGCCCGCACCCTCCCTCCCCCGTCTCTGCCGGAGGCTGGCCTGGGCCGACCCCCCACGACCGCCCCTTGCCAGGCCTGTCTCATCTGTAGCACACGAGCCCACGCATCTGATTCTAAACAGTGGGACTGGGAAAGGATGTGGTGCCAGATCCTGAGGGACTGATTCCAGAGACCCGATGAAGGAAACACCTCTATTTGCAGAACAGAGAGCCACATCCTCAGATTCAAATAGGGCGTCCCAAACTCTCTGACACATCCTGGTTCACCTAAGCCCGGCAAGATTTGCCTGATGTTTCCCTCAATTCCCTATCTAAACTGATTTTTTAAAGCTATCCTCTATGCAGCGAGGACTCCCCAGCCCCGAGCTATGCGTGTGGCAGACGTCATCTTTTTAAATCCTCATTATAATCCTGAGAGGTAGATGCTATCAACCTCATCATACAGGTGGGAAAGCGGGGGCCCGTGTTGGTGATGATGTGCCCAAACTCACGCCGTATTAAATGGCAAGACGAGATTCAGACGAGGTCCACCTTGGACGCCCGGCCATCTTCACTCTACAGCTCCGTATTTCGTAGCGTGCGGAAAACCGGCTCCATAAAGCAGAGGGAGTGGGGAGTGTATTCCCTTTGTCATGGATTCTTTACCCCCGATGTGAAGAAAGTTTAAAAAAATATACAGCAGGGGGCACCTGGGTGGCTCTGTTGGTTAAGCATCCGACTCTTAGTTTCAGCTCAGGTCGTGATCTCGAGTTTCATGAGTTCCAGCCCTGCGTCGGGCTCTGACGGTGTGGAACCTGCCTGGGATTCTCTCTCTCCCTCTCTCTCTCTATCTCTCTCTCTCTGCCCCTCCGCTGCTTGCTCTCTCTGTCTCTCTCAAAATCAATCAATAAACTTAAAAAACAATTAAAAACAGAAGATTCCAGGGCAGGAATATCAGAAGGGAAGTCCCCCTCACCCACCGCAGAAGCGGGGGCCTCACCAGAGCTGGGATGCAGCCTGGGCCATTAACGGCCCCTCTCTGGTTGGAGACCTTGAGCAAGTCACTTCCCTGTCTGGGTTCCTCTGAATAATAAAACCGGACTGATTCTCTCCACGGGGTTCAGCCCGGGGACAGCAAAGCCAGAGGATCCCTCAGCCAGGCAAGGGTAGGGAGGAGCAGAGGGGACACAGGTGGCATGACCCTGCCCGCCAGCCCAGGTGGACAAGTCAGAGAGCAGGCAGAGCTCCCAGGTGCGTACCTGGCTTTGGAGAGGAGGTTGGGCTGAGAGCGGGCTCTGTGGGGATGCGGTGCCCCACAGCAGGGTCTGGAAAACAGAAACAGAGCATGCGTCACGGGGAGGGAACCTCTGCAGGCACCGGGAACCAAGCGGAAGCCAGGAGATGCCTTGAGCTCCAGGGTAAACAGCTTTCTCCATCCCTGTGACATTTATTCAAGAAATATATACAGGACGAGAAAGAGGGAGATTGAGAGAGAGAGAAAGCCCCTATTTTGTGGCAGACACTATTCTGGGCCCGGGGAAAACAGCAGAAATTAGACAAACAGGATCCTGGCTTTTGAAGAGAATATGAAGGAGCCAGCCTTGCAAAGTGGTAGAAGGAGATCCCCAGGCAGAGCGAAGGCCAAGCCCCTAAGTGGGAAAGGGCAGCGTGAGTCTGAGGAGCAGAGAGCCAGTGTGGCCAGGGGCAGGGAGAGGAGATGAGGCCAAAAAGGTCAGGCAGGGCCTGGTCGGCCTCAAAAGGGACGTGACCCTAAGTGCTAAGCCACCTATTGAATGTGTTGGAGCAGAGTGACCTGGTTTGTATTTTTAAGAGCTCATTCTGTGTTGAGAACTGACTGTGGGGGCAGGGCAGACCCTCCCCCCCCCCCCCAAAGACCAGGGTGGAGGACTTGTGGAGTCAGGACGTGCCTCAGTGGAGCCCAAGGACACCAGAGGGAGGAGGGGAGAGCCTGCGCCCAGGGCCCTTTCTTTGAGGGGCTCCCACCCCTGCACATCCAGCACTCCTGACCGTCTCTACTGGCTTGGGAATCTGAAAGTCAAGCCTCGCCCCGTGGGCTGTATTTCAAGGCCCCATGACAGGCGCGCGGCGTCGCGAAAACAGGGGAGGTGTCCAGCTGTGCTCCGTGCCCCTGTTTGAGGGGTTTGGGTGACACAGAGTTGGGCTGGGCTTCGGCTGACACAGAAAAGCAGAAGCTTTTGACCAGAAAAGTGCCGTCTGGTCTGTAACTATCCCCCTGTGTGATCCCCCCAGGACGGTGGCATGGGCAGAGACGGACCAGCAGGGGCAGGATGGGGCCAAGATGGGGTCAGGACGGGGCCCTTGAGCACCGCCGATTTCCTGCAGGGATGTCCGAAGGGGTTGGTTCCCATCCACTACTCTCCCTGCCACCATGAGAGGTAAAACCGGACCTGTGCTCTGTGGGAAGAGCAACGCTGAATTCTGCTGCCTTTGCTGCGTAGATGCAAGCGGATCCCCCACCCGCTTTTCCTTTTTCCTCCCTTTCTTTTTCCTCTTCTCCCAAATCCCTAACCGGCAGGAGGGGACAGGCCAGATTTCACCTTCTCTCCACGCTGATTGCCACTTGTTTCTCTGACGGAGTCGGAGGAACGAGGGACAGAGGAGATAGAAACCAAGGCTGCAGAGACGCGTGTAGCAGCGGGGTTAAGAGAACAGCGGGTCGTCCTCGTCCCGGGAAGGACGTGACAGGGCCCGCCCCCCACCCCACCCCCCACCTGCTCGGGAGAAGCCACCCCGGAGGAAGAGCGGGCGCAGGACCGGACTCGAACACACGAACACACACCGTAGTAGCAGATGAAGGGCTTCTGCGCCGTGCACGAGGCGGCCCCGAGGTTGGGGAAGACGGATACGGAATACAGAGTGGCGCAGACGCCCTCGGCGAACACCGGCAGCGAGCTCCACACGGGCGCCGCGAAGGTGGAGCCGCTGGACCAGCTCAGGCCGCGCACGCGCACGTCGAAGAAGAGGCCGATCCACGCCTCGGTGCTGCTCGTGAGCGAATAGAGGGAGCTCATGCTGCTCACGCTGTTCATGCTCTGCAGGTCGGCCAGGTCCGTGTGGTGCCGCCGGCAGTACCGCAGGGCCTCAGACCAGCTCAGCGTCGCCTCCACCCTCGAGAACGTCTTGCCACTGTTCAGCAGCCCCAGGGCTGGGACAGGAGAGGCCGTTGGCGCATGGCTGCCCCCAACCCACCCCTGGTCCCCAAAGAGCTTCCGGCCTCAGCACAGGGAGCCTCCCAGGCCTCTTTTTTCCCCCCGCTCCACCCCTTACCGTGGGGTCTCCCCTCGCACACAGCTGTGCCTCTGGGCCTTTGCACAAGCTGCGCTCTGGGCCTGGAAGGACTGGCCACTCCCCACCCCCTGCTCCCCCCAGTCCCTCGTTCTCCAGGGTCCTTCTCTCCCCACTTGCCTTTGCCCGACTAACTGCTCAGCCCTCTGCCCCATCCTCTACACCCTTCCCATTTGCTCAGTGCCCCTTTGTTAGTGCTTAGTAACAATATCCCGTGTTGACTGAGCCCTCACGGCTCGGTGTGCCTGCAGCTCATGGAATCTTTCCAGTAACTCCCCAGGAGGGACATCACCATGCCTGTTTTGCAAATGAGGAAACCCAGTCACAGAGAGTTAAGGGACTTGACCAAGGCCACCCAGCGGGAAGGGACAGAGCCAGGACACAAGGACCATGGGAGGAGTTTCCAGGGCCAGGCCCTGAATCATAGCAGAAAACCACCCTGTTGTAGGCAGGGCTCAGAACAAGGGCTGCACATGAAAACCACCTGGGGAGTTTTCCAAATACACTGATGTGCAGGCCCACCCCACAGCAAGGATCTGCATTTGCTGGGCTGGCATCAGACTTTTGTAAAACCCCCAGGGAAAGGACCTTTTTGTTTGTCTGTCTCCACCACCAGGTGCAAGCAACTTGGGAGCAAAGAATGAGCTTTATTCATTCATCCTTATATCCCCAGTGTCCAGCACATCAGAAGGAAATGAATGGAGGGAGGGAGGAAGGAAGGAAGGAAGGAAGGAAGGAAGGAAGGAAGGAAGGGAAAGGGGGGAAGAAACAAGGAAGGAAGGAAGGGAAAGGGGGGAAGGAAGGAAGAGAGGGAGGGAGGGAGGAAGGAAGGAAAAGATGAAGGGAGGGGGGAGGAAGGAAGAGAGGAAGGAAGGGAAGGTGAGGGGGAAAGAAACAAGGAAGGAAGGAAGGGAGGAAGGAAGGGAGGGAGGGAGAGGAGGGAAGAAACAAGGAAGGAAGGAAGGAAGGAAGGAAGGAAGGAAGGAAGGAAGGAAGGAACTAATGAGCAGGTCACACATCTCCCAAGAGCCAACCCGAAGCCCCGAGATCTCAATGTTGGCTTCCTTCCTTCCTGACTCCATGCCCTTGTGGGGTCTTCACAAACAGCTGGTCAAGGGCTACTCTGCCCCGTCAGGCCCTGCAGGGGTGGAGGGGGGTGAAGGGTCTGGTGCCAGGATGGTGGGGGTGGGGGGGGGGGGTCCTAGGCCTTAAGGGATCGGCCTCACGCCAGATGCCCTAGGAGAGGACAGTAAGACTGAAGAACTGGGCACACACAGTGGCTGGAATGTGTACAATCAGGAGGACAGCTCTTGCCAAACAGGGCGAAGCTCGTCACACCCACCAGAGTCCAAGATGCTGCCTGTCTCTGAGAAAAGCTGGAGGATCCCTGCATCAGAGAAGGGGAAAAGGAAAAAAAAATCACTCTTATGATGTGTAATTCACTTTGATATTTTTTACTCTATTCTGTTTAATTTTTTGAAGTCACTGGCTGTGGCCCACTAAATTGCTTTCATACCCGGTGGCTCACAACTCGCGGTTTGAGGAACCCTGGCTGTAAATACTGTGTCCTGACGCGTCCCCGACTCCAGCCTCTGGTGCTGGGCTCCCTGTTTGTGTCCCACTGTGCGTCAGTCACACATATAGGTCCACCCTACCTGTGGCCTCTGTCCTGGGCCTCCCAGCCCATCGAATGGCACCACTCATGCCAGCATCTCCAGTCCCAGCCCAGGGGTCATCGCTGGTCCCTCCCTGTCTCTCATTCTTGGCATCCAATTGCATTGCAGATCCTGTCATTCCTCAGATCTGGAACTTTCTTGAACTTTCCGGGTCTTTCCACACCCACTGCCACCCTGGCCCAAGCCGCCATTTTCCCTCTGCAGCTGACAGCACTGGCCCCAGAGGGTCCCTCTGCTTCTACTCCCTACCCCCACCCCATCACAAGGGGACCCCCGCTCCTCATGTCCTGGGGGCTCCCACCGGTGACCACGGCTCCTTACCACACTCTGCGAGCCCTGGAGTCCTGGGCCTACTTTTCTCGAGGCCACCACAGCCTCCTGCACGTGTTCCTCACACACACAGGCTCTTCCCTGTGCCCCGGCTCCCTTTCCTGCCTTTATTCTTTGCAGTATTTCATTTACTCCTTAGGCCCAGCCCAAATCTCCCTGTTCAGGGAAACCTTGCCACCCACGTGATCTGAAGAATCCCCTGCCTTGCCGATCGCTCCCTGTGACTCTTCCTTCTTGTCACCCCACTTCTCTCTTTCACTGCACTGGTCACATCGTCTAATAATCTTGTTTGCTATCTTCTTGCCAAATGTCTTTTCCCCCCATTACAACATAAGCTCGACGAGGTCAGGGACCACGTCTGAGTGGCACTGACCAGGCACTTAGTAAATATTTACTGGTTAGATGCATAAGTGAAGAAATGAATGAGTGACATTATATGTAGGGCAGCGAACTCTAGTTCTGGGCCCGGGCCTAGGGTTTGCAGGGGGAAGGAGTGAGGGGACCCTAGCCAGGGGCTGAGGCTGAGGCTTTCCTCACCACGCCTGAGCTGACAGCTGAAAAACATTCATTCCTTTCCACTTCGTCTCCCCTTCAACCTCAAACTCTGGGAACCTCGGGGGAAAGGTGCCCCTTCTTCCATCAGACCCCAGCCCTGGGCACGCACGGAGCCTGGCGCCCTCCTGCCTTCATCCCAGGGACAGGCGGGGACGGCCTTACCTGCTACACAGAGGGACACGGGGAGCCCCCGGACGAGCATGGTGGCGGCACAGGGCGGGCGGTGGAGGGAAGAGTCCTCACCTCTGGCAGAGGCAGAGCCTGGCCTTCTGGGTTTTTATTCCTTGCTCTCCACTCTCCTCCTCTTCCTACCAAAATTGACAGATTTTACTAAACAAATACTCAGTGCCTACTGCGAGCCAGCCACTGTGTGGGGTGCTGGGATGCACCCAGAATTAAGCAGAAACTATCCCTGTTCTGCACGTTTCAGGGAAGCAGCAGGGACCAGGTGGTCAAAGAGCAAAGAGAGGGGAGGGGAAGGAAGGGAAAAGGAGGGGAGGGCAGGGGAGGGGAGAAGGAACTAGAGTGTGTGGCCCAGCCTTTGCTGGACTATCCTCCCTGCTCACCCTCAGCAACCACAGCACCAGGGAGAGACTTCAGGATCCCCATTATACAGGTAGGAAGGTTGTGGCTGGGAGAAGCGAAATAACTTACTTAACAACTACATGGTGGGAAGTAGCAGGACAGCAGTTGAAGCTCAGGTCACGGGAAAGCATGGGATGGAGGCGATGGACCCTCAGGAAGCCCTATTTCAGTGTCGTCAGAGCCCCGCCCACCCCCAGTCTGGGCTCTGGTTCCCTGAGGAAGCACAGACCAGAGCCCAAAGCACTGTTTCTGGGGAACCAAGAAGAGCCCCCTCTCTCTCTCTTTCTCTCTCTCTCTCTCTCTCTCTCTCTCTCTCCCCTCCCTCCCTCTCAACATCCTGTTTATTGTCCAGAACTCTCTCCATTCCCTTCAGGACTAAGCTTTGGGAAACCAGAGTCTGGAAGTTTCTTTTCTGGGCCCTACCCCTTCACACCCTTCCCAGAGGGAAGGGCAAATAGCCCCTGTGACCGAAAGGGCAAAGGGAAAGAGGAAAAAAGGATTAATGCTTCAGCACTAACATCCTGCCACAATATTCTCTTGTGCAGTGCCCGCCCCCGATGACTTCACCCCAGTGGCAGAACACATTTGCGCCAGGTCCCCTCAGGGCCGCTCTCCAGGGAGAAAAGAGAGCCTGGCAGTCCGGCCTAGACGGTGCCAACCCTCCCACTGGGCAGCTCGGCCATTCGCCCGGGTGTCCTCAGGTCTCCTGATGCAAGGGCCCAGCAAGGCACCCGGGGCTTCCCGGTGGGCACCTAGGGACACCCCCAGGAAGTACAGTGAGTGTGGGGGGGCCTCTGCCGCCCTGGGGCCAGGCACAGCATCTCCCTGAGGCCGCCCCTGGCGCTCTGGGTCCAAATGCCATTTGCCTCTGTTTCCTCTGGCAAACCCAGAGCTCCCAGATGGCAGGAGCTGTGCCATAGTCACAAGGCGCTCGTCCGTCACAAGCACAGCAAAACCTCTCAATAGAGACGCAATGTTATGGTTTGTCTTAGGAGGATTTGCTGTTTGTTTTTTTTTTTTTTTCTTTTGGAGTCCCACGCCCACCCAGGACTCTGTCTGGTACACCAAGGTCCCGAATCCACGAACGAACGAGGAGGCTTCAGCCGGGCACTGCGGGCTGGTGATGACCGAGGGACGACAGCCCAGCTCCCCGGGTCATGAGCTTCACTGGACTGTGACGGGACAAAAGGAACAGAGACATACGGAGCATCGGGCTTCCTAAGCGCCCCAGGGACAAACAGTTGCAGGAAGCGATGGGGTTCGTGAAATTCCCCATAGCTTCTTTCCCCACCCCCCAGAGTAGGAATGCGTTTGCACCTGGATCCAACACACCCTTAGGTACAGGCTCATAAACTTCACTTTCCCACAATCAATATACACCTTTTCTCTTTATTTTTTTTAAAGTAGGCTGCATGCCCAGCGCAGAGACCAACGTGGGGCTTGAATTCACGACTCTGAGATCAAGATTTGAGCTGAGATCAAGAGTCAGACGCTTAACCGACAGAGCCACCCAGGTCCCCCTCTTTTCTCCCAAACCAGCCAGATCTGTACCCCGGAAGTGGAAGCCGTATTGCCCACCCTTGCTTTACTACTCGGACAGGATCTCCGCACCCCAGAGAGCAGGCAGGTGTTCTCCTACCAAGTGAGCTGCTAATGGCTGTCTAGGGTCTTTGTTAGAGATGCACTTTGTGGCCACAGTGCCCCAGCCCAGCACAACTCAGGTGGTTTTCCCTAAGCCTTGAGTCCTGTCAGATAATAGAAAAATATGTAAAAAGAAAAAAAAATGTATATTGGTCTCTGCTGTTTCTTGGCACAAAGCTTCTAAACCCCTTATAATTTCCTGGTGACAGGAGTGACTTTTGTTCTAACAAGGTGACTCTGGGTAGGCTCCTGGATGGAATGGGAGTTGGTCATCAGAAAGTCCCACCCATGATGAAAAGCTTGGAACTGTCAGCCCCGTCCCCTCTCCAGGGTTAATGACTGATCATGCCTACATAATCTAACTTCCATAAAGATCCCCAAAGTACGGGGATCCAAGAGCTCCCGGGTTGGTGAGTCGAGTGATGTACTTGGAGAAGACACAGAAGCTCCCGTGCATCTCTTCTAGCCTCTCTTCTATCCGGCTTTTACATCCTTTTGTAACAAACCAGCCAGCGATCTAGTAAGTAAACTGTTTCTTTCTCCCCGCGATCTAATAAGTAAACTGTTTCTTTCTCGGAGCCCCTCTAGCAAACTAACTGAGCCTCAAGGGGGGTTGTGGAAACCTCCCTTCCATAGCCGGTTGGTCAGAAGTACGGATAACAACCTGGACTCGTTGCTGGTGTCCGAGGCAGGGGCTGGGGGCATGGTCTTCTAGGCTGGGGCCCTTAAGCATGAGATCCCACGCTGTCTGCAGGTGCACAGTGTCAGAGCTGAGTCGAATTGTAGGAGCCTCCCCTGCCCCTCCGCTGCCCGAGCTGGTGTCACAGAATTGCTTGTTGTGGGGACTCCCCCTGCCCAGAGGCCTTGTGAGTGTGGCCATGGCGTCAGAGTGAGGGAGACACACAGGAGGACTAGGGGTGGTTTTCCTGAACAATTCCTTACCAGCGTTGCTAATTCCTTGACAAGGAGGGTAATCGTGGCTCTCCTACGACGGTACTTTGAGGACTCAGTGAAATAATCTTCGTAGTGGGTTCAACACACTGCACGACCTCTCGTGTGCGATAAAGCCATGCCTCTTGACCGTCTCTGAGTCAGCCTAAGTGTCCTAAGGTGCACGACAGAATGCACCCATCTGGAGGCTACAGCTTGATGGGTTTGTGGCGCGTTTACACCAGTGGAACCGCTGCCACGTTTGGCTTCCGGAACGTCACCAACCCCCCAGAATGCTCCCTCCTGCCCCTTGCGGCAATCCCTGCCCCCACCCCAGCTCCAGGCAGCCACCCATCTGCTTTCTGTCGCTATAGATTTGCTTCCTAGCATTTCGTTTGAATGGAATTTCCCTCAGCACAGTGTCTGTCAGATTCAGCGTGCTGTCGTGAGCGTCTGTTCCTCCCTCCTCTTTACGGCTGAGTGCTGTCCCGCGGCAGAAACATAGCACGATTTGTTTATTCCAGCGTGAGGTTATCATGCACAAGCCTCTGTGAACATTCGAGAACAAGTCTTCGTGTGGATATGTGTTCTCTTTATTATTATTATTATTATTATTATTATTATTTGACAGCTCCTGCCACAGGCTTATCTGCACAAACAGCACAGGAGGGCACCAGCCCCATGCAGACAGACGCCCAGGGATCACACTTGGTCCTTCCATCCTCACTCTGGCAGACAGAAGCCTCTACACTGGAGACTTCGTGGCGGGCGGCGCCTATGGGAACCCGAGCCACAGCAGGAGCTGGAGCTGGGGTCACAGCTGGCAGCCTGGGCCTCGGTTTGAGTCTCAGCCTCGGACTTTGGCCAGCAGAGCCTGAGACCCTTGGCAGCGAGGGCGCGAGCATGTCTCCCGAGCTTGGGGTGAGCGGTGCAGGCAAGTTGATTGAATTTGTGGCTACCAGTCTTTGGGATGTTGGGCTTGACGAGGGCCTTGAAGGCCTCCACACGTGCACTCATGGTCTTGGCATTGTTGGCCTGGGTCTTCTTCGGGCGCTTCTTGCTGTGCTTCTCGGCAAAGCGCGTGTTCTTCAGGAACTTGAGTTCTCTACCCCTAAGAGATTCATATTTTGGGGACTGGGGTTTCTTGGTGCCATTTCTGTGCCGTTTTCGCAACTGGTTGTGCGTGGCGTGGTTCTTGGACTTGGCCATGTCTACACCGAAGCCAGCGGCTCCCAAAGCACCTTGGACCAGAAGAGAAAGAGAAAGACTAGTTGTATGTTCCTACTCCCTCTAGGTGGGTGCCCAGGGGTGGGACTGCTGGATGGCATGGTAAGATATGTTGAGTGGGTGCTATTAGGAAACTGCTAACTCTCTTCCAGGGTGCTTCTATCATTTCCACACCTGCCACAGCACAGGAAACTTCCAGGCACTCTGCTACCGTGGCAACATGTAAATCAACTTAATTTTGACTCTGAGCTCTCACCCTGCCAGGTAAGGAAGAAGTTTAGCCTCATCTATTTTCAGGGCTGCTCCCACAACACGCACACATGCACGCACACACACACATGCACACACACACACACACACACACACACACACACAGTGGGAGAAGAACAAAGCCTGAGTCTCACACTGTGCCCTGTGTGCACCACTTACCACTGAGATCTCCATTTGCCCGGATAATCTGAGGTCTGCCAACCTCCCGCCCCCTTGGCTGAGCCACCCCAGCAACAGAGCATGGTCCCAGAGACCGGTACCCACCCAGCTGCTCCTCTCTGAGGTCCTTATCCTGCCCAGGGCACTAGAAGAGAGGCACAAATTAATAGCTGAAAACGTTGCTCCACTGTACATATAAAGCACCTAACACTGTCCCAGACCCAGAGACGATGCTTAGTTAATGTTCCCTTTCCCTTAAGAGAGGGGAAAGTTGTTCTCTCCCCTGTGGAGATGCATTTTGAGCTGAAGCCTTGGCCTGACTTATGGTGATACAGAGGCAGCACATCTGCCCTCTGACAAGCCTCCGTCAGCTGTCTGGTCTGAGAACCGTCCATCACGAATCACAACCACTTGACTCGAAGCTCCCGCTGCACCTTGTTCATTTGCTCGATACTGCAGAGCCGTAAGCGGTATTCCATTTAATAAAGGGACATCTCTGAAGTCTACTCGCTCACCCTTGGCCACGCTGAAGGTGGGGCTCTGGGGAGAGAGGCTCTTGACCTTCGTTCCTGTTCTCTGTTCTGAAGCATTTATTCAGGTCATAACCCAAATCCACTTCGATCATCTTCTGTTGCAAACATAGGTCTCAGTGCCTGGCAAACGGGCAGTTGGTACACATATTTATTGAATAAGTGAATAAATGAATCATTAACTGTTGGTGATTTTACGGATGTGGACATGACTCGCTGAAGTGAATTGTGCTTTGTGGAGCCATTTCTGCTTGAAGGAAATGTCCTGCTACAGCTAGCCCGTCTAATCCCTACACATCTGGGGAAAGCAATAGGGCACCTGGGGTAAGACCCTGGAGCCTTCCTTCACTGGACACTTGGACCCCTTGGGAAGAAGCACCCAGGGTGCTCTGCTCTTGGGCGCCCCCTACAGGCCTGTACGCAGTAACGGCCATCAGTCCTGCTTCCTGTGTCCTGAAGAAACATTTTTCCTGGTGCCTAAGAGGAAGAAGAACCCTTGGACTCTGAACTACCACTGAATGCATTTTTCACTTATTTCCCCTCAGTTAAGTGCTGTTTTAGTAACTAATCTGAAAAGAAAGCCAAAATCCTACTGCATTCCTTTAAAAGTAAATATTTCAGCTAATAAATGAAAAAAAGATGCTCAACATCACGAATCACTAGGGAAATGTAAATCAAAACTGTAATGAGCTTCCAATATACACTCATTAGAATGGGAACTATAACAACAACAACAACAACGAAAGAAAATAAGTGTTGGCGTGGATGTGGAGAAAAGGGAATCTTTGTACACTATTGATGGGAGTGCAAATTGGTGTCGCCACTATGAAAAATAGTATGGAGGTTCCTCAAAACATTAAAAACAGAACTACCATATAATTCAGCAATTCCACTTCTGGGCGTATACCCAAAAGAACGGAGAGCAGACTCAAAGAGATGTTCCTACATCTGGGAAGGAGGTTAAACGTGCTGACTGTGTAGCCAGGCTGCCTGGGTTCATTTCATGGCTCCCCCACCTCGGTCTGTGACTGCAGAAAAATGATTCAATGTTTACGTTAAACAGCTTCCTCATCTGTAAGATGGAAACAACAATAATGCCTACTTGTTTTGTTTTTAAGTTTATTTAGTTTTTTTTTTTTCAACATTTATTTATTTTTTGGGACAGAGAGAGACAGAGCACGAACGGGGGAGGGACAGAGAGAGAGGGAGACACAGAATCGGAAACAGGCTCCAGGCTCTGAGCCATCAGCCCAGACCCTGACGCGGGGCTCGAACTCACGGACCGCGAGATCGTGACCTGGCTGAAGTCGGACGCTTAACCGACTGCGCCACCCAGGCGCCCCTAAGTTTATTTACTTTTGATAGAATTCGAGCAGGGGAGGGGCAGAGAGAGGGAGACAGAGAATCCGACGCCGACTCTGCTGACCGCAAAGAGCCTGACTCCAGGCTCGAACTCACCAACTGTGAGATCATGACCTGAGCTGAAATGGGCCGCTCAACCAACTGAGCCGTTCAGGTGCCCCCAATGATCCCTACATCTTAGGATCGTTGTGTGAACGGAAAAGAAAATAAACCCATCCAAAATGTTTGGTTAAGTCACGACCCGTCTTACTACAGTGATTCCCCGTCTCTGTAGGTGAACTCTTGACCCTAGTTCAACCTTTAAGTAAAACACTGGCAGGGCCGCCAGGAAATCAGTGAACCGGAGAATCCAGGTGCACAGGCCCAAAGCCCCTCCTTCCCAATAGGACAGCCCAAGGTCCACGCATGCGCCGCCCCGCCCTTCCTCAGGGACACGAGGCCATGCAGCTGCGGCTAATCCTCACCCCTGTTTGCCATTAACCGAGCTGTGCAACAGGCGGGCGAGACGCGGGGGGCGGCAGAAGCTAGGATCTGGATTTGCACCCTTGGGGGAGGGTCTAGAAGGAGCTCAGATGGGGGCCAAAACACGGGGGCGTGTAGCCGTGGCCCCAGGGCTGCTGTAGGAATTTGAAAAAGCAGAGAGTTCTCTCCTGGAAGAATGGGGGATGGGAAGGTATCGACAAATACCCCCCCTACTGGATCGTTTCCAGGGCACAAAGCACTATGAGTGAGTAGAGGGCGTCGGAATGGGTCAATCCATAAAGCTGAGCAGAGAGAAAGCAATGACTTCCTGGAACACTTTGCCTTGATATCACCAGGCATGGTGGTGGCATGGAAGAAAGCTCTAGGCAAGGACCGCAGGGAGGGAGGGGGGAAGGGAGGGAGGACGGAAGGAAGGCAGGCAGGCAGGCTCTGGTATCAGAACATCCGGAGGCCAGCGTCTGGGTGGGAAGGGCTGGAGAACCCTGGGCCTCCGGCCAGGCCTGCCCTGAAAGGAAGTTCTGGAGGGAAGGGGCCTGAGGCCAAGCCTGAGGTCAGTTATCTGGAACTCAGGCCACGGGTGCCAAGACCAAAGGAAGAAAATGAGCTGTGCTCCAGGTGAAGTGATGGGTCAGGAAGGCAGGAGAGACAGATAACATGGTCGTTCATTTTATGTGTCAGCTTGATGGGGCCATGGGGTGCCCAGATATTTGGTGTCTGTGAGGATGTTTTCAGATAAGATTAATATTTGAGTTGGTGGGCTGAACAAAGCTGAGTGTCCTCCCTAATGTGGGCAGGCCCCATCCCATCTGTTGAAGGCCTGAGGAGAAAGAAGCCTAAGAAAGAATTCTTCCTCTGCTTGCCAGTCTTCGAGCTGGGACATCAGTCTTCTGTACCTGGATTAGAACTTACACCATTAGTTGTCCTGAGCCCCCAGCCTGCAGACAGCAGATTGTGTGATCGCTCAGCCTCCATAATTACGTGAGCCAGTTCCTTAAAATGAATTTCTTGATAGATGAATAGATAGAATGAATAGATTTGGCTTCTCTGGAGAATTCTGGCTAATACACGTAACCAAGTGGAGGACAAAAGAGAAGGTCCAAAGAATGTCCTGAGGGTTCTGGCACGGCCGCAGCAGGAAAGAGGTCAGGTAAGGCTACCAAGTAGAATCAGCAAGAAGCCTCTCCTTGGTATCAGACCAGCACAGCAAAGTCTCCTTCATGAGGACTTCTGGTGTCTAATTCTCTGTGTCCTGATTGCTGAGGGGGATTTATGTACAAAACCTAAGGGCTGTTACATTTATGAATATCCCATTATTTCCTGAGGCAGGAACCCACAGACCTCCGAGAATGTGTTACCTGCACACAGTCTGACATGGTGAAATATCAACTTGACACATAGAGCTCAGAGGACACTTTGTTTTACACTGTTAGAGGGTGTACAGATTTTGGTCCAGTCCAAACCGCTATATATAGCGACAAGGCCGGGTAGAGGTGAACTTGGGCCAGATGGAGCAGAGAAAGCTGATTTGGTATGCAATGCACCTGCTGGGACAGGCTAGGCCCTCTATGCTGGGAGACCCATTTGATATGGCAGAGACAGGTGAACCCCATCTAGGGCCCAGCATGGAGGGCGTGTGTTGGTCGTAACCCTCCTGGGAGCTTCCTGGGTGCAATCTGAAATTGGCCCCTGTGCTCTGAGGGCAGAGAGAGACTGAAGAAAGAGGCAGTCATTCCAGGATGGTGGGTGGCAGCTTTAATAAGCAAAGGGGACTTACATATGAGGCTTGTCTCAGGCAGCAGCAAGATGAATGGATCCCTGTACCTGCTGGCCATACCTGCAAAGTTTATAAAGAGGCCTTCGCAGGGTCTAGTCACATACACCATGAAGGCGTTTTCAACGCCACGTCGCCATCTCAAGGCCATATCCTTGTGACACGGCCTCCGGGAGCAAGAAAGGCAAGCGGAAACCACGTTCCAAGGACAGGGCCGAGGAGGTGAGGGGCCTCCAAGTGCCAGGGTCCGGCTCACGGGTCGGTTGGTGGCCACATCTTTTTGATGACCTTTCCCACCGGGGTGGTCCCACCGATGAGTAGAGGGAGGAGGTCATCTTCAGAGGTACAGGCAGGTGTTGGCGTTTGCAAAGTCTGGCACATGGTGGGTAACATGGCCCGGCCTGGGTCCTGTGCTTGCATGTAGAGAAGAACCTGACTCTAGAGGAGCCGGGGTACTGGGAAACTCACAAGGCCAGGACTGGAGTCCAGAAGAGCATGGCAGAGAACCAGCCCCAAGAACTGGGTTGTGCCTCTCCTCTGGGCCCCCTCCACACCTGGGCCTACAGACCACAGTGTAAGCGCGGCTCTGCTGCTTCTGTCAGCCCCATCAGTGATGAGTTCCCAGGGGCCAGCACCACATCTCAGTTTCTTCTGTGCCCCTGGTGCCTAGCAGAGTGCCTGACACACAGTGAGTGCTCAGCGAGCGTGTGAAGAAACAGGAGACTCGGTGTGGAAACCCCTGCGCAGTGAGTCAGTGCTTCTCGCTCGGACCCAGCCTGGCCCTGAGCCCGAAGAAGCACAGCCTGGCAGTGAGGTGTGGGGTTGCGACCCGGGCAGGCCCTGGAGTTCACTGTCCTCTGGATGGGTTGCTGTGGCCCTGGTTTTTTGAGGTAGGGGAAGGAAGGGGATTGCTTTGTTCTGATCAATAATTAGATAAAAATAAGTGAACACTCGTATTTAGGGGGCTCAGGAAAGAAGTGTGGCTTGCTTCAGTGTTTGATTCCATCCAAGTTGTCTTTCCGTGAGCCATGATTTTCACACGACTGTTGCTGCCCAGAAGAATAATGTCACTTAACACCTCCCGTCCTCTGTTGCCGCCCAGAGGAGTAATGTCACCTAATGCCTCCCTTCCTCAGCTTCAGGTAGGAGCTCAGGGCCCCAGAAGGTGCTTCTCAGAGTGTTCGTCAGTCACATGGCCCAGGAACATCCCCAGAGCCCTGTGGTGAGAAGAGCTGGGGCTGCAGACGGCCTACAGGAGGAAGGCGGGTGGGCTTGCAGATGCTTCCCGAGCAGCTGAACAAAGGTTCTGGAAAAAGCAGTCCCTGCAGAACCAACATAATAGCGTGACACGCCATCTACCTCTTGTGAGTAAAAGGCCCGCCTAGGTGTCTTGATGCTATAAAAAGTGTCTGTCTGATGTTTGTCTACCAAAAAAAGCCAAGCGGAAGTCTTCATTACAAAAAAGACCCATGAAGGACTGGGTTTCACACCCCCTTTTCCCATGGCCACTAATTAAAATTACCAACTTTGACAATCTATGGGATGTCACCAAATAGAAGTACTCGACATTTCCACAGGAAACGCCCCTGTGGGTCACCACCCAGGAGTTACCACCACATGCATGTGAGTTCCCAAAGATCTGCAGTTAGCAGAAATGTATGACCAACTCTGTCAGTCAGGTTTAGTTGCAAAGAGAACCCACGTGAACTGGTTTAATTGTTGGGAGGGTCAGCAAGAGCGTGAACACTCAGCTTCCAGGAGCAGAGTTGAGACCCACGTCACAGAACTGGCTCCTTCAGAGCCGTGCCTTGGCTCCACCCCCACAGCAGACGAGATGCTTCAGCATTTCCTCACTGGAGGACTGGGAGCTAGACAAAGGCTAGCTTCCTACCAGTGCCTTTTGCCAAAAGGAAAAATCCACAGCCCTGCATGGAGCGCGCTCCTATGACAAGAACGGAAAGAGCACCTCAGGGAAACTGCCCAGTTCTTAGTCTTTAGATGCGCTGAGGTTTCCCTCACGCCTCGGCCACCTGTGAGAGTCCTGCAGGCTGGCTCTGCCTCCGCCAGGAATGGTTCTCTCCCTTCTCCACGGTGGCTCTGGTAATCTGCCTCTGGCTCCCCTGTTTGGAGACGGGAAGACTTCTCTAGCTCATTGACCTCTCCGTGTGACTCTTGACTCTAGCAGCTTCCTTGCTTTGATCACCACCTGTAGCTCCAGGTCAGAGATCCCCATTTTCTGACCCAAGCCCTGGAACTCCTACCCAAGGAAGAAGATTCACACCTTCTGGAGCATTCTTCACACGGACCCAGCTCTGACGTGCTAATGACCCTGGGGACAAAATGGGAAAGAGCAGAATGTAAACCAGGTGTGAAAAAGGCAACAGCCAGGCCCCGCAGAAGGCCAACCAGGGTCCGATGTCTCTAAGTAAAGGAAAACTTTGGTCCAATCGAGGCTATTGTCCATGTCTGTTGGTGGGGCCCAGCAGTAGGTGTCCCCATGCAGGAGTCATGTGCAGGTGGCTTCATGGGGCTAGACCGAGAGGGTCATCTGCAGCAGGTTATGGACTCTCAGCAAAGAGGACAACAGTGAGACTCATCCTCCAGGGAAGGTGCTGGCAGAGATGAGGCAACCTGCTTGGGCCCCAGTGCTGCTGAGAGGGCTTAGAACAGCAAGAGAAACTTCAGAGCAGACTCCTATTCCAGTACCCGCAGGAGGGGAGGGAGATTTGCAGAATGGATCTGGGATCGACTGGAATTATTACACTGTAAATCTTGGATAAACGGGATCATTATTACAACCTCTGTCTCAATATCCTAGCCTGTTGGCTGTTCAGATGAGAAGAGGTGAGCCCTTAACCTGAACTCCAGCTCTGCCAGCCCACATTAGTTGGGAGACCCGGCTCCAGTGTCTCACGTAGTCTTCCCTTTTGATCTCATCAGGTTCTTCCCTTGCACAAAAAACAGAGGAACATGAACTTAAGTTTTCTTACGAGGGGACTTGTCAGAATGAAATGGGAAGGATGAGATCCATCAGGAAGGTGTGGCAGAGATCGGCTACCTGCTCCTTACGCTTATTTCCTCTTGGGGGATACTCAGCCACGTGCCCCAGCCTCCTTTGCAGGTAGGTGTGGACGTGTGGTTGCATTCTAGCCAAAAAAGTGGGAGCAAGAGTGGTGCTGGCTGCTCTCAGGACTGACCCACATCCCCGCCGTTTGTGATCTCCCATGTATACCATGCATAGTCCCCAAAAGACCAATCCAGAGAAGCCATTGTGCCACTCAGATGTATGGCGTCGATGATGGATGGGGATTTGGAGGTGTCAGAGGTAGAGAGGAGGCTTTAAGGGACTGGGAGAACAACCACAGAGAATCTTTAAGCAGGGACGCCAAAACAGGTAGGAATATAATTGCCATCCACTGTTTGGACTCCATCCAAAGAGAGTAGAGGGACGCCAGCCAAGTAAAGAGGCCCCAGGAGCCGTATTTAGCAGGAGCAGGGGAGCCTCTGATGGCTGGTGGTTCTCACTTTATCTCACACAGCAGGCTGTTCTGTGACATTGGCTGTGGGAATAGTGACAGGTTCCCCTGGGTCCTGGAAGGCCCTGGCAAATGTGTCCCTGTCCTGGTGAATGCACAGGAGGAAGAAGCCTGCAAGTCCTCATACAATACATTTGCTCTGACTTTTTACTTATCAGGAGCTGTCTTGAATTACCTGGAGATTGACAATTACCTGTTCAGAATATCCTGTTTTGTTCCTGAAATAGAGGTACTAGAAGTTCATGACAGAAACTAGATGTAATTTTTTCACAGGAACAATATAATAGGGTTGTGATTCTAGCCAAGGTCTGATACAGTATTTGCAGAAATGCCCAGAAATTGCAGAGTAACCGATGTGTCCATGAGAAATCTACCCTGGCACAGTGTAGAGTGTTCTGAGGTATCTATGAATCAGTCAAGTAGGGCAATGCAATAACCAATCACAGTAAAGCTCTAAAAATTTTATGTGAGAGCTTCACTGGGGGCTTGGAACCAGAGAGCCCTCTGGCTGAAGGCAGCAGCCAGACCCTACAGTATGTCCGCAGGGTGTTTCGGAGTGAATTATCCAGGTCATCTGTGTTGAACCCTGTTAGTCTGAGGTTGACTGGAGACCACAGCCGTCAGGATTCCGGATACCTTTATGAACTATTCTGTCCTCATCAAAGGATTTTAGAACACTGGGTCACCCCTGGAATTACAAGAGGCCATGCATGAAGTCAGAGGCCCGAGGCCATTTTTTGTTTGTTTTTAAAGTTTATTTTGAGAGAGAGAGAGCGAGCGTGTGTAGAGTAGGGGCAGAGAAAGAGGGGAGAGAGAGCATCCCAAGCACTGTTAGCACAGAGCCCCACAAACTGCGAGATCATGACCTGAGCGGAAACCAAGAGTCCCACGCTTAACCGACTGAGCCGCCATGAGACCCCCCCCCCCGCCCCCCGCCCTGGCCATTTTTAAATCCTCCTCCCCCAGCAGCCTCCCTTACAACATTGCCTTGGTGAAACTGAAAAACCAGGACCTTTGTAAGGAAAAGGAAATTCAAATGACATCCCCTTGGAGAAAAGAGACACGTGACTGCTTCTTTCTCTCTGTTGTGAATATCCCTTTTCCACCAAACCCCATTGGAACGTCTGTGGGCTTTCTGTTCCTTGCCCTCATCCCAGTGGGTTTCACCATGAAGGGGGGCAGAAAAAGCGTATGCGGCGTCCCTCAGGTAAGAACAGCCCAGGGCTGGCGTATAACCAAGTTCTGCCACGACACTATCCATGTTGCCATACCTCTTCGAGCTAACGCCTCGTGCAACTGCAGAATCTCCGAGGAGAAGACAATCACATGAGACTCATTTATTCAGGTTCACCAAACAGGTTTCCTCAGCCCTTCCCGAACACACTGATGACAACAGTGACGTATCTGGGCGCATGACTAGTGAATGCTGTGAGGAGGCGCAAGCCTGGAGCCGTGGGTCAGTTGTTATCATCTGTTCAAATGATGATAATTATACATGTATAATGTATAAAGCGGCTTTACAGCGAGACCCTGGTTTCTTTTAGACCCAATTTCCTGATACACGGGCCACTGGGCTCCTGTGAAATGCGTGGCCGGAAGGGGGCTCATTTAGTGACCGCTCAGCCAAGAGAAGGAAGCTTTGCTGTAGGTCCAGGAGGATCTGAAGCCAAAACAAAGAGGAGTCGGTGCCCGCTTCCTCAGGGCTGGTGAACGTTGAGAGGGAGTGTCATCTTCCCTGTAGTCCCCTGCCCAAGACTGTCGGGTCTTTGGAAACCTTAGAAAGGGCGGAGAAAGGGCCCTCCTGCTCTGTGGCCAGCGGATCTGCAAGGACTGAGTACAGGGGTCACAGGACCCTGACATTCCAGCCTTCACTTACTAGCTGGGAAAGAGGCCTGGAAAGTTCATCACTCCTCTCCCCAACTAAACAGAGTGATAGACACTTTTTCCTTTGGCTGTGATACAATAAGAGTGACGACCATCACCAGGTTGGAGGCCATGAAGTGACCCCCTCAGAAATGCATCGGAAATACTGCCGTGGCTCCCGGGAAGGTTCTAGAGCTCACAGCCTCTGCGAGGGACAGTATGGGGGTGGGGGGTGGGGTGCTGCAGGCACGTGTTTCCCGTGCAGTTTCCATCCCTTCCTGTACTCCTGGGCTGGCTGGCCTCAGAATTTCCATGTTGGCCTTTCTGATGGCAACTAGGAGTTGAAACGAGAGGGAAGGAGGTAAAATGCCCACGAATTCCAAGGAAAGCGCGATTAGGCTCGCCAGCTGGATGCTGAATGATTTTAGGTCCCACAGGAGGCCACGATCCTCTGACTCTTTAGACACAAATTATAACCCCCTTCAGAATGGCCTCCGTATCCTCCCCACCCCAGGAGTCTTCTCAGCACTGTCCACAGTTTGCTTCTTGCTCCAACCGTCTTCCAGGATGACAGAAGAGACTGTGTGGTGCAGGGCAGAGAGGGGACTGGGCCATCCGTGTGGTCAGGCCAGGGTGTCAGAAGCCATCCTTCAAAGATCAGCACCCCCTCAGCCCCCCAGCATAGAGGACCCCAGGTTGGTACAGTACATGCACCTTGAACAAGAGGGACTTCAAGGCATCTCAACCCAAGGCAGCTTCAGACCCAAGGAAGGGTCTGTCCACGTGGGGAAAGTACGACAGACCTTGTGCACAGTCTCGGAGGAGAGCTAGATGTTCGGGGCCGACACCTCCTGGTCGGTAAGTCCTGCTCGGGGAGGAGACAGAATCCTTGCTTCTGGTGAGGCGTGCCTTCCGCTAAGGCCCTAACAGGCCAGGTCCTCCCAGAGGGCGATTTTGCAGGTGACCCCCTTCCCCCATGCAGGAGGGAAACCTCATGGCTTTGGAACCCGACCTGTCCCTCAGCTCAGTGGCTGAGGCACCCGAGGCTCAAAGCTATAGTGATACTCCGGGCCAGGATGTGGGACCGGGGCATTGTGACCTCAGCAGTTCTGCACACAGAGAGGCAGTCATCCTCCCTCACCTTGGCCTGTAATCTGCACAGGACGGTGGCCTGGTCACAGGGGCCCGTGGTGGGGAGGTTGGGAAGTTAACACTCTGGCCTCCGCCATCATGTCGGCCAAGAGGGCAGAACTGAAGAAATCAGACCTGGTAAAGGACAAACACTGCTGGAGAACGTGGGGCCTCTTTGAGTCCTCACTGAATGGAGGTGTAGGGTGCGGGTGGGGGGATACAGAGAATTCTGGTGAACGCTCTGCTCTTTCTCTGTTCTGAGAGCGGAGTGGCCTCTGAGCCCGGAAGGAGGACCGGGATTCATCCCTGGCCTCGGGGTGGGAAGGAAGGAGGCCTCTGCTGACTTCCTTTGGGATGAGGAGCGATGTAATAACCCTCACCACCTCCAACCACCCCCGGAGCCACGCCTCCGGGCCGGGCCGGTACCAGGCCTGCATCCACGGGCACATCTAAGGCACACAAGCACCTTATTAGATAATGCGATGAGTGCCCCCGATTTGCAGACGAGGAAGGGAGGCTCAGGGGGAATAGATAATTTGCCCGGGTGACACAGCTAGGAGGGAAGCAGGCCGAGATCAGATTGCAAGTCAATCTGTCTCCAAAGCCTGAACTAATCCACGGCTTCCATAAAGTTATCTTCCAAGTGCTCTCCCTGCTCAGGCCCCCCAGCGGGGGGAGGGCTACCTGCTGACTGGGCAGGTGCGTGTTCAGAAAAGAAAGATAACCCGACAAAGTTTGGGTTGTCTTGAATCGGGTGCTGGCGGGAGGGGGCGTACATGGGCCCGAGCTCAGGTGCAGGTGGACGGGCAGGATTGGGTAGGGGGGCTCTTGAGAGGGCTGGTATTATCCCTCCAATCCTGGTGCCTGACAGGAGGACTGCCAAACTCCTGTCTCTACAGAGCAAGAACTACAAGGCAATGTGCCTGGAACTGAAGCCCGAGCCGACCAAAGTAAGAAGCTCTTTTGAGGCCATGCCGACAGCCAGGCCTGAGACCCGTGGGGAGGTGACTTGGAGTCAGGGGTCGTTCGCTGTTCCTGGCGGCCAAGACCTGTCCCAGGTGCTGGGGGATACACTGAGAGAGAGAGAGAGACAAACTCTGCTCGCAAAAGTTCACGCTTGGAATAATCTGATACAGAAACAAAGAAGGAAAATTCGGCAGTGTCACCTGCAACGCAGAGAATTGAAATAGGGAGGGCTGCCTGGGTAGCTGCTGCCCACCAGGTGGTCGGGAAAGGCCCCAGGCTGGGCTGGGGGCTGAAGCACAAGATGAGGTCCGAGGGCCGACCAGAAGCCTGAGGAAGAGCAGTGTGGGCGAAGGAAGGAGCACATTCCAAGTCCCTGAGGCAGGAAGGGCCTTGGCCGTTCAGTGGGCCGGGAGGGCGGTGGCGTGAGGAGCTCAGAGGGGAGACGGTGGTGGCGGGGTTGCCAGCTCTCACCCCTGTCCTAGCCTGAAAGGAGGAACAGAAACTCGGGGGGGTCTCTCCTGCCTCATCCACCCACACCTGTGACGTCCACCATTCTGTGTTTCTGTTTTCAACCAACAGACATATGACTACAAGGGAATTAAACAAGAAGGGCTGTTTACCAAACCAGGAGGGACACAGGAGCTAAGGGTAGGTGGGGCAGCCCAGGCCGCCGGCCGCTTCCATGGTGGGTTCGCTGCTGGCATCTGTGACTAGGCTCCGGGACCAAAAAATTGTACAGTGAATTCTACTATACCCTTCACTCAGATCTCCCAAATGTTGGCATTTTACGATTCTCCCTCCCTCCCTCCCTCCCCGCATGTATTCACACACACACACATACATATAAGGTATATTTCCTGAATCACCTGAGAGCACATTTCTCTGAAATTTCAGTGCATGTTGCCTAAAAACAAGAACAATCTCTTACACGGTACAATGAGCAAAATATCAAAACCAGGACATGAACATTGATTCAGTCCTTATTCTAATTGTATCAATTATTCCACTAATGTCTTTCACGACAAAAGAAAAAAAACAACTCTTTTTGTGTGGGATCCAATCCAGGACCACACATGGCAGCTGGGTTCCCTGCCTCTTTAGTTTCCTTTCGTCTGGAATTCCACTTCAACCTTTGGTTTCTGGGACATTGTCATTTATGAGGATTATAGGTCATGTATCTTGTAGACCGACCCTTCATGTGGGTGGCCTGGTCCTTCCTGGTGACCAGATGCGGCTGTGCATTTTTGGGGGTCACATCACAGAAGTGAAGGTGTCCCCTTCAGGGCATCATAGCGGGAGGCACGTGATGTCTGTACAGCCCACTCCCCCTTAACAGCATCCTTTCTTTCCTCCCTAATGGGAGGCATTTCTCTGTTCCTCCTTATTAGCAATGCCCCACGGTCTTTCCTTACTTCCTTTTGACAGTTTCCCTTCCTAGACCTTTCCTTACTCCTTCTCTTCCCTATTTTATTTCCTCAGACTGAACTCAGGGAGGTGAAGGAAGAGCTCAAGGAAAAAATGGATGAGATCAAACAGGTAACAGGATGAGACTCTCCAGGATATGGAGGAAAAGGGGAGCTTCCAGGAAAATGCAGTGGCCAACCTCGAATAGCGAGGGCAATCAGGAATTGCGTGGAAAACGCATCAGCCCCACTCAGCCCCATCTCCTCCAGTGTTTCAGTGCCGAGCAGCTGAGGGTATCGATGTCTTGTCTGTCTGATGCTTAAGCCCAGGTTTTGAATGACAAGAACTCTCTAAAGCATCACACTGAGGGTTAGGGAGATATAGCCCTCGTGACAGAGTGAGAGGAGCTGACCAGGATGTGGGAGAAGTCAGGGACCAATTCCATTCTCCTCCCTCCTCTTCCGGGGACAAGCAGCAGAGCAGGAACTCGCTTCCTGCTCCTTTGCTGGAACCACCGGTGGCATTTGTAGGAAGGGAGGGAATGCTGAAGAAAGAAGGTGTAATTGAAGCTATGGTCTGAGCTCCACGTTGAAGCGTTGCCGTACCCAGATCTAAGCCACCCCAAGGCCCCTGGTGGTGGTCACTTAATGGTACATGCACCCTAGTCCCTTCATAGACTCCTTGGGAAGAAAGCGACTTTAATTGGCCACTACAAGTCTGTTCCTTGAGTTTTATCCAAGAAGCAGCTGCTGCCTTTTGTTTAAAATGCCCCAGAGGGACTCTGCCTTCAGTAATACTTGCCATGCTTTTCTTCTTCAACAGATAAAGGGCATAATGGACAAGGATTTTGATAAACTCCAGGAATTCGTGGAGATTATGAAGGTAAGCATTTGCTGAGTGCCTTCCATGGGCCAGTATGGCACTGGGAATTATGGAAGGCGATGCCAGACCCTGCCCTGAAGTCACTTACAATCTAGCAGAAGACCCAAACTCTATGGCAAGAGAGAATTAAATAACAAGTAAGTGCCGAGCTACATGACAATTGGCTGTCAGTTAATCAGGAGTCTGGAGAAATGAGTCACGAATGTGGGCCAGGGTAACGAAATACAGAGAAAGTGACTCTTCCGGTGAGCTTTGAAGGCTACATGGGAAGCTAAATGCATATCTAACCAAAAGCCCAATAAGATTAGTTTTGAGCTCAGCAATTACTAAGAGGACCACCTAGACTCTAGAATAGTGGCTCTCAGGGTGCCTGGGTGGCTCAGTGAGTTAAGCGTCCGACTTCAGTTCAGGTCACGGTCTCATGGTTTGTGGGTTCGAGCCCCGCGTCGGGCTCTGTGCTGACAGCTCAGAGCCTGGAGCCTGTTTTGGATCCTGTGTCTCCCTCTGTCTCTGCTCCTCCCTTGCTTGCGCTCTGTCTCTCTCTCTCTCTCTCAAAAATAAATAAACATTAAAGAAAACGTTTAGAACAGTGGTTCTCAAACCGAGGGTTGACGGGGGGTGGGGGATGGGTATCGAGGAGGGCACCTTTTGGGATGAGCACTGGGTGTTGTATGGAAACCAATTTGACAAGAAATTAAAAAAAAAAAAAAGAATAGTGGTTCTCAAACCTTGATGTGTTTTGGAATTGCCTGGAGCACAAATAAAGAAAATAGAGCCCAGATCCTTTGTGGAGGGGGCTCGGACCCTTGAATTTTTCTCACATTTCCTAAGTGAAAATTTGAGACCCACTGATGTGGAAGCATAAATAGGCAAAAGCAGATAGCTTTACATTTTTAAGAGTTATAAAGGGGTGCTACCCCTACCAGATATATACAGTTCACATAAAGCCACCATAATCTTGTCTAGATAACCAGCCGCAGGAACAAAACCAGGGTAGATAACCTTGTCACCACCTCTGTGCCAGGGACACGCTAAGAATCACTTGCCAGGATTTTAAACATCTGTATACCCAGGCCTGGTCCAGATGAACTGAATAAAAATCTCCAGGCTGGGCCACAGTTGCTTCAAACTCTCAAAGTGATTCTGAGCTTTCCCCTGGATAAGAACCAGATCTTTAGTAGCCGTAGCTACTAACCTTGGCCGTACATTGCAGTCACCTGTACTGTGGCTTTGACCTTATACCCAGCTGCACCCCATAACAATGAAATCAAAACCTCGAGATGATGAGGTCCAGGCATGAGTAGTCTTTAAAGATCACCAGGTGATTCCGTTGTATGCCGAAGGTTGGGCAGCACAGCTCTATACAATTTCAAAGACAATAAGGATGATTTTTTAAATGTTAGAAGGAAAGGATTATATATTTATATTAAGAACTGTGATTATATGAAGAAAAACTTAGTTAACACTGTAAAAACTGAAATGGTGCATAGAGTGAATTTAAATAATAAAAACCAGTAAGAATAAATTATATATGAATATTTAACTGTATGGTCTAAAAAGAAGTACAATGGAAGAAATCACTAAGGAAATATTGATATATTTAACAATAGAAAAAATTAAAAAATGGTAACAGCAAAGCGCCATATACAGAATTAAGAAGCAAACAGTTTGAAGGAAATAATTTTCCACAAATATGATAAACATTGATAAAAGTTTTTTTTAATCTACAACTTACAAATCTGACACAAATCAGTAAGAACCAAATAGGAAAATGGACAAAGGGTATGAAGAAACAATCCACAAAAGAGAATACAACTAAAATGCAGTAAATATATTTAAAAGGTTTACCTCATGAATAATCAATGAAACGCCAAATGGGAACAATACTTAAGTCATTGTCACATTCAAATAGATGAACTTTTAATTTATGACAGTTATAGAACAGGGCAGGAATGCTCTTATGCTGCTGATCAGAGTATAGGTTTGTGCAAAACTGGAAAGGAATTAGAAAATAGAAATCAAAAAATATCAAACCACTTGACCTCTTAATTCCATTTCCCAGAATTTAGCCTATAAAAATAATCAGAAATACTAGCATGAGTATCTGTAAAAAGATATTCATCGCAGGATCATTATATATAATAGCAAAAATTTGGAAACCACAATTTTCAACAGTAGAAGAATAGCCAAATAAATTATGGTATATCCACAGAATGAAAACTAGGAACTACTGGAGAAAATGTTTATAGGCACACCTGGCTGGCTCAGTTGGTAGACATGTGACTCTTGATCGAGAGGTTATGAGTTCAAGGCCCACACTGGGCATGGAGCTTACTTTAAAAAAATTGGGGCACCTGGGTGGCTCAGTCAGTTAAACATCTGACTCTTGGTTTCGGCTCAGGTCATGATCTCATGGTTCGTGAGTTGAAACCCCATACCAGGCTGCACGCTGACACTATGGAGCCCTCTTGGGATTCTCTCTCTCTGTCCCTCCTTCATTCACTCTCTCTATCTCTCTCTCAAAAATAAATAAATAAACTTAAAAAATTTTTTAAATTAAGAGCAATGCCATGATTGGGTTCAACGTTAACATTAAGGGGAAACTTAATGAAATGAAAGGCATATGGGAACTCTTTGTACTATCTTTGCAACTCTCAGTAAGTCCCAAGTTATTTTGATATAAAAAGCTTATTTAAAAAAAAGAATGCTTATAATGAGAAGTATGCTTATAATGAAAAGCAAGATACAAGCAATCTATATAGGCTGATCTCAGTTAAGTGGGGGAAAATAGCAAAGTAAATATTTAGAAAAAAGACTGGAAAGAAATACACCAAAGGGGTTAATAACAGTTATGGCGAGGTGATGAGATTAATTTACTTTTATATTCCTCTATATTGTCCAAATTTTGTACAAAGGGCATGTATTATCTCTATATTAAAATGCAGACACAGTAACTGTTTTGTTAGTGGGCAGGACTGGGTATGGAAAGGCACAAAGGAGGCTATTTTGGGCACGGGAACAGCTTGCACACAGCATGGAAGCAGGATGAACGTGAAGTGTATCATGGTCAGTGGGGAGATCAGTCATAAAAGTGGGATCATCCGGGAAAACTGTGAGAAATAAAATGGAATGGGCACAAAGGCAGTAGATAATGAAGGCTTTTGAAAGACAGGCGGACAGATTGGGACTTGGTTGTGTAAGCAGTAAGAGGCCTCTGGAGATTCTTAATCAAAGAACATGCTAGAAGCAGCACTTCAGAAAGGCTGAGCAGGCAGCTGTTTGCAAGGTGGGCTCGGGGGTGGGGGGAGCCGGGAGAGCAGGGCTGGGGGCTGTCTGGAGCTAGAATATCAGGCAGGAAGCCACGTTCCCACTCAAGATGAGGAATGCTGGACTAGGTATAGGAATAGAAGGGAAATGGTAAATCTGAAAGATGCACCGAAGGAAACACAACATTTTTGATGATCGACTCAACATAGAGAATGAAGGAGAAGCAAGTGTCCATGACCCCACCAGGCAATCTGGACAGTTAGAAGAAAGCGGTGACGGTGACAAGGACAGTTGGCAAACAGATTTAGAAGAGAAAATGAGGAGATCACTTCAGGACATGAGTTTGAAGTCACAGTGACACTTCTAAGCATAAGGGACATTTTGACTCTGATTTTTCGAAACCAGGGGGCATTTTTCACATCAAGGATATTTTCACTCTATTTATGCATACGGATGTCTTATCCAAAATGTATCCCACCACTTAAAAATACTTTTCAAGAAGTGGTGGTGGGGGGGTGGTGGCGCCTTGGTGGCTAGGTTGGTTAAGCGTCCTACCTCATGATCTCGTGGTTTGTGAGTTCGGGTCCGGCATCGGGCTCTGTGGTGTCAGTGCAGAGCCCCCTTCACTTTCCAGTCCCCTCTCTCTGCCCATACTGCTCACGCGTTCTCTCTCTCAAAAATAGACATAAAAAAAATGCTTTTCAAGAAGCTATTTTTTGAAATCCTCTCCACTCATACAGTATAATTCCTTGATCGGTTTTCTACCACACTTCAGTAAACTGTTGCCAAATCTTTCATTTTTTGTTCGAATTCTTTTCCTTGAGGCAATCTATTTTTCATGGGTATTTTATAATGTTCAAGCCAACCTTGAACCTTGAACCTTGAACCTTGTGTTTGTCCATAACAGATACCGTTGACGATGATATCTGCCATCTTAGACATTCTTTGATGACCGCTATTTCTATTCCAATGTCTCCGGATCAAACTTTACAGATCGTAACTTGCCAAGAAGATTTTACTATTCTTTCAGTTCTTAGTAAATAATAAATGTGAGGGGCCAGTTGAACCAATGTCAGTTTTATTTTATGCTGACCATTTCTGCCAGAAATTGGGTAAAAGATGAAGCAAACGCGCATGCGCAGAATCTGGGTGCACAGCAGGGGTCAAAACATTGGAGCCAAAAGTGCCTTTGCGGGGGAAGGTCACAAGATTCGTCTTCTTGCCTCCATCACTTCCTAGGCCTTGAGCCAGAGCCAGGGCATAAGGGTCTCATCCAGGTGTGGGATCAGGTGAAAGCCTTCCTGTCCTCTGACTCATCTGGAAACTTTGGATAAGCCCCTAATGACCCTGCCCGTGCTTTGGCCTCATCCTGGAATGGGGGCGGGGAAAGGGAGAGGTGGCACGGGTCCCCCAAGGCCGGTGAGGATTCCCGAGAAAGGAAGACGCTGAGGTGATCTCTGAGTGGTTGGCAGCTAGAGGCAAGAAGAAAGGATTTCAGACGCCTTCAAGATGATAAGGCTAAGCTTTGACTTTTCTCCTGAAGGAAATGCAGAAGGATGTGGATGAGAAGATGGATGTTTTAATAAATATGCACAAGAGCAGCAAGTAAGTGTGACCTGCACCCGACTCTCTTCGTCCCTGAGGCATCTCCTCCCTTCACTCTGCTAAGCGTCCTCGGGCTCAGAGGACCCTCAGATTCTTCAAGGACCTGTCTTGGTTTCTCTTCCCCCAATGGCTTGGATGTCAGGGCCCTCCGTGGCCGCCCACACTGTGGTCATCTCCCTGTCGTGTTGGAAATCGTCCCCCCAGCTCTGCCCCTCCCTAACTCCCTCCCCCAGTCCCCTTAGAAGAGGTCCAGAGGAGCAGCAGGAGTTCAGGCTGACGGCAAAGATGGACACAGACCCACAGCTCCGGCTCAAGAAAGTGGATGGAGCTGATGGCATGCCGCTCACTCTCCACGAGAAGATGATGGCACTTCAGAAACCAAAAAAGGACCCACTGGATTCCCTTCATCAAGGCAGGACCTGCTGCGTAAGTGAAGCCTGGCCCCCCCCCCCCCCTACGCTGGTGTGCCCCTCCAGGCTCCTGCCCTGCCCTGACCGTCCTAGGCCCTCTCACTCCCTTACCTCCTGCTCTAAAGGGACGGGTTCCACCCCTCTGCTGGCCCCAGATGCCTCCCTAGCCCAGAGCCCCCTCCGGGGGCTTGCCCTCTAAGCCTGGGGAGAGTCCTAAGCCGTGACCAAGTGAGCCTCAACCCTGGAGGTGCCCACTGCCAAGTGCCAACATCTTGCTCTGCCCTTTCCTATAGCAAGACCCCATGAGGTGCCTAGCAGGCGGCCATCTTGGACCAGGGGAAAATGATCTTTCTTGTGCCGTTTCTTTTTCCCTCTACAGGAAAGATGTTTGTTGTGTGCCCAAAAGAACAACTGCAGTCAGGGGTAGGTAGACCCATTCGAGAAGTCCTTGTCCCAGTCGGGTGCCCCATCATCCCAGAGGCAGTGTGCTCAGGCTGCATTTGCCTCCAGTCCCCCGACGGTGGTGAGACGCTGCCCCCCGACCTCATCCACTCGGTCATAGAGGACATGGCGCGAGGCCAGAGGACCCGGGTCCCCCAGCCTGGAGGCTGCAGCCCAGAGGCTCCTGCGGGGAGGGGTGCCTCGCCGGCAGCTCGCTGACCCTGCCTCAGGGTCCTGCCTTTCTCGTCCTCTAGCAGAAAACTTCCATGCCATTCCTGGGCACCTTTTTCATCCTTGGCATCTGGAGCTGCTTTCTGATTTATCTGTGCTTCAAGCCCTATGCGGGCGAAGGTGTGCTTCCAACCTAGAGCCACCACAGAGCCCACCGGCAGCCCCGGCCCTTCCTCTCCACTCCTTGAGCTGCATGATGAAGGCGTGGGGTCCTCTGACACGCCACCCCGCCCCAGGCCTCCTCCCACCCGGAGATTAAAACCCTCACTTTAAAGCCAAAGCACGTATCGTCATTTGGAATATCAGCCCCAGACTTCATTGTGCAAGAATGTCACTTTTTTGTTTCTAAATCCCCATATTTCAGACGCCAAGCCCTCTTCCTGCTTCCTGTTGGATTAGTGGGAAATTCTATCTTGGTCATTCTCAGGGTCATCCCCCCCCCCCCACCTCCCTCCCTCTGCCTAGTTCTGCAAAGGTCTCAGGTCAAAAGAGAGGGGGGAGGCCACAAAGGTAAGAGCTGCCATTCCGTGGGGTGCAGGAGAGACCTCCAGTGTCCTACATACCTGTGCCCCCTGTGTTCTTAGCTCCTGTACTGTGTGTGTGGTGTGTGTATGGGACCCAAGAGTCTCGGGTGAGTGGGGGACCCCAAGCCCAGGGTCTAGCCTGCTCTGCTTCCCTCTGAGGTTTTGTCATGGAGCAGAGCCTAGGGCCCCACTGCTCATAGGAACTTGGTCCCCTTTGTGGGCTCTGGGGATCCACCCTCCTACCCTCCTGAAGGTCTCCTGTCCCCCCAACCCAAAAGGAGACCTATCCCTTCAGAGTCCTTAGGTCTTCACAAAGGTGGTGGTGAGCCAGTGACCTTCACCTGCTCCCGTCTTTGTCCTGCCCCAAATCCCCTCCCCTGGCCACTAGCTTGAAATGAGAGTAAAGAAAGATACAGAGAGGGGCGCCTGGGTGGCGCAGTCGGTTAAGCGTCCGACTTCAGCCAGGTCACGATCTCGCGGTCCGTGAGTTCGAGCCCCGCGTCGGGCTCTGGGCTGATGGCTCAGAGCCTGGAGCCTGTTTCCGATTCTGTGTCTCCCTCTCTCTCTGCCCCTCCCCCATTCATGCTCTGTCTCTCTCTGTCCCAAAAATAAATAAACGTTGAAAAAAAAAAAAAAAAAAAAGAAAGATACAGAGAAAATAGTATCTCAGTAAACTCTCCTGTCATGAGTGTGATTTTTGGGGTTTAGTTTAATGGAGGAGGAATTAATAGGATTCCATATTTTATTTAACACCAGCTTGCTTGCTGCTTCTTTTTTTAAATGTTTATTTATTTTTGAAAGAGAGAGCATGAGCTGGAGGAGGCAGGGGGATGGGCAGAAAGACAGGGAGACAGAATCCGAAGTAGGCTCCAGGCTCTGAGCTGTCAGCACTGAGCCTGATGTGGGGCCCGAACCCACGAACCACAAGATCGTGACCTGAGCCAGGTTCAGATGGTTAACCAGCTGAGCCACCCGGAGGGCCCCTCACACCAGCTTTCTTGTTTCATCTCTTTGCTAAGCTGGCTGCTTAGACTTTTAGCCAGTCTAGTGAATAATTGACCAAGTTGTTAATGGCTACGTAGTAATGAGTGATGTGTTGGGCTTCTGACTTATATTTAACAAACAAACAAAAACCAAAACAAAGCCTAGGACTTGCCCTCAAGGAACTTATAGCTAGTAAGTAAATATAGTATATTAAACATAGTAAACATGTATATTAAAAAATATAGACCATATGACAACAAGGACAGTATAGCGTGTGATGAAAGCAGAAATGAGTTAGAAATGGGAAAAAGGAGAAGGGTGTGTGTAGAACATGTCCATTTCCTGCTGCGGTAACAGATTACCACACGGTTAATGGCTTGAGACAACACAAGATGGGTCCAAAATGGGTCTCCTGGGGCTAACCTCAAGGTGTTGGCACGCCTGCATTCCTTCTGGAGGCTCCAGGGGAGAATATGCTTGTCTTTTCCGGCTCCTACGGGCTGCCTGCATCCTTTGGCACATGGCCCCTTCCATGTTCAAAGCCAGCAATGGCCAGCTGTGTCTCTCTCATTCCGTATCACTCTGACCCTGATTCGTCTTCTGCCTTCTCTTCCACTTTTCAGGCCCCTTGTGATTACGCTGGGCCCGCCTAATCATAATCATAAGGATAATAATTACCTTAAAGTAATAAGTTAAAGTCAGCTAATGAACAACATTACTTCCCCTTTGCTGTGTAACATAACGTATTCATGGGTTCTAGGGATTAGAACACGCACCATCTTTGGGGGCTGCTATTCTGCCAACACAAGGGACTCCCCAGACCCTGTCCCTTGACCTCCAAACCTTCAAACGCTTGGGAACACTGCATTGTGTAGTTCTGTGCTGTTGTAATAGGCCCACAAATCCTCTGATACTCTTGCAAGAGGAGCCTAATTCCTCTCCCCTCAAGTGAGGGCTGGACATAGTGACTCACTCCCAATGAACAGAATATGGCGGAAGTGATGGCGTGTTACTTCCAAGACTCAATCATAAAAGACCCGGTGGCTTCATCTTGCTGTCTCTCGGATACCCAGCCTGGGTGAAGCTCGCAGCCATGTAGTAATGACGTCCAAGTGGTCCTCTGGAATGGGCCACAGGGCAAGGCACTGAGACCTGCTGCCAATAGCTACGGGGCAGGTCAGCTGCAGCCCTAGAGCCTTCAGGTGGCAGCGGCCCCCACCAACATCTTGACTGCAACCTTATGAAAAGACCCTGAGCCAGAACCACCCAGTTCCAAATTCCTGACCTGCGGAAACTGCGACGTAATAAATGCTTGTTGGTTTAAGTTGCTAGGTTTTGAGATGATTTGTTAGCAATGATCATACACGTGCATACCTCCTGTTCATTTTTTTTAATTGTTTTTTAACGTTTATTTATTATTGAGAGACAGAGCATGAGCGGTGGGGGGGGGGGGGGCAGAGAGAGAGGAGGAGACACAGAATCCGAAACAGGATCCAGGCTCTGAGCTGTCAGTACAGAGCCCGATGCGGGGCTCAAACCCACAAACCACGAGATCATGACCTGAGCCGAAGTCGGATGCTTAACCGACTGAGCCCCCCGGGCGCCCACCTCCTGTTCATTTTTTAGTGACTTCAAAAATTGAGGCATAAAGCGTATGGTTATGTACAATTCGATGAATTTTTATATCTGTATACATCACTGACGTTATTCTAGAACATCTCCAGCACCTTTTTCCCCTCCATACCTAGCCTGCTCCCAGGTTACCACTATTCTGATCTTTATCCGCACAGGTTATTTTGCCTGTCTTTGAACTTGATTTATAGATGGAATCCTATAGGTATTTTCTTATTTCTTTTGCTCAAAATTATGTCTGTGTAACTCATGCATACCGTTGTGTGAGTAGCAATTGTTCATTATTTTGTAATTGCTCTGCAGTTTTCATTTTGTGAATACACCATAATTTACTTACCCATTCTCCTAGTGGTGGCCCAGATGATTCTCTAAACAGGCTAAGTAAAAGCAGCTTTCCCCATTGCTCTCTGTGCATTTGCCCTGTCTGTAAACCCCTTCTCTGATCCCTGGTGCCCTGTAGGTCACTCTACGCCCTCTTTTTTTCCCCAACGACAAAAAAAATACTTGCTTTATTAGACTGAAGAGAACCTCAAGGCTTGAACTTGAGCCCTGACCTCTCACCAAAGCTCAGATCTACCTGTCTATCTAAGCCCTTGCCATTGTGTCAAACTCAGTATAGCCAAAATCAGAATCCTCACTTCTGCACCCAAATCCCTTCTCTGCCTGACTTCCTGACAGGGGTCCTTGTCCTTGCTCAGTGTCCTGGCAGCTGGGGCACAGGAGGATCTCTAGACAAGGGATGGACCTTTTCTCCCACCAGGGTTGTCTTCAACCCTTCCATCTGCCTGTCTGCCTGGCACCCTGTCTCGACTTCCCAGGGGAAAATCTCACATGCCGTAGAGCTCAGAACCCCTGCCTGAGAAGTCATGTCTGTGGCTTATTTTCCCAAAGCTCTTTTGGCGGTTTTAGGATTTCTGAGAACATGGGCAAATACCCTATGACAGGTGGGCAATGGATTCTTTCCTCTTTACCCTGCTCTCGATCACTCCCTCCATGATATATCTTTGATGGCTCTCAGGACCTTCTCTGAGAGCTAAGGATGAGAGAAGAGTGTGGGCTTCTTTGGGGCAGGGACTCCAGGATTCATTTGTTACCCACCACCCCGGCCACGTGACAGGTGTGTGGATGTGTGGCTAGCGTTCCCTGTTTCTGACATTGGTGCCACTTAGTCATTCAAGTCTTAACACTTTGTCTCTCTCTCTCCCTCCCATAGCAAATGAGCTACCAATTCCCAAAAGCAATCTTTCTAACATTTCCAATGTCCATTCTAGAATCCTCCAATTCCCATACATACTCTAACCCAGGCTCTTAGCATCTGGATTCTAAACCACTTACAGTAGCTTCTGACCCACTAGTTTCTTCCAACCTGGAATGCGTTGTGCGCATACCATTTCCAGATATTTGGTCCTTAGCCAGTGCTTTCTACTCCAACACTGTCCCTTGCTCAAAAATCTTCAGTGCCCACTACTCATGGGATAATATCCAGACTCCTCAACTTGTTGTTCTAGACCTTGCATTTTGTTAAAAAAAAAATAATGTTTACTATTTATTTTTGAGACAGAGAGCACACAGAATCCGAAGCAGCCTCCAGGCCTGAGCTGTCAGAACAGAGCCCGACACAGGGCTCAAACCCATGAAACATGAGATCGAGAACTGAGCTGAAGTCAGATGCTCAGCCGACTGAACCACCCAGGCGCCCCTTGACCTTGCATTTCTGATCTGATCTTAGGTGTCTGAACTTTTCTCCCCCCTTCCCATCTGTAAGCCTATACTCTAGATCCCACGTGGGCCCTCCACATCCCACTCTCACACCTCCTGCCTTTGCTCACCTCATTCTCCCACCTCCATGAGCCCCCACCGTCCCTTCTGGACTGCCCTCTGCCCCACTCAGATCCTCAAGGACCCAGTGACCAGGCTGCTCAGCCACTCAGAGACCTTTCCCACCTGCTTACTGGTTCCAGCCTGCATGTCTCCTCTCCCTACAATTTGTCAGTTTCTGGAGCCAGCGCTTATGTGGTCTTGATTCGTCTTTGTCCCCAGCATGGAGGTCAGAGCCCTGCACTTGTCAGGTTCTCAGGAAATGTTTGTCACCTCAACTTTTGCTGCATAGGCTGAGCTGGCTTCTTAACCCCCTCCAGGACTTGCAGCCTTGGCCCTATGACCCCAGTGGGGGGCTTCTCCCGCATGGATCCCCCCAAGACTGAGCGGGCTCTGGGCAGGTGCTGAGAGAACTCTTTGGACTCTCCAGCTTTCCATCCCGGGTCATGTCGGGAACTATACTTATGTGACTGTGCCCTGTGTTCAGTTTGGCTCATGAGACAGGGAAGGTTCCCTCTTGAGACTTGACTTTTGCAGCCAAATTCCCCTCAATGTGTTTTCAAACCTAAGCAGATGCCAGTTTTAAGAACTAAAGCAAGGTCGTCAGGGAAACAGGGCTTCCAGGAGTAACGGAAGTGCTGAGTCTTCTCTGTGCAAATGATCTGCAGTGCCGATCAAGTCCTGGGGACTGGTGACGGTGGCCCTGCAGTCCCTGTCCCCTGACTCTTCCCAAGCTCCCCTCTGCCGCATTTCCATGTCACCCAATGCAGAGGCAGCAGAAGGACAACAGTGTGTGCTGAGGGGACACGTTTGCCCGGCTGTCAAACAGCTGTCACATCTGCCCTTGGGAATGGACCTTCTGGGAGCCCAAGCCGTCATTCCTGCTGACGCCACACATGGACCAGCTTTGCTGGTGAGCTTGTGCTTTCTCTGGAGGTCTCAATGTCACCTCACCTGAAGCGTCATTATACTTCATCTCTTCTCCCAAAGACGCTGTTCCTGTCCCCAACTTGGGGGCATGTCCCCAACCTCTTCTTTGTGCAATAGGTCCCAGTTGATCAGACCAAGGTAGATCTCCAGCTCCACTTGCCCAGCCAGAGCCCTTTCTCTGCGAATCTGGGAATTGGGGGAGACTCCAGTGGCCCCCAGAACTGAGGACTTCTAACTGGGGGCCGGAGAGGCATCTGGCATGTTGGCCCAAGAAGCAGAAAAAGCCGGTCTGTAGAAAAAGACAAGCAGTTTGCAGAAAGCGAAGCAACAGAGAAGCTGAGAGAAGGGGAGAGCCATGCGGTCCCAAAGAGGGGCTGCAAGAGCCACCGCCTTAGCTTTGCGATAGCCCCCGGGGCTCTTGGACCGCGGTGCCCTTTGCTGTGACAGCAGAGTGGTCTCCCGTTACCACAGAACTAGCCCCCCCCGCGGTTAGCAGTCTCAGAGATCATCCGCGCCAATCTCTTCAACTTACTGTGGGAACTCTGAGGCCCAGAGAGGTGCAGCGAGGTGCCCTCAGCCACACAGCCAGTTTGTAGCAAAGCCAGGGCCACACCCCAGTTTTCTGACTCCGGGTCCAGTGCTCTCTGCTCCCTTTGCTCTGTGGCTCCCTGGGGCCCGTTGCACTCGCAAGGGTGACGGGGTGAGGAAGAAGGAGCAGAGCTCTTGGGGTCAACGAGATCTGGATAGCATCAGCGGTGTGGCTGCAGGTCTGTCACTTCCCCTCTCTGAGACTCACGGTCTCATCTGGGACGCCCCTCTAACAGGGGCATTGTGAGGGTTACATCAGAGTATAGGTAGAGGAGTTAATTTTTTTAAGTTTTTGTTTTTTTTTAACTTATTTTGAGAGGGGCGCCTGGGTGGCTCAGTCGGTTAAGCATCCGACTTTGGCTCAGGTCATGATCTCATGGTTCGTGGGTTCGAGCCCCGTGTTGGGCTCTGTGCTGACAGCTCAGAGCCTGGAGCCTGCTTTGGATTCTGTCTCCCTCTCTCTCTGCCCCTCCCCTGCTTGTGCTCTGTCTCTCTCTCTCAAAAGTAAGTAAACTTAAAAAAATGTTTTTAATTTATTTTGAGAGAGAGGGAGAGGGAGAGAGAGAATCCCAAACAGGCTCCTTGCTGTCAGCACTGAGCCAGATGCAGGGCTCGAACTCACAAACTGTGAGATCATAACCGGAGCCGAAATCAAGAGTCAGATGCTTAACTGACTGAGCCACCCAGGAGGAGTTAATTTTTCAGGAAAAACTGCAGGGACAATGACAACAGTGACGGCAGAATGGCCTTTCCTAGGTTCAAAGGCCTTCAATTCCCAGTCCCAGTTTCCTGCCACCTGGACTGACTCCGGTCACGATGAATGTGGATCTACATTTATTTAAAAAATAAACAAATGACTTACCGTGTTTTGAGAGGAGGAAGGATGTGTATATTAGGAGACCAAACAATAGGGAAATATAAGAACGGTAAGGGGTTGGGACGGGCTCTTCCAGAGGAAAGAACAGGCAGGTCCTTGTGACACAGCCTGTCAGGCCTGTGACCTCAGCGTGTGACTCCCACAGGTAACAGGTGTGCAGCCCCAGGCCCCGACTCGAGCAGTCACCAGAGAGGCCCGTGGCTGAGACATGGGGTGGCAATTAGGTGGGCGGGGCCGGGCCCAGGAGGAGGCCAGGCCGTGTCGTCCGTTCCCATCCCTGCCGCGGGGCCCAGCTCAGCGCTGACTGCTACCGCCACAGTTGGGAGCTCAGACCAGTCTCTCTCGGACTCACCAGGTCTGGTTATGCCCATTTCCGTGCCGGTGGGCTACCCACCTGCTTTCCTAAGCGGGCCACCCTGACTGGTCCCAGGGGCTCCTAGAGCCTCCCTGCACCGCCCCCCCCCCCAATATTTCAGAGGTGATCTGTCCTCCTATGTGTGTGATCAAGGTGACTCTTTGGTACTTCTCTCCGTGTTAAAACAAACACAACAAAGCACGTTCAATCTTCAGAATTGAGATGAAAGAACGAGCGAATGCCAGACCCTGATTCCAACAGTAGGAAACCCAGAAGGTGGAGAAGCGCGCCCTCAGCAGGCGATGGAAGGATGTTTAATGGCAGTTCTGCCCACGTGACACTTTAATATGGATATCAGCTTCCCAAAGGGGTGGCCAAGAAGGGCTCTGTTCTGTTGTGTTTTTTATGAGTGATGAGTTTGTGGGGAGATGAGCAACTCCAGTGAGAGTCTACGTGGCATGATATTTCTGAGGGGCAATCTGGTGACACATATCAGAAGCCTTAAAAGACAAGAGGAAAAAAATAGGGAAGGGTGCCAAGATTTAACTACAAGGGTATCATGGAGTCACTTACTCTATTTTTTTTTTTAACATTTATTTTATTCTCGGAGAGAACATGAGCAGAGTTGATGAGCAGAGGGAGAGAGAGAGAGAGAGAAAGAGAGAGAATCTTAAGCAGGCTCCATGCTCAGTGAGAAGCCCAACGCGGGGACTCAATCCCGTGACCCTGGGATCGTGACCTGAGCCAAAACCAAGAGTCATACGCTACACCAACTGAGCCACCCAGGCGCCCTATGGAGCCAGTTATAATATGTACTTAAAAATCAGAAACAATATAAATGGATACCAACTGGTTAAATAAATTACAGCACACTCATAAAGTGGAATGCTCTACTGAAATTAAGAATAACATGGGGCGCCTGCATGGCTCAGTCGGTTGAGTGCCCAATTTTGGTTCAGGTCATGATCTCACACTTTGTGGGTTTGAGCCCCGCATTGGGCTCTGTGTCGGCAGCTCGGAGCCTGGAGCCTGCTGTCTCCTTCTCTCTCTGCCCCTGCCCTGCTCGCACTCTGTCTCTTTCTCTCTTTCTCTCTCTCTCTCTCTCTCAAAAATAAAACACTAAAAAGAAAAAAAAGAATAATATAGTTGGGGCACCTGGGTGGCTTAGTCGGTTAAGGATCTGACTTTGGCTCGGGTGGTGATCTCCCGTTTCATGAGTTTGAGCCCTGCATCAGGCTCTGTGCCGACTGTGCAGAGCCTGCTTGGAATTCTCTCTCTTCCTCTCTCTCTGCCCTTCCTGACTTGTGCTCTCTCTCTCAAAAAAAAATAAACTTAAAAAAAGAACAAAAGTATATTGTTGAAATATATTAATGCCATCAAGAGATGTTAATGATATAATGATAATTGGAAAACAGCAAATTATGAAATGATATTAGAGTATAATCCCATTGCTCGTAAGAATGTGTGTGTGAGGTATGTCCGTCCACACATGTGCGTAGAGGCATGCATGAATGAAAAGACTTAGAAGGATGTACACAAGAATAAGAGCAGTGGTTTTCTCTGCATAGAAGGATTATGACTAATTTTTCTGTCATTCTTTGTGCTTACCTGTAATCTCTGTTTCTACAAGGAACTTGCATAGTTTGTATAATAAAAAATAAGACTCTCTAGGATGGAAGCAAGGTCAATAGAGACCTCCTAAAATTTCTTCTGATGGAAGGCACCTTAGACCCTTCTATTTCCTAGGAGTGACCAGTGAAGACATGCCCCAGGGCCTTTGCACTTTACAAACGTTCCCTCCCATTTCCTCAGCTATCCACATGCCTGGCTCCCTCACCTCAAAAGTACCTTCTCAGTGACACGTTCCCTCTTATTCCATACAAACAACAATGTCCCCAACCGCAGCATTCCTTATGGTCCATACTCTGCTTTATTTTTCTCTCCAGTATACTTAGCACCAACTTACGTAGTATGTATTCTACTTGTTTGTGGTTTTTCTTCTTCTGCTACAATGTGAGCTCCTCGAGAACAGAGATTTTGTTTCTGTCCCTGCTCTCTCCCAGGGCCTACTGCAGTCCCAGACATAGAAGATGGGGTCAATAAACGCTTGCTAAAAGGACATGTGCAAACCAAGTCGTTAACCGTATCCCGGGCACTTCAGGCTCTGTGCCAAGAGCTTTGCCCACATGGTTTCACTTTGTTCTTACAACAACCCTATGAAGTCATTCTACTATTCCATGAAGTCATTCAAACTGCCATTCTCCCTATCTTATGCTGGACGAAACAGGCTGGGAGAGAGGAGGCAGTGAAAATAATCATGGCATAAGTGGGAGAGTTGGAATTGGAATCGGAGCATTCTGATGTCAGACCCTATTTCCTCTACCCTCTTGCTTCTCACTAGGTGGTTCCCCCGGCCCAGCGGCATCTGCATCATCTTGTTAGAAATCCAGAGTCTCAGGTTGTATCCCAGACCTACCGAATCAGGGTCTGCCAGCCTCCCAGGTAGCTCCATGCCACTGAAGTCTGAGAAGCGGTGTTCCAATCTATGCTATCAGGTGTATGGAAAATAGGGGGCCTCAGTCTGACCAAGGGGGTGCCTATGGTCTGGGTGAGTTTGGCCTTGGGTTTTGTATTCCTGTGGGCTGTTTTTCCTGCCCACTATGCCCCAACCCAGGAGCTCTTCAGTATCCACTGTCGCAGTCCTGGAGAGATACCGAAAAGGGTCTGGTACAGATAGCAAAGCCTGGAGAGATACCGAAAAGAGTCTGGTGCAGATAGCAAAGCCTTTGGCTTCTCTCTACAGTCACCCCGTGGGCCTCTGGGGGAGAGACAGAGTTTCATGTGGATTAGTGAATGCTCAGTATCGCCTCTGCTCAGGAGCCAGACCCGTTGGGCACAGTGTTTCTTCTCTTTCTTGGAGGAAACCTCCCAGTTCACTTTGGAAAAACCAGACCTGTGTCTCTCGAACGCACGTGACAGAACCCACCGACATCAGAGATGTAGGGCTGAGCCAAGACTAGAAGCTATTCAGACTTGACTCTTAGTCCAGGCAGGTTGTTAAAATAAAACAAAAGCTACTTTCAATTAAATTATTAATGCCTGGGAGCCCACCCTGGCCCTCATTTTTTTGTCACTAGGAGCCACGTTCAGACTTGACATTCACTGAAAAGGAGGCCTGAAATAAAACCAGAAATCTCACTCCTAGCCTTGCCCAAGCAGTTAAAAACAAGTGTATGTAAACCCATCTGCAAAAGCCAACTCTTGAAAATGTACCAGCAGAGGGCGCTAGAGCCCCACCAGTCCCTGCCCGCTGACTTTCCCCGAAGGAAAGTCTGCAAAGTCGCAGAAAAAGAAATCACACCGGATGGGTGGGGAGAGAGGGTATCTAGAGCCTGGGTCCCACCCTGGCTTCATCTTTGTAATTTTGTGGGATCGCAAGACGACGGATACTTGTGATTTGTGCCTACAGGAAAGCCAGTGGTAACCCACGTAAAGGAATCAGTTTCAAAAGGCCTCCACCCCCAAATCCAGTGTTTGGAACACACAAGAAGTGACCTTCACTCATTCCTTCACCTGCTTACCCAGCATTTGTTGAGCACCTACTATGATCCAGGCACAGGGCTAGACCGCTGCATTTTCCCATAAAGTGGTGCTGTAACAATAGATTCCGAGGCTAGCCCTCAAAACCTTTGAAGTCTTTAGTGTAGAGAGAATAGAATTAGACTATTTTCCGTTCTGGGGTAGAGAAAAGGAATAGAGGAAGGACAATGTGGAAGAGAAGAGAAAGTGTGGGAATAGAAGAGGGAGAGAAGAGTAGGAAGGAACCAGAAGACCCTGGGGAAGAGGAAGGGAAGTTGGGTTTCACTCCCTGCCTGGTGTATATCCAATATCAAACCTTAAAAAGGTTGTCTTTAGCACCCTCTCGTTTTCCTGTCTAGACCCTGACTCAGGTGTAGACCCTCATCTCCCCAGAGCCTCACGGCTGCGTGGGGCACGCCCAGAACTCCTTCCTACAGCCCAGCCCAGCCCAGCCTGCCCACCGTGGCTGCCGGGCTGCAGAGTTTCTATTCTCCACTCCCGTCCACCCTTCCTCGCCTACACCTGCCCTTCTCAGCTGGGTGTCCGGAGGACAGCAGTCCATTACGTTAACACACCCTGTGTGACACACTCGTCCCAGGGACGAGCGCATCTTGTAAAGAGCACCCCAATTCATCTTTCACTGATAAATTCCCAGACAGTGGTCTGGAGGGTCATGACAATTCCAGGCTCTTTGTGTTGGGGCTTTTATTTTGGGAGCCAGGCCTGGGGGAGGGGGGGGGGGCGGTATCCCACACAATGTCTGAGAGGATCTGGCAGGAGGGGCCTCTGGGGGGGAGGGGCTGGTAGGGAAAGGTCACTGGCAAGTCAAGGATTCGCAGATCAGAGATAAATATCTCTGAGCAGTTTGTGTGTGACAGTGACTTCACATGTGTGATTCTGTGTGTTGGGACGAGGCCAGAGGGAGAAGGTCAGCTCAGGGGGAAAGATGAGCCACAGGGCTGGACGCGGGAGAACCACGGAGGCGAGAAAGGACCTCGGGGCCTTGCCACGGCAGCTGCAGGCTCGGCTATCCCCAGGGCCACCAGCGGGAGGCGCCCCTCGCCCCGGCTCTCCAGCATCCTGCGCCGCGGAACACCGGGCTGCCCATTGCCCACCGCGCACGCGCAGCTTCCTGCTGGCGGGAGAGCAGGTCCTGTTTCAGCTGCGCGGGGGAGCTCAGGCCCAGGGCTGCCGGTTGCCGAGAGAGCCTGCAGGTGGGAGGTAAGCAGGACTAAAGGGGCCCGGGACGAAGGCTGCGACAAGGCCATTGCACAGCCCGCGGAGCGGGCTGGACCGCGGCACTTCACGCTGAAGTTGTCCTTTATGGTGAACCTTGGGCACATTGCTTCCCCACCCCAGCTGCCTCCGAGGCCTGCCAGAGGGTTCCGATTGAGAAGCCCACCTGCTTGTTGTTTTTCTGAAAGGGCCTCCTCTGCTTGTGCAGGAAGCGGGGTGAGGAGGGAGAAAGCCAGTTTGCTCACCAGGCCTTGGTAGGATAACAGGACCGTCTGGGCACCTGCCCCCGCGGAATGTAAAGCCGGGATTGCCCGGCCTCGTTCGTTGTGCCTTTGCTGATGCCGCTCCCACCAGAGCGAAGGTACCCCAGTTCTACCCCTCAGAGTCCCAGCCATCAGTGGGGACAGAAGTCAAAGTAGCAGTTTCCCTTCAGGATGGGGGGATGACAGGGAAGAGGCGCAGGGGAGGGTCCTCGAGTGCTGGTAGTGTTATGCTTACTGATCTGGGTGCTGTGCTATGCGTGTGCTATGCGTAAAAAAAAAAGTACTCATCAAGCTGCAAATGAAAGATGGTGCAGTTGCTTTGGAAAATAGTTTGTCAGTTCCTCAAAACTTAACATGGATTTACTGTATGCCATTAATTCTACTCCCAAGTGTATACCCCAAAGAACTGAAAACATGCCCAGACAAAAACGTGTGCGCGAATAGCAGCATTATTCATAATGGCTAAAAGATGGAAACAACGCAAATGTCCATCAGCTGGTAACGAATGGATAAACAAAACCGTGGTCTCTCTATACAACGCAACATTATTCAGCCGTAAAAAGGAATAAAATACTGACACGGGCTACAACATTGATGAGCCTTGAAGACATTGTGCCAAGTGAAAGAAGACAGCCACAAAAGACTACACTTTGTATGATTTTATTTACGTGAAAAGTCCAGAGTAGTTAAATCTACAGAACTAGAAAATAGATTGGTGATTGCCAGGGGCTGAGGGAGGGGAAGTGGACATGGGACTTCTTTGGAGAAGTGATGAAAATGTCCTGGAATTAGATAGTGGCAGTGGTTGTCCAACTCTGTGAATATGCTATAAACTAACCAATTGTACACTTGAAAAGGGTGAGTTTTACAATGTGAATTACATTACAAAAAAGAAAACTGATCAAGCTGTATGTACACTTGGGATTTGTATCCTTTGCCCTATGTGTGTTATGCCTTAATACTAACTTTACCTTAAAAGTGAAGGTGCCACACTAGTCTGTTGTTCTGGCTCCTGATTCAAAAGAAAATCCCAGGGGCACCTGGGTGGCTCAGTCAGTTAATCATCATATGCTTGATCTCGGCTCAGGTCTTGATCTCAGGGTTGTGAGTTCAAGCCCTGTGCTGGGCTTCACTCTGGACATGAAGCCTACTTATATATAAAAAAAATCCCAGCCACTAGCCAAAATGCTGCCTCCTCTGTGGTGGCCTCCTTGCCTCCCTCCTCTGAGTTCCTTTGGCATCTAATGCCAACACCCTGCTTACTACTTGTTATTTTTGGAGCCTGGCCAGAGTGTGGCGCATGGACCAGCATCACTCGGGAACTAGTTAGATCTGCAGCATCTAGGCCCCCCAGGCCTACTCTGCATTTTAATGAGGTACCCAGGTAATCTGTATGCACATTCAAATTTGAGAAGAACGGCTTCCCCCACCACGCTCCTGATGCCAACAAAAGAGATTTTAAGTGCCTCAAGACTGTCTTTGTCTCCACCGACTCTGATGATAAATACTTGTTGATTCAGAGGTCACACATGTTGTCCCCTAAGAATGCTCAGTGGCATCGGAATACAGCCAGTGCCTACTCTGACTTTGAGACCAGAACAGACTAAAATTTGGGGTTACTTTGGTCAGAGAGGAGAATAGGTAAACTTCTGACATTCAGGGTGAGATCTCCAAATACCATTTCCCACTGAAAGCAATGAGGGCTCCTTGGACAAATGGCCGATTCTGGATCTGGGCAGACAATGTACAAGAGGAGGTTTGTACAAAATTTAAGAGACTTCTCAGCTCCTGTCTAAAGGATTCAGGAGCCAAATAGAAGGGACTCCCACTGGCCAACAAAGGGCCACGTGAGCATCAGTATCAATACTGACTACAAGGAATTGAAACACATCAAATGTATTAAAACCTTATGAATTAACAGTAATACTCAAAAAAGCAAAACAGAACTTTGTTCACTGTTGCAGGATGCTAGGAAAGCAACTCATTGTTTTGAAAATGGTAAATAAAGGGGGGAAATCAAGCAATTATCCTGGGTGTCAAATAATAGGTAATTGTATCTGTCATCCCTCCTTCACCGATAAGCTGGAATACTTCTATGAAGGAGAAATGCTGGAATTAGATAATCGCTATTTTAAAATGTTTAATGAACCAAAAGATTCAAGCACTGCTCCTCTGTAGCATCCAATATCACGGAAAGAGACGACCAGACATCATGTGCCTCCTGTTGGAAGAATAGAGCATCACTAACACCAAACCTGAATCGCATTAAGTGCTAGAGCGTGCCAATTTACAGGGAAAATAGGGGCACAGAGCATGTTAAATTACACCATAAGGAGAGCATCAGCAAAGTCTAGATTGTGGGCAAATCTCCTGGATAAACAACACTGTGTCTTCAGCAAACTTCAAGGAAAAAAAAAAAAGACAGTAGATTAAAATAGCCTTAAAAGTTTTATCAACCAATTTCAATATGTGAACCTCATTTGGACCTTGATTCAAACTATTTTTAATTTTTTTATTAAAGTATAGTTAATACCCAGTGTTATTTTAGCCTCAGGTGTACAACATAGTGACTCGAGAATTCTATTTATTACTCTGTGCTCACCACAGTAAGTGTGGTCACCATCTGTCACCACACATCGTTATTACGATATTATTAACTATATTCCCCTTCTGTACTTCTCATTTCTGTGACTTATTTATAACTGGAAGTTTATAACCTCTTAATCCTCTTTCCCTATTTTGCCCACCCTTCTCCCCCCTGGCAACTACCAGTTTGTTCTGTATGTTTCAAGACTCTGTTTCTGGTGTTTTGTTTGTTTTGATTTTTAGATCCTGCATGTAAGTGTAATCATATGGTTTTTGTCTTCCTGTCTGACTTATTCCACTTAGCATACTACCCTCTAGGTCCGTCCAGGTTGTTACAAATGGCAAGATGTCACTCTTTTTTATGGCTGAGTAATACTCAAACTATGTTTTTAAATCTGTTTATGGTCATTTTGAGACATCGGGAAATCTGAACAGTAGGAATTACTGTTGATTTGTTTTGATGTCTGATAGAATTGTGGTTATGTTACAAAAAGAATTCTTGTTGAATGATTTACTAAAACTTTTACAGATGAAACGGTCTGGCATCTGGGATTTGCTTCAAAGTAATAGAAGATGGACTACATTGATGCGGGTAGGGTATGGGACCAGTTTGGCCATTGTTGTCGTGGGGGGGGGCGATCAGGTGTGTGACAGTTCATGATGCTGTTCTGTCTACTTTTGTGTATGTTCAAAAGTCTCTAAAATTTAAAAAGCTAGAACAGGGGCGCCTGGGTGGCTCAGCTGGCTAAGTGTCCAATTTCAGCTCAGGTCATGATCTCACAGTCCATGAGTTCAAGCCCTGCGTTGGGCTCTGGGCTGACAGCTCAGAGCCTGGAGCCTGCTTCCGCTTCTGTGTCTCCCTCTCTCTGCCCTTCCCCTGATCATGCTGGCTCTCTTTCTCTCAAAAAAATAATAAACATTAAAAAAAATTTTTTCAATAAAACACAAAAGATATATAACAAAGTGTTAAAAACTTAGTATAAGCAAAATAAGACAGACTTTAGGTCAAGGATCCAAAACTGTGTAAGAATAAGACGATCTTTCTTGTCTCATTCTCAGCCTACTTTCCCGTAGTTAGAGTTTTTATAACGTCATCACTTCCTTCAGAGGATGCGGCAGAAACCTAAAATGTATCGAAATCGGGGAGAAAGAATTGGATACAGAAATAATTGCAGAAGATTTGGGGTCAGGAATGAGCAGAGCTGAGTTCACACCAGAAGCCCACTGACCGAAGGCTCGAGCCAGGCTGCAGACGTGTTCAGCACGAGCTGGCGATGAAAACAGGATGTCTGGTTAGCATCCTTCTCCCTAACAGGATCGAGTGTTAGAAGCCTGGGTCTCCCCAGTGGCTGCACATTCCAGTCACCTGCGGAGCTCTGGAAACCTGCCCCCCACCCCCCACCCCCGTTAAAGGGGCTCTCAGCAGGAGGCCGTGCTCCCCAGGTGACCCCCAGGTGGAGCCTGAGTTGAGGCTCTCGGTGTCCCAGGCACGCTTGGGACTTTAGCTCTTCCGCACACGCTTAGCCACAGCTGGGAAATGGTGGCAGCCACTGCCGGCTAAATGATGAAGCAAGGTGATGAGTGAAACGCTGGGCGTCAACTTCATTCTGTTTGCTGTGAGTCACTTGAGGTCATTAGGAGCCACTGTCCGACCTGAGTCACTTCTTCCCCCGGGTCTCTGGGCTGTGGCTGAGATCCGACTGGGCCAGAGCTTGGCTCCTCGGGTGGCACAGGTTCCAGCAGCTTGTCACGTCCCAAGGGCAAACAGCTGCTGGAGGAGCCCCGAGGAGGAGGCTCATGGGTCGGCCTCCTGCTGGGTGCCGGGCCATGAGTCAAGCCCGAGTGACAGCCAGTGGGCAGTGAGCAGCGCCAAGGGGGGCTTCTCTGTGACCCATCAGCCACATCCCTCCTGCAGGCCTGGCCCTGAGTGACTCCCGTCAGTGACACGGTAGAGAACTCGTCTGGCCCGACTGACAGGGAACAGAGAGACTTGAAGTAAATGTGTCAGGAGCCTCGGATCCCTGGCGGGGGGGGGGGGGGGGGGGGGGGGGGGTGAGGGACGGCAGTTTCTAAGCAATCGGGACACACTGTGTGATTCCAGTTTCCTAGGTGCCCTTCCCGGGCATTAGCTGGGGCTCTGAGCAAGGCCCCCGCTGCAAGCTCCTTGCCCGGTGGCGGTGGGATGGACAGAGCCTTCCCCAGCTCAGTGCCACTTGTCCTCGACTGCCGCTTTCAGGCCCATGTAGCCCAGAGGCAAGGCTCCTACCCCACCCAGGATCTGTGACTAAGTTGACCTTCTACCCTACTCTCCTGCTCCAGGCGTGACCCCTTTGCCTCAGCCCCACCCGAGGTTACCAGCCCAGCATTGCTCATGCCCCACCCCCCAGCCTGGGGTCCTTCTCTCTTGACCTCTTAAGAAGTTTCCTTCTGCGGCAGACCTACTGGGTGCCACCTAGTCTCCTCGGGACCTTCCCCCGTCTGACCGTGGCCCCAGAGGTCCCCGTGTCACCTGCTACCAGGCGACAATAAGGCAGGGATTTGTAAGCGATCAAGCGAGCAATGAGAAGTTTAAGACCCTCCAAGAACTTCAAGCAAGCCATCTTTGGTGAGGCAGGGTCCATAGGAGGCCAGGGGAGGGCAAAGTGTTGTGCGAGGACTATGCAATTAGAACGGCTTCCTGGAGGAGGCTGGGTTTGAAGCACGTAAGGGGGACAGGCTGGATATTAGCACTGTGCTGAGAACTGGTGGGACTGGGCAGCCGGTACACGGTGATGGGAGAAAAGTCAGTGGCAAAGGGGCTCTGAGAATGCTTGTGGGCAGGCAAGAATGATACCCACAACGGATACCCAGCAGAGCATGGAAGTGATGGCTGAGCCAGCCATGACCCTCTAGTGGCTGGATTGGTGGTGGGGGGCGGGGGGTGCAGTCTGGGGTCTCCTGGGACAAGACCGGGGTTATGAGGGGCAGGTGGCATTTGTGTTGGGGGTGGGGGCTCAGGGCAGCGGCCGCTCACCAACCAGGATGGAAGGGGCTGGGTGTGAGTAATGTTCACTGACTGAACTGAAGCTCTCCCCAGCCTGTGTGTGGGGCAGTAGCCACGAGATGTGAGCTCAGCGCTCAGACACTGTGATGGGGCGCCTTAGCCACAGAGGACACGGTTGTGAGTCAGGAGCACCAGCTGTCCCTCCTTCTTGGAAAGGATTATGTTCCAGGGTAGCACAGAGGGCCCAGAGGGCAGCCACTGCTTTCGGGAAGCTGAGACGTCTCTTGCCTGGCCCAGCCATCACCCGAGCACAGCCCAGGCCCCACCCCAGAGAAGCCGGGAGCCTCACAGCCCGTCTCTGACTCAGAGGCTTGCAGTCCCCTTGGAGTCAGACTCCAGCCTTGGTTGGTCTTGTGAAGTCGTGAAAACTTCAAGGACAATGAGGAGGTCTGATGGCTTGTCACACCTCACTGCAGAGCAGAAAAATCCACAGATTGTCCCTGGAACGCGATGGTGGCTGTTACAACCCCTGCGATTGGGTGTGGCTGTCCTCTTTACAGAGGCACGAACATTCAGAGGCATCAGTGGAGATCTGGCAGGGGTGGCAGAGCAAGACTTGGACAGGCCGGGAATGCTAAGGTCGGGGACGGGGGGGGGGGAGGAATCTCCACCCTGTGACTGCGCGGGGCGAGACGACAGCTGAAAGCCCAGCAACAGCCACGCAGCGTGAGTGCCCAGAGGCTGGTGTGATGTCAGCAGGGAGGGAACGCACCGAGTGGACGTGGAGACCCACGCAGACGCGTGTCAGTGGGGAGGCTGGGGGCCACGCTGGGGACACGGGCAGGCCCCGTGGCAGGCCAAGGCTGCGCCACTGCTGAGACAGCCGCCACCAGACATGGATCGCTGCCTTCATGGTGGTCCCTGGGCCTAGTGCCATAACTGTAAATACATTCTCTCCTATCTCTGTACCTTTCCCCTGGCAGGTCGGAGCCCCAGGTGGCCGGACCAGGAGAGCAAGGTTGGTGGGGGAGAAAGTGCCTGGTGCCTTCAGCTTCCAGGGGGCCTGATGGGTCCTGCCTCCCCCGTCCCAGGGTCCACACAGGGTGATTAGCCCCAGAGAGGATGGGTCCTGGGAGTTGGGGGCAGCAGAAACAGACAAGCACAGCATCAGTTTTGCACTATCCACAAGAAGCAATCTTGTTGATGGAAACAGTGGCCTGAGCAAGTCTTATCTTTAAACTTAGAAAATACCCAGATTATAACCTCACCTATGGATGAATGAAAGAGCAAACGACTTTGTGTGAGTATATTCTTCTATTCCACATGGGGCCACATTCAAAGCAAACATTTACAAGTGCAGCACTGGGGGGTGGAGGGGGGCTGGTGGGTGGCTGGGGAGGTCCGCTCTACACAGACATTTAAAAATGACTCAAATCTCACCCTCCAGGGAGTTTGCTTTTCCAATGGTTCGGTTTTTACTTCATGCAGACAGAGAGGGTGGTGATGTATGGAGACTTGTCAGAGGTCCATCAGGCCCTACCAGATGTGGTGACATCTGGTTGTTGCTGGGGGAGGGAGGCCTGATGGTAACGCCGGAATGGTCTGTGGGTGGCTCCTGAGGGCCCAGGAACACCCTGAAATTGTGTAGAAAACGTCATGTGTGTGTACATGTAATTTTTCTGGAGCAAGGTCAGATCTTTCATGGGATCCTCAGATGAAAACAAGGATTGCTCTAGAATGATACTTCCGCAACACTTTCCTGATGCCCCCTGAGGCCTGATAGGATGCTCTGAAAGATCACTTTCTATCCCACCCTTTCAAGTCAAGCATTTAATCCCACCTGCTAGCCTCCTGCTGTCCTCACTCTTGGCTGGAGTTAACACTCCAGGGAGGGAGACCCAGGTGCTCCCTCCCTGCCACCTGGAGCCAGAATCACACCCTAACTTGAATGTTGAAAAGTCATCTCATCTGAACACATCTAAGCTGAAGCTCTCGATTCATGTTGCATCCCCCCCCCCCCCCACTTAAAAGCTCCATTCTTCCCCAGTCTTCCCTATCACGGTTAGTGATATTCTTCTTTTTTATAAAGAGGGAGAACTGATGGGGTGTCTGGGTGGATCAGTCGGTTGAGCAACTCTTGATTTCAGCTCAGGTCGTGATCTTGAAGTTCCTGGGATCAAGCACCATGTTGGGCTCCTGCACTGACATCGTGGAACGTGGAGCCTGCTTGGGATTCATTCTCTCTCTCTCTCTCTCTCTCTCTCCCCCCCCCCCCCGCCCCTCCCCTGCTGGAGCTATCTGTTTCTCTCAAAATAAATAAACATTTAAAATAAAAGAGGAGGGGCACCTGGGTGGCTCAGTCTGTTAAGCATCCAACTTTGGCTCAGGTCATGATCTCACAGTCTGTGAGTTCCAGCCCAGTGTCGGGCTCTATGCTGACAGTTCAGAGCCTGGAGCCTGCTTCAGATTCTGTGTCTCCCTCTCGCTGACCCTCCCCCATGCATGCTCTGTCTCTCTCTGTCTCAAAAATAAACATTAAAAATTTTTTTTTAAATAAAAGAGGGAGAACTGTTAAACTCTGGGTTCAAATCCCAGCCTTTCTCCTTGCTGTGTGACTTTATGCATATTGATTAAACTCTCTGTGCCTCAATTTCCTCTTCTATAAAATGGGGATAATAATACATAGTTCATAGGAGTGTTGTGAGATTTAAATGGCTTTCCAAGATGTCAAGGGTTTAGAGGAGTGTCTGCTTAACAATGAATATTAGCAATTGTCATTCTTCTAGTTGCTCCAAAGTCCTAAGAATGAGCCTTTCTTCCTTTCCCTTCCACATCGCGTCCCAGTCCTTCAGAGATTCCCATCCATTCCGCCTTCAGATCCGTATCGGAAATCTGGTCCGTCTCCATCACTGCTGGCCTTGTCCAAGCCACAGCGCCCTCCCACCGCCCTCCCACACGGCCGCCCTGCTTCTGTTATTCCCGTTCAACCCACCTGCGCCCCCCACATGGCAGCCAGAAGGATCTTTTACAAATGTAAATCAGATCATAGCCCACCTTTGCGGACTCAGAACATACATCACACCCCTTATTACAGCGGACAGGACCCTACCCGCTCTGGCCCTCGCCCACCTCTCACGCCTCGCCTCCTACCACTTCCCTTCCTCCCTTGGCTCCCCTCTGCCTAGAACAATTCCAGAGTAGAGGAGGGGCAATCAGGGGCTGTTCGCTTAGGGTGAGGGGAAGTCCTCTGGGGACGTGGCATGTGGGCACACTTGAATAAGTGTTGGAGAGAGCCATACAAACGCCTGGTGTGGGGGAGCACGCATGCATGCATACATTTCTTTGCAGTGACCTGATTGTCTTACAAATGGTGCAGCCCCTATACCCCCGCGGGGAGGCAAGCACAGCTCTAGGGTAGCCTCAGGCCTGGGGATGGACGGGTGCGCTGGAGGGGCTCTGCCCTGGCTGCCGACGACCACCTTCCTCCTCCCACATCAGCCAGACGCAGCGTGAGGAGCCTGTGGGCCCGAGGACAACCCCGGTGGATTCAGGTGTTTTTTAGCGCCTGGCTTGAAGCAGCACCCTCGGGGCAACGAGGCACAACACCCTCCAGTTCCCCAAGCCCCCCTCCCCCTCTCTGCGCCCTTCTCTGCTCCCACAGCTAAGCGGAAAATACCCCTTCGCTTTTCGGAGGCCAAGAGAGACGGGCACCGAGACCCGTAGGGAGCCGCCCTGCCCCGGGGGAGGGTGCGGTGCCCTGGGCGGCTTCCGTCCAGGTGACAGGGGCTGAAGTGTAAAGGGAAGGGGCAGTTCAGTGAATAAATGCATGTTCGTCAGTCATGTTCAGCCCGGGACTCCAAGACACCGACTGGTGATAGTCTGGATTCTGCCACCGGCTGTAAAAGTCCAGTGGCCCAGAATATGCACACTTGGGGAAATTTAAAGCGCCATTGAAATAGTAGAAGTTACCGTCTTCGTCTGCACTGTTGGCATTACTACCATTCCGGTTTCTTCTTTTGCTAAAAGTGGATTCGTTCCTGGCACAGAATGATAGCAACATTATACCGAGCGTTGCTCGGCGCCAGGCATTGTTCTTAATTGTCTGGGTGTTCAGCCCGCCGTGGGAGGGAGCCGCGATCGCGGGGGCGTGCAGTTCCCGCCGCGCCCACTGGGTGGCGCAGGCACCGCACTTTGTCTGGAGCCGGGTGCCCGCCGCGCCCGACCGACCACGGGATCCCCATCTGCGACCCTGGACCCCGGTGCCCAGTCCGGACCCGGGCAGGCCTCTGAGGCCTCACCAGGCCTCGGGCTCTGACAAAAGCCTTCCCTTTGAAAGAAACTCCTGGGGGATTCCCATCTCACAGAGCAGGTTTCAAGGCCACGGGCTTGGCCACACACACCTGGAATGGGGGGGGGGGGGCAGTGAGAATGTAGGGGGTGGAGGGAGGGAGATGGGGGTGGGGAGCAGTGGCGCCACACACCTTGTCAGGTAAGGCCCGGGTCTGCCGGCCCCTTCCCCCCCCCCCCCCTTCTTTCCCCCAGGTGTCCTTGCTTGGCATTTTCTCCAGAGTTCCCAGAGTCCTGTGGGAAATGGCCCTCTTCTGTCCTGACCCTTCCTCCACATCTGGGCAATGAACCATTTGCCCGGTTTGAATTTGATTTTCAGCTTGTGACAAGAGAAAACGGTGAAGCTGAGGCACCGGAGCTTCCTGTGAACACCAGCCAGCAAGCAAGTGGACCTGGAACAAGTCAGTACCTGGGGATTTACGGACTCCTCCAGCGTAAACCCCTTGGGGCACTAACCACCTTCTGCTTCTTTGGTACATCCTCCCAACACCTAGGATGCTTCGGTACCCGCAGGGGGCTGGTGAACGCTCTTTGCCTGACAGTGTAATCGGGAGCTGGAGAGCACATCAGGACAACTGGGCCGGGGCTAGTTGTGTCAAATGCAGACACATTCTTAAAGGTTCTAATTCAGGAAGATGAGGATGGGACCCAGGAGTCTGCATGTTTAACAAGCCACCTTTCCCGCAAAGGGAATCTGAGGCACTAGAATGTGACGAAAATATGACCGCACTTGGACAAATATCACCAAAGCTTTTAGGAACCACTGTACCACGAGAAGCTTGGAGTCCGCAGTCCCACCTTCCTTTCTGAGCCTGGCCTCTGGCTTGATGTGGCTTCCCCTCCTCCTCCGCCCCTCAGTTTTCCCAGGTCTCCTTTTGTTTGTTTGTGTTTCTGACCTCCCTGGAATGTTGAACCTGATTTCTTCAGAAGGTAAGCTCTTCATTCGCATCAACCTGAACTCTTAGGAAGCTTCAAAACCCTTGTGCAGCGTGAGATGAACTCCATGATAAATGAAGTTTTCCTCTTGTAGCCAGTCTTCTAGAACCTGCATTCTGCAACCACTTCATTTTCTTTTCTTCTTTTTTAATTTTCTTAGCGTTTATTTATTTTTGAGAGAGAGAGAGAGAGCGTGTGCGCAAGTGAGAGAGGGGCAGAGAGAGAGAGGGAGACACAGAATCCGAAGCAGGCTCCAGGGTCTGAGCTGTCAGCACCGAGCCCAACGTGGGACTCGAACCCACAAACTGTGAGATCGTGACCTGAGCCAAAGTCGGACGCTTGGGGCGCCTGGGTGGCTCGGTCGGTTAAGCGTCCGACTTCGACTCAGGTCACGATCTCGCGGTCCGTGAGTTCGAGCCCCGCGTCCGGCTCTGTGCTGACAGCTAGGATCCTGGAGCCTGTTTCGGATTCTGTGTGTCCCTCTCTCTCTGACCCTCCCCCATTCATTCTCTGTCTCTCTCTGTCTCAAAAATAAATAAACGTTAAAAAAAATTATCATTCAAAGTCGGACGCTTACTTGACTGAGCCACCCAGGCATCCCCATTTTCTTAAGTGGAAGAGTTTTGATCTGAGCCTAAACCACCCCCATTCCTCCCCCCCGCAATTCTCTGAGCTTCCTGACCTGCAGATATCAGGGCTGTCAATCACAATGACTAATTTCTAGACTCTTCGTGGAATTAGGGGGGCAGATTTATGTATGTATGTTTGTATATATTTGAAATAAATTAGGAAATGCCCACATCTCTTTATCTCCTGGAAGAATGTGACGTAAGTGCACTTCTTTGGGGTTTATTTTTCCTCAGCTCAACCTTCCATCATAAAAATAGAAGGTTGGGTGACAAATAAATCATACTGAAAGTCTTCAGTTGAGCATTTGATATTGTATCGTTAAGAGGCATATTTTATAATTGCTCTGATAATACCAGGGATGATGTTTGTGACAGTGAGTCAACAGCACCTTCCCTGCTGGTGTCTGTCCTCTAATAACCCTGTGGGATGGATACACGGCACCACGAGGGGATCATCACAGAACATTAATAAGGTGGGAGGCTGAGTGCTGGCGCCGGGAGCCTTCAGAGACAGAAAGCAGGAGCTAGGCCAGACAGGCCCATTGTGTCTGTGCTTTGAGAGAGAAGTGAGAAGTGGAAAATGGTCTCTTACCTTCCCAGCAAATATAGGGCCTGCCTTGCTCAGAATTTCCTCTGACTTGGGGACACCCTGGCTGCCTGATTACACGGAGTCAGGGCAAGGCCAAAACTGCCCATGAGAGTTCAGGAAAATGAATGTCCTCTCAACACTCAGAGTGCTGATGGGGTCTGCGTGGGGTGAGAGAATTTGGGGGAGGGTCGTAACGGAGCTCCCCAAGCATCTGGAACCCTCTAGAAGACTGGGCGGGTCCATTGCAGTCACTTTCCAGGAGTTATACCTTGAAGTTAAATTTGGCAATGTTTTTGCCAATGTCTAATGAGGCTTCGGGAGAGAGTGCATTTCCTTCTTCATTGGCAGGATGCTGAACTTGCTGGAACCATCTCTGCTACAGCCACAGAGACAGTGGTTCAGTTTTATTTGCTACTCACAGAGAGCTTGCTCTGGGACAGCCCAGAGAGGTCTGGGGACCCCCTCTCCCCCCCACCCCCACCCCACGGCGGACCACACAAAGGGAAGTGCACACCCAGATCTTCCAGGAAGCCGCTGGGTTCCAGGACAGGGACTCTTAAGGATTTATTTTGACCACCCGAGTGCCAGGTGTCCCGTTTCCACTTCTTTAAATTTCCCAGAGTCCTTGAGAGGTGTCCGTGTGATTGCCCGCTTACAGATGAGGAACTGGAGGCTGTGGGAAGCCAATGACTTGGCCCCAAGTCACAATCCCCAGCTGAATATGGTGCCACCCACCTGGGCAGCCTGGGTGCCTATGACATTGAGAGCTTCAGTAAGTGCACGTGCAGCGAGGGACAGAAGGCAGGTTCGGGGACCAAGCCTGTTGTGATTCATGGTCCAAATTCTTTCCACCGTAGTTGAAAAGCCACGATGGAGATTTCAGCTTTTTTACTAGAGACCCAAGAAATCTGTGTCCCTACCTCCTCTGCTTTCATTCTGGAGCTGCGTAAGCCAATGATCATGTCATTCCCTAAACTAAAGAATAAACTCCATGGTTATAAACACACATTCCAGAGGACAAGCCCGGCCGGTGGGGGAGCAAGTATCCACAGGACAGCTGCACGGAGCCTTGGGATTTATGTCTCAAGTCACCATCAGGGCTTCCCAGAATGGCATTTTAGAGAAAGAGAGAACCAAAGCATTCCCACTCTGCTTTGTTACTTGTCATAACACCAAGCAGATGACCAAGGGGACAATTCTGGGCCACACTTGAAAGGCCGGGAGGAAAGCACCTGAGTAGTGTTGGCACAATTCAAAGCAGCCTGTCTCGGGCAAGACATTTTGCTTCTGAAACATCTGAAACCATCTTGGCCCTCAAGTGTGGCACAGTTGATCTAAATGTGTTAGAAACCATTGTAGTGCGAGACAGGGAGTGGTGGTCTTTAAGGAGGATGTCTTCATTTTGGACATTTTGGAAATAAGGTGGGCGGAAAGCGGAGGTCTTGCCCAAATGGTTTTCCAGACAAAAACTTTTAAAAAGGTCCCAGAAAAATACCTGATGAGACTGACAATAACATAGAAGAAGGCCATCCTAAATTCTAATTAAAACTATAACAGATATTCCTCTACTTTGTTTGAGACCCGGTTTAGACCCCACCTCCTCCAGGCAGGCTCTTGTAGCAACGCTAGCATCGAATCTCTCTCCTGTCTTTGACCTCATCTAAAGTTTTTATAATGTGTAGAATATTCCACAGTGTTCAAAACAATCCATTCTTATATTTGCTTAAACTTCGTTCTCCAGCACCCAGTGTGGGGTCAGGGACTACATCTTCTGTGAAAATGATAATTCTAGTAAGCACTGCCTTTAGATCCAGGCAAGAGATCCCTTTCAAGGGACAAGCTCATACCCTCCCTTCTAGAACATTTTCCAGGACCCAGGACCTCTTCCTGGCATCCCAGGTGTATCTTCCCTGGGTGGACCATGTTGCCAGTCCATGGAATGGCCAGGGGCGGCCACTCGCAGAGTCTGCTGGGATGCAGAAATGGGTGTCCACACACCTGTACGAGAGAGGTTTCATGGCCCCAGAGCCTTTCTTCTCCCCTGGGAAGAAAAGAGGGCTGGGCTGCAGACCGGGCACCAGGGACCGCCTCCCGGTGCCACCACATTCTAGTATGGAGTTTCAAAGAGGCCAAGAATTCTACATTTGAACTGGACTTTCCAGCCTCTGTTGCTCTGAGAGAGGCAATGAGATCAATGGGCAGCAGTTGCCTGGGGCTTGGCTTGGAGTGGGAGGGGCGGGAGAGGTCTCCCAGCAGGAGGAATGCGGGCTGCCATTAGCTCTTCCTCCAGGTCCCACACATGTTGGAAGCAGCTTGGGTATGTCCCGGCTGGCTCAGTCCCTGAATGTTGTGTTTAACCTTCATCTTGCTATGGCTAAAACCCATCTGGAGCCAAGAAACGAGTCTCCAAAGAAATGAAATCCCTAGCTTAAAAGGAAAACCATGGGGAAGTTCTGAATAAGGAACTTAAGAAAAACAAAGTGGAAATTACAGGTCCCTGTGATGAATTCAAAGATTGTTCCAAGATGGAGAGTAATGTTAAATGAGGGAGTTTAAGGCAAAGAAGGGGGGGGGGGTGGCAGGTAGGAGAGAAAGGCAACTGACACTGAACTGAGAATGTACCAAGGCTCCATCTCAAACAAATGTGCGTTATGTGTTGTAAGTGTTCTGTATGCTGCTATAGTGATTTAAAATGCACACAACTTCATCCTTTTAGGCACCACCCGTTAAAATGTGGGCAGGTACACACAGTTAGCCTGGACTGTCACTCTCTTCTACACACTTAAAAGATTTACTAAGAAAACTCAGAGAACAAACAAGAGTACAAGGGGATTGTTAGGTTTAATTAAGCAATCAGCTCTTTAAAGGACTTCAGCACAATAATTGTTGGTATGTGAATGTGCCATGAATTATAAATGAGTCATCTGTTCTTTGAAGAAGACAGAACAGGATCTCTTCTTGGAAGGACTTGGGGAGCACTCTTGAGTTGTTGAAAGGTAGCAAATTGCATTTCGTGCTCATCAGGCAATAATTACAGTGTCCTTTTAAGCCTAACAACAACAGGGAACATCTGTTAGGTGTTTATTACATGTGGGCCCTTGGTTGAGTGCCTTCCAGACGTTTGGCCCTCACCATAGGCCTATGGAGTACTGGATACTAGTATTACAGCCATTTCACAGATGAAGAAACTGAGGCCCTTGGCACCTTGCCCAAATTACCCAGCTACAGGCGCAATGTGCTCTGTGCCCTTAAAAGTTCACTGTCTAGTATTTAAGGTTGTACATTTTCTAGTTTTATTACGTTCAGGCCAGCTTCATCTCCCAGCTGATCCAAATTCAGCGAGCTTCACTAAAATAATATCAAGTATTTTTCTAGCCAATGAACTATTGTCATGTATTATAATAGGAATGAGGGGGAAACTCACTGTCTTACGGAACACCCAATCCGCACTTGGGAATCGACTGCCCAAAGAGAATGCTTGTTTCCAGATTGTAGTGTAGTATTTATTATGCCTGAACAATGACCGGAACAGTGATGATTTTGTAACAAAACCTCAGGGAAGCTATTAACAAGTTGGCATTTCTAATTTGTGTGGAAATGCTCATTTTATTTATCAGAAAATTATAGCAATGGTGTTCACTTAATTAAGAATTGATACTGTGGAAGGGAATTTTGTGTGTGTGTGAAATTCATAATATTGCAGACGCACATGAATGGGAACGCAAAAGAAAATTGGTTAAATATCTAAATGTCAGCTTATTTTCCTTTGAACTTCTCATTTTACATGGTTTGAGAGCTGCTTAACAAAGGAATTGTATAAATGCATTGTATCACTTTACAAGATGTTTTTTGGGACAAATTCATGTAAGTAGGAACTGCAATAGGTTTGTAAATAGCCCCAAAGAAAAAGACTTCCAACTTTTGACAACAACTAAAGGAAACTACCCGTGTATTACAAGGCAGGTTAAGATCTAATAGCTTTTTCAACTGCCAATAAAGCGTGGGCACGGCTTTACCTGTGTGATAGGTATTATAAAACCAAAAGAATGAGAGTGGTTTGAATGAGAAGGGATCTGAGAAAGGCAGAGAATTTGAGGAAAGCTGGAAACTTGAAGGAGACAAAGAAAATGGGAAGCGGGGCAGAGAACACCTGCCTTTGGTGGCTGACTCCCACACTGTCACCAGGAAACGATGTTCATGTGCTGGGAGCTCTGGTTATCTGCTGGCTCCAAGTGCCCACAGGCGGGTGTGCCACTGCATGGCCCAGCCACCCCAAGCCACCTCACTTCAAGGTCTGGATTCATTTGTTCACAGTAAGCATTTGTTTTACAGGAATTTTGTACCAGGTGCTGGGCTGGGTCAGGGAACACACCCATGAACAAGGATTGCAGGTCCTTGGCCTCTTGGAGCTGACATTCTGGTCAGAGGGACCAGTCTGCAAACAAGGAGGTACGTAATTGTGAGAGTGGCAGATGGTGATCTGTGCTATGAAGAAAATAAAGCAAGGTAAGGGGAATGGGTGTGATGAAGAGGCAGGGGAGCTATTTAAATAGGTGATTAGGAAGGCATCTCTGAAGTCATGACCTCTTAGTAGGGAAGGAGCCAGCCACGGGAAGCTCCATGGGGAGAGCACTCCAGGTAGATCAAGCGCTAAGGCCCCAGGGCAGGAAGGGGCTGGATGAATTTGAGGACAAGCAAGAAGGTGCCAATATAGCTGAACTGTAGAAGGGGAGTGAGTAGAAGTCACAGAGGCCAGGTCATGTGGCCTTCCAAGCCATGGCCAGATTTATTGGATTCCCTTCCCAGAGGAGGGGGAAGTCATCAGAAGGTCTTAAGCAGGGAAGCAGGAAGACCAATTTACATTTTTCCAATATGACCCTGTCTAGACGGGGTTATAGGAAGAGGAGAGTAAGGAGATGAATGAAGCGGTGACTAGTCACGGCCTCCACCTTCTTGGCCAAGAGATGAGTCCGACAGTGGGCTCTGTGACCTGCCGGGGGGCCGAAGCCCATCTGTGGACTGCCTTTCTCTGTGAGAGTTGGAGAAGGGCACACTCGCCCCCCTCTCTGTGGAGGTGAGCTACATGCTGCCACCGGGGGAGCCAGAGAAGGGGGTGGGCAGCATCAGGGCCACACCCCAACTCCCCGAGGCCTGGGAGGTGGGGCGGGGGAGAGGGGCTGCCAGGTCCCAGCAGCTCTCCCTCCCCTTCTGAGCTTGGACGAGGAAGCTCTAACAGCCACAGAGAGGACGGTAGACTCCGGCCTTGGATCTGAACGTGGGTGGGACCCAAGAGGAGGCAAGCAGAGATGGCATGAGCTTTGGTGCAAGGCTCTCAGGCAGGGAGGACTCCGTGACCCTGGCAGGAGGACAATTGCATGTTTTCTGTCCCAACATCCAAGTTACTCATTTTCCCAGGCGATGCTGTGGGACCTGTGAGCAGTACAGCAGCTAACCATTCTTTGTAAAAAAAAAAAAAATCAGAGTGTTGTTTAAACAAAGAAAGAAACGAGAAAACGAACAAGGACAGTGCCTTAGGGTGTGTAACATATGGAGCAAAGCAAAATTAATTTGCAAGGATTTCCTTTAAAATGTAGGGAATGGGGTCACCTGGGTAGCTCATCTGTTAAACCTCAAACTCTTGATTTTGGCTCGGGTCATGATCTCACGGTTTGGTTGTGTTCTTGGGTCTGGGCCCCACTTGGGGCTCTGCGCTGACAGCATGGAGCCTGCTTGGAATTCTCTATCCCTCTCTCTCTGCCCCTCCCCCACTCACACATGCACTTGCTTGCTCTCAAAATAAACATTAAAAAATAAAATAAAACCTAGGGAAAGATCCTGAACACGTCCTACGCATTCTAGTGGAAATTAATAAAGATGAACAAATTTCACAAATATTGTCTGTATTGTGTGTGTGGTGTCCTCGTTAGTTTATCGTAGTGGATGCGGCATGTTGGGAGGTTTTCACAGCTGCTCTCCTCCCTTCAGCCCCAGCTCTGGTTTTCCCACAAGGGTTCAAGTTCTCCCACCACGAACTGTCTTGTCTACCACAGAAGTCGCAGCCTCAGCCCCTGCGGGGGGGCGGGGGGAGGGGGTAGGTTCAGTCTGGAATGACTGAGGTCAGGGTGGCTCCTGGGCACACAGGGTGAGGACCCTGAAGCAGTCGCGGAGGTGAGACGTGGAAGGAGGTGGGGCACGCTTCACGTGAAGGCAGGGAGGCTCCTCGTCCCTTCCCAGGCGCTGCTGCCCTTCCATGTGGTCTTCGCCTCCGCCAGCCTGGTCTCGTCACAGAGGCCCGGAGTCCTCGCGGGACTAGGATCACTCTTCCGCCAAGCGCGAGAGACGCCCTCCACAAGGGGCCTCTACAAAGTGCTGCGCGCCCGCGTGTGCGCATGCGCGTTAGCGTTGGTGCGCTCGCACTTCCCGCTCTTACTCAAGCTCCCTCACGTGAGACGCCGGTCCAGGTGTCGCGCCGGGCCTCAGTTTGGTGTCAGCTACCAGCCTTTGCTCAGCCAGTGGCTGAGGCTTGTCCTCCTCACACAGTCCAGTCTGTCATGGTCACTGCCAAGAGTTCTTTCCCAGGCCGGGCAGCGTCTGGGTCCCTCAGGTAAGACCTCAGGTGGGCCGTTCTCACCGGTTCACCTGGCACGTCTAGACACACCCACCCCCCAGCCGGTCTCCCAGCCGAGCACCTAAAGCCGGGATGAGATGGGCAGCCAAGGACAGGTTGGCTTAGCCTGCAGCAGAATCTCCTGGAGAGTTTGTTAAAAAATACTTGTTCCTGGCCCCACCCCGCGGCGCGTCATTCACTAGGGCGGGGCCTGAGAATCTGCATTTCAAACTCCGGCACTAGCCCCGCCCCCGTGATTCTGACACGGCGACTGTCTGTCCCTAGACTGGATTAGGGCGAAGCAAAGCTGGAGGTCACGAGACTGGTGTGAGCTGCTCTGTGCGCGAGGGATGGCAGAGGCCTGTAGGCACCAGGCCGCACCAGAGAGAGGAAGGGGAGGAGATGGACCCCAGGAAGAGGAGGGAGCCGGTTTGAGAAGATGGCCTCCTGCTGGATGGGGGAGGAAAGGAGGCCGGGGCAGCCGCACTGCAGGCCCGGTGCTTTCCCAGGAGAGTGTGGGCTCTCACACCTGCAGTGGAGGCCCGCTCCCTCTCCTGCTGCGGGCTCTGGCCGGTTCTGCCCCCTGCCAGCAGCTCCCCGCTGGGGGACCAGCCAGGGCCCCTCCCTGGGAGCACTCGAGTTACAGCCCGGCCTTGGCCGCAAACGCGGCCTCTCCATGGCCCCTGCCTGATAAAGTTACCACATTCGAAGTGTGACAGATTTTTGGAAGAAGCCAGAGTAGAAACCGTGGCTGACCCCAGGCCCTGAACTCACTCAGTGGTTAACAACAGCACCTGATGTTTCCACAACCCTCCTGTTGGGGGGATTTAAAAATGCCTCAACCCCACCTGGGCTTCATGACCCCAGATTTTTTTTCAAATGACATAGCCAACAGATGGGCACACAAAAATGTAAAAGTTACTTTTCTTTTTTATCTGTTCATTATGAAGTCGGAGGAACATTAGTCCGTTCTACAGATAGGGATCATTTCTGGATCTAAATGCCTTCCTAATTTTGGAGATTCTACCTTGACGCCACTCTTTGCTTACAGAGTTGTCCTTTTAGACGATCCCCGTGGGTGATACCAGGGGCCTTAGAGAACCATTTTGCCCCAGAAGCTCACCTGAGAAATTTACCTTCTGCTGGCTTTTTGTGTTCATGCAGAGCACGAGCTGGTTCATGCAGAGCTGGTTTAGGGCTCCGCCCACAATGGTAACCTGGGAAGGGCTGCTGACCCTCACTGTGGGTCTAGGCTCCAAGGGAAGGGGTGCTGAGCCTTCGGCCCAAAGACTTCATGGAGATTATGAGATCCTTCCACAGATGAGGTAGGAAATGGGGATTTGGGTCAAAGTGGTTGTCTGAACTCCCTAGAAAAAAGTATCTGGGGCAAAGTTGGTGTGCTAAGGCTTAATTGGCACATGCAGTAGTTATGAAAGCAGCCAGAGTGAGAAGAAAAGGCAGGCAGGCAGGAAAGCACATGTAAGGGGGTGTATTACCAACCTAGCCGCAGCGTCACCGAGAAAGGCAGCCTTTTGCTTGGTTACACAGCGTGTCTTCCAGATGGGCCAAGTGGATCCTTCACACTTCTGAGTGTGAGAGAAGGAAAGGGAATTTATGTGCTGGCTCTTTCCTGTCCTCTTGTCGATGTTCTCTCCAGGGTGCGTTCGTTCGTTCCCCAGTTTGGAGCTGTGTTACCTAGCCTTTCCAGTAGTCCCTGGCGAAGCCAGATCTCATGTCCCACATTTCACTTATTCAGACTTGGCCTCGTGTTAGGCATGATAAAACACTTACAGAAGCCCAGTGTTCACTCAGGAGTATGAGGAACAGCAGCTGAGGCCAGGGGATGGGGGGGGGGGGGGGGGCAAGCAGTCCTGGGAGATACATGCCCGAAGCTGGGCTCGGTGACAAACAAGGAGTCAGGGATTTTTGAAAGGATGTTATTCTCTTGTTTTGCCTCTGAAATTGTGGCCCCATTGGACCTCCAAATGCCATTTGCAACTTATTCCTTCCTCTAGACTCACATCTGTCTTTAGTAACATATGGCAGTGAGAAGGAAAGTCCTGGAGAAGTAGCGGGGGAAAAATTCACATACCCTCACTTCGCAAACCACCGCATCCCATTTCTGTGCCATGCTCTAATACTTACTGTGTGACCTCATGGAAGTCACTTAACCTCTGAGACGATATGACAATTTCATGGGAGTCAACGTAATGCATACAACATAGGGTCCTTTTGGGAAATCAATGAAACAAACGAATGTATAAGGTCTTTCAAAACTCTGGTGTGATCTGGTGACGAGCTGTTATTCTTACTTCCCTTCTTCCTGTAGCACCACACCATCCCTCTTGAGACACTTGTGGCTTCTTTCTGGGACTCCTGACCTTGGGCCCGGCTATGTGTCTAGCAGGTCTCCCTCCATTCTGACCGCCAACTGTTCTGCCCCTTCAAGCTCATCTGTCCCTTGAAACCACCTCTCCTGGACATTCTTTTAGGGAGAGTCTTGACATTCATATCAGGGATCTGTTAGCTATAATGCTTTGCTAGGGCGAGGATTTCACAATTTCACAATAAAAGGAGCTTTCTTTTGAAACAATGAGTAAGCTTTCCACGAGTACCAACATGTCGGGAACCATAAGAGCTTGCATGAGAAAAGCTGGCGTTCCTGTGTCCTAGAGCCTTTGCATCAGGCTGAAAAGAAGCAAGGTCAGCGTGTTCATTTCATGGCAAAGCCTTTTGTCTCCCTTAATGTCCTTTCCTATGTATCGTCTCCTTTTAGCTCCCAGTAACCCCTACAAAGAAGAAAGGGCATCTCCATCTTCCAGTGGAGGAAGCAGAAGTTTAGAAAAACTGACTGATTTGCCCAAGGCCCAGAACAGCCAGTCTGAGGCCAGGCAAAACAAGAAACTGTGTCTTCTGGTTCCAAGCATTTTCTATTAAACACTGCTGTTATTTGTTTTGGCTTGTTCTTACTCCCTTTATTCTTGGTTTTCACAGCGACTTCCTTCTGCAGGGAAAGTGTCCTGGCTTCTACCAGGTGCTTGTATTCTGGGTAACACAATTTCTTTAATTCCCCAAGAAAGTCAGTCATAGAACCATCAGCTGTGAGGGGTCAACCTGAGACCATAAGGCCAGCCTCCTGCCCTTAGCTCGGTGGAGGCCTAAACCACGTTTCCTGGCTGGTTGAGGGACCCTTGGGATGCCGTGACCTGCCCCACAGTTGAGAACAGAAGAAAGGTCTCAGTATCTGTCAACTCAACCTCATGTTTTGGGGCTCCCCTTGGGATGGGGGTACCTATGCCCCACTCTCACCCCTGAGACACCATGGCCAGGCTGGGTAACTACAGGTCTTTTATTGTGCTGACTGTTGTTCTGCTGGTTTCTGGTTGAGGGGACTGTGCAAAGCAGTGGTATTTTGAGAGGAGGTCTGGGGGGTGGAGTGGAGTGAGTAGGGGGCGATGGCACGGGAGGCGGGAAAGGAGATTGAGAGAGGACGTTGGGAGAAAGCAGAGATGCCAATGGCGATGGAATGTGGCTCCATGTTTTCCGTTTACTCCTTTTGTTTCCTTGTGAAAGGTTCTGTTGGACTTATAAACTGGTGCTTCAGGAGTTTGTGTGTGTGTGTGTGTGTGTGTGTGTGTGTGTGTGTGTGTGTGAGAAGTGGGATGGCACTGGCTGGGCATGAGATTAAAGCAGGGGCAGCCTAAATGCTCCTAGTCACATGCAGGTCACAAAATGCTGGCCTACGTCATCAGGGCATCAGTCTCTGAATCTAAAGATAGATGTTTATCAAGAATTCCTCCTTTATATCAATTCCAAATCGTTCCTCTTTTAACTCAAATTTAAGTCCATTTCTTTTGGTTTGGCTCAAGTCAAATCCTTGCCAGCAGACCAAACTTTAACTCACAAAATCCAGAACTGCAGAGTAGCTGAGGAAGGAAGATGTGGCTGGAGTCCAGCTGTGGAAAATGCAGGAGACTATTACAGAGGCTGGGGCTGTTGCCCAGCTATTACTGCTCTGTAGGAAAACTAGTGAATGATTCCCACTCGGTGAATATAGGGGAAGCCAGAAACACCTGGCTTTTCCCGTGGTAGAAGTTCGGATGTTGAGTGACACCAATGTGAAGGAGTCAACAACACTGACCACGATATGGAACAATGGCATTCATCATTATTTCAAATGTATCCAGAATTTGTCAGTCACCATTTTATCTCCTCTGCCCCATTCTGCCTCACGTGCCAATCCCTCTTCTGTCTCTATGGGTGATGGCCAGACCTAAGCCCATACCTACTTTCTCAGCATGAAAGCCTTCCTCGCTTGTAAACACAGTCCCTTCTTGTTAAGCTAAGGGTGTTGTGTGTGGAAACACACCAAGTGCTTGCCGTGGTCCTTTCAGCTGTTACAACAAAATGCCACGGACTGGGTGGCTTGTAAACAACAGAAGATAATTTCTTATAGTTCTAGAGGCTGAAAGTCTGAGGTCAGGGTGCCAGCGTGCTTGGATGAAGATCTCTTCCAGGTCACAAACTTCTCATTGTATCCTCACATGGTGGAAGGGGCTAGGGAGCTCTGTGGGCTCCTTTTATTATGAGGGACACTAACCCGGGTCGTGAGGGCCCAGCCCTCATGACCTAATCCCTTCCCAGAGACCCCGCCTCCTAAAACCATCACGGTGGGCCTTAAGATTTAGCATATGAATCTGGGGAGGGGCACAGACCAAAGCAGTGCTATAGTTTGCAAACTTAGTGTCTACCTCCATACAGGGCCCCCACCTCTAAAGGTGACTAGGTTTTTGCTGTATGTGTTTTTTAAAATGAAGATGCAAATATTTATCCATATACACATATGTGTAGGTTGTACATTTACAGATCAAAGGCAGGGAAGGTAACTAGGTCTTAAATGACAATAACCTATCTGTTTTTGAAGACCATTGTTTTTTTGTGTGTTGTTTTTTTTTTTTTTTATCAGCTACCATTTAGATTTCAAGGCACATTTTCTCATTTCACTTGACACATGAGAAAATTGTTGCCAGCTAGTTGAGCGGTAAGGTGAACTTGACTGTGATAATGGGACACAGCTCAGCAAAGACAGCAAGGTCAGCTGACCAGTGTTCTGTTCTCCTGTGCATGCTATATCTACTGACTGGTTCAGGATCACCTCTTTGTTCTCCAAAGGACTATCAGATTAGCACCAGCATGGTCCAAGAATGTCTTTTGTACAATTAACCGGTAAGATTCAAAGAGGTTGATTAATATTTAAAATTAATCCCAGAAAGCTAACTTTGCATGGAGCTGTCAGCCTAAATTCCTTTTCTCAGATGGGTCTAGAGATTCTTGGGCAGCTAGGGAAAATATCTTGCACAGAACATAATCTGTTGAAATCTCTATTCCTGCTATGCCTACTGTATCAGTCAGATCAGCTAGAGATGCTACAGTAAAAAACAGACCCCCAATCTTAGGATTTATGCAACTGAAGTTTATAGCTCACTGTAGGTTTGGGCACTTATCCAGGGCAACTGTCCTCACATGTTGACTCAACATTCCATCCAGATTTCTTGCTCTTGCTTGTCAATACACACTTCCCTGATTGCCACGACAGGGAAAGAGCAAAGATGAGCAAGTTAATGCTTCCAGCTGGAAGTGACATGTGTCACATTTCATCTGCATAAACAAGTCCCATGGCCACACCGAACTCTAGGCAGACAGGTGTATCTCTTACTGGTTTCTGTAAAACAAACCACCCAAACTTATGTTTTTAACAACACAGCTTATTATTTCTCGTGTTTCTGTAAGTAGGCTGGGCAACTCTTGCTGGTTTTACCCAGGTTTGCTCATACAGCTGTTTTTGGCTGGAGGATCAGATGGGCTGAATTAATGTCCTAGATTCACGTGTCTGGCAGTTGGTGCTGGCTGTTGGCTGGGGTGCCTCGGTTCTTCACCACATGGTTTCCCATCCTCCAGGAGGCTTAACTGACTTCCTTACATGATAGTCTCAGGACGGTGTTCCCAGATGACAAAGGCAAGAGCTACAAGGTCTCTTAAACCTGAGCTCCAGAACCCACACAACACTTCTGCCACATTCTGTTGGTCAAGGTCAGTTACAAGGTCAGCCCAGATTCAAAGAATGGGGAAATAGTCTCTTGATGGAAAGAGTTGTAGTTATCGTAGCTATGTGTTTTGATCTATCTCAGCTGGGAACGTGTACAGTCTCTTCTTGTTATTTGTGGTAGTTAGGTACTATAAAGTCATTGAGAACACTGAATTAGAGAATATTGAGCCATTGCTTCTAGGAGGGAATACAGGGTTAGGTTCCTGTGAGCCTCTGGATACAGCATTTTCATCAAGTGGTCAATACATGATCTTGTTTTATGTGAGCATCTATTTATTAACACCTTATTTAGTATATATTGTTGAGTCATGGCTAACAGCTCTGTAACTCATGCCTAAATGAAGCTTATTTAATACGTATTTTCTCCATAAGACACATCACAGCCTTCTTGTGCTTAGGAACACTAGAAAACATTTCAACATGACACTTGGGGGCCATTTAAATATGAAATCACCAACAAAAAGTACAAAAATGTGAAAAAAAATGCCATGAACTAGCCCCCCAAAAGGACATGTCTATAGTATAAGAGCTGAAACAAGAAGGCAAAACAACACCTTTGTTTTACCTCAGCAGGGAGTGTGTGTGTGGGGGGGGTGGGTACAAATCAGATTTGTCCCCACTCCGCACATGTCCACGAATGACCATGAAGGCAGGGTGAGCATTGATTTGGAGGTTACAAATAAATTGTAGCAAGTAGGCACATTTTCAAGTGTAGAACCCACAAATAATGAGCATTGACTGTGTATAGAAGAGGGAAACCAGATTGCTGAACAGTAGTAAATTCTGTCACACTCATCATGGGAAAACAGGAAAGAGATGAACATTTATGGAGTACTTACTATGTGCTGGCATTATGCATTTATTATAGTATATAATATACTTTAATAGAATCTCTTTTTATATGTTGCTGGATTCAGTTTGCTGGTGTTTTGTTGAGAGCTTTTTCTTGTGATGTCTTGGTCTAGTTTTGGTATCAAAATCCTCTTAGATTAAGTTAAGAAGTATTCCTTCTTGTGTTTTTGGAAGAGTTGATAAAAGAATTAACACAATCCTTCATAAACTTTTAGTAGAATTCACCAGTGAAGCCATCCAGTACAGGGCTTGTGGGGAAAATTTTTATTACTAATTCAGTTTCTTGGCTCAGGTCTAGTCAGATTTTCTTTTCTTTTTTGAGAGAGACAGCATGCACACACAGCCGGGGCAGAGGGAGAGAGAATCTTAAGCAGGTTCCACGCTAGGTGAGGAGCCTCATGCAGGGCTCTATCTCGCAACTGTGAGATCATGACTTGAGCTGAAATCAAGAGTTGGATGCTTAACAGCCTGAATCATTCAGGTGCCCCAGATTTTCTATTTCATCTTGAGTCAGTATTGGTGGTTGTGTCTTTCTAGGAATTTGTCCGTTTCATCTGGGTGATCGAATTTGTGGATATAACCATTGTTCATAATATTCTGTTATAATCCTTTTTATTCCTGTGAGGTCAGTGTGATCCCTTCGTCTTCCCCGATTTTAATAATTTGAGTGTTCTCTCTTTTCTCTTGGTCAATGTAACTGAAAGTTTGTCAATTCTTTTTCTTTTTTCAAAGACCCAACTTTTAGTTTTCTTCATTTCTATTTTTCCTCTTTATTCCATTTATTTTCACACTAATATTTATTGCTTGCTTTCTTCTGCTTGCTTTGGATTCTGTTGTTCTTCCTTTCTAATTTCTTTTTTTTTTTTAATGTTTGTTTAATTTTGAGAGAAAGAGACAAAGTGCAGGCAGTGGAGAGGGAGGTGCAGAGAGAGAGGGAGACACAGAATCCAAAGCAGGCTAAAGGCTCTGAGCTGTCAGTACAGAGCCTGACGCGGGGCTCGAAACCATAAACTGTGAGATCATGACCTGAGCCGAAGTCGAATGAACACTCAACGGACTGCGCCACCCAGGCACCTCTTTCTTTTCTAATTTCTTAAAGTGCAAATTGATTTGAGACCTTTCTTCTTTTTTAATATAGGCATTCACAGCTTCTAAGCAGTTTCTGCTGCATCCCACAAGATTTGATATATTGTGTTTTATTTTCATTTATATCAAACCTTTTATTCTAATGTCCCTTGTTATATTTTTGACCCATTGGTTATTTAGGAATGTATTTAATTTCTGTATATTTGTAAATTTCCCAAATTACCTTCTGTTCTTGGTTTCTAATTTCATTCTCTTGTGGTTGAAGAATGTACTTCCTATGATTTTAATCATTTAAAAATTGAGACTTGTTTTACAGTGAAACATGTGGTCTTTCCTGGAGAAAGATCCATGTGCACTTGAAGAATATGTATTCAGTTGTTATTGGGTGAAGTATTCGATAGATATATTCTGTCTCGTTGGGTTATGGTGTTATTCAAGTCTTTGGTTTCCTTGTTGACTTTCTGCCTGGTTTTTATATTCATTATTGAAAGCGAGATATTGAAGTCTTCACCTGTTTTTGAATTATCTATTTCAATTCTGTCAATTTGCTTAGATTTTGAGACAGTTTATAAGTGCATAGATGTTTGTGATTGTTTTATCTTTTTTGAGACTGACCCTTTTATCATAGAATTTCTTTTTCTCAAGCAACAATTTTGCCATTTACTGGTATGATACAGTAAAATTAATTAGTATAGTATTTTGTCTGATATTAATATAGTTACCCCAGCTCCCTTCTGTTTAGATGGTATGTTGCTTTCCATTGTTTTACTTCCAACCCAGCTATGCCTTTGGATCTACAGTGTATCCCTTACAGAAAGCATACATTTGTATCAGGTTCATTATTTTCATCCATGGTGCCAATATCTGCCTGTAAACTGGAGTGTTGAAGTGCTGGTCTTACTGAGGATCCTTTCTATGTGATGAATTGATTCTTTCCTGTTATTTTCAAGATTTTTGCTTTGCCTTTGGCTTTTCATAATTTGATTAGTTTAGTTTAGCTTTTATGTCTCTGAAAATCATAGGTGAAACTCAAGCTGTTCCCCAAAATTGGCATAAAGTAACCACTTTTAACCAATCCCGTCACTAGGAAAACTCTAGTGCTATAGCCAATCATTATAAAAACTTAACAGCCTCTGTATTTTCACTGTATAAGCTGTTCTAAACTAATAATCCTCTGAGCCTCATTCTGCCATTGGTTTGAAAGCTCCCAGTTTGCAAACTGTTTTTATGTGCACAAACTAATTAAACTAATTAAACTCTCACTAATTTAACTCTATTTTAATGATCTGGTGATATGATTTAATTTTATTATTTCTGGTTTTTTGACAGTATCTAATACATAAATAGTAGATTTATTGTGAGGATTATATAGGCAAATATACATAAACCCCAATAACTGGGTCTCATTTAATGCTACGGTAATTTTTTCTCCTTTTGGAAACTCATGCTCAAAGGGTGGTAATGCTACTCCCATTTGTGTCAAATTATTATTTTTTATTGAGGTATAATTGACACATAACATTATATTAGTTTCGGGTATAAACATAATGGTTTGATATTTGTATACATTGTGAAATGATCCCCACAATAAGTCTAATTAATTAATATCTGTCGCCATACATCGTTACAAAAAATTTTTTTCTTGTAATGAGGATGTTAAAAATGTACACTTAGTAACTTTCAAATATGCAATACAGTTTTATTAACTATTGTCACCCTGGTTCACATGATATCACCATGACTTATTTAGTTTATAACTGGAAGTTTGTACCTTGTGGCCGCCTTCAGTCATTCATTGTACCAGCCCTATACCCCGCCCACCCCCCACCCCCCAGCCTCCAGTCTGTCCTCTGTACCTCTGAGCTGGTTTTCCTTTTGTTTGGTGGTTTTTTAGATTCCACATAAAAGTGAGATCATCTAGCATTTGTTTTTCTCTGACTTACTTCACTTAGCATAATGCCCTTGAGGTCCATCCATGTTGTTGCAAATGGCACAGTTTCATTCTTTTATGGCTGATTAGTATTGTGTGTGTGTGTGTGTGTGTGTGTGTGTGTGTGTGTGTGTGTGTGTGTGACATCTTCTTTATCCATTGATCCACTGATGGAGCTTCAATTGTTTCCATGGCTTAGCTATTGTATATAATGTTACAGGGCGCCTGGGTGGCTCAGTTGGTTAAGCATCTGACTTCGTCTCAGGTCATGATCTTGTGGTTTGTGGAATGAGCCCTGCGTCAGGCTCTGTGCTGACAGCTTGGAGCCTGGAGCCTGCTTCAGATTCTGTGTCTCCCTCTGTCTCTGCTCCTCCCCCACTCATGCTCTGTCTCGCTCTGTCTCTCAAAAATAAACATAAAAAAAATTAATGCTGCAGTGAACACAGTGGTGCACATATCTTTTCAAATTAGTGTTTCTTTTTCAACGTTTATTTATTTTGGGGACAGAGAGAGACAGAGCATGAACGGGGGAGGGGCAGAGAGAGAGGGAAACACAGAATCAGAAACAGGCTCCAGGCTCTGAGCCATCAGCCCAGAGCCCGACTCGGGGCTCGAACTCACGGACCGCGAGATCGTGACCTGGCTGAAGTCGGACGCTTAACCGACTGCGCCACCCAGGCGCCCCTCAAATTAGTGTTTCTGTTTTCTTCACAGAAATACCTAGAACTGGAATTGCTGAATCATATGACAGTTCTATTTTTAACTTTTTGAGGAACCTCCACACCGTTTTCCATAGCGGCTGCACCACTTTGCATTCCTATCAGCAGTGCACAAGGGTTCCTTTTCTCCACATCTTCGCCAATGCTGGTTATTCCTTTGACAGTTTGATTTTGATACGGTTGAGGTACTTGAGGTTCGTTGAGCTTCTTGATGTGTAGGTTAATGTTTTTCATCCTGTCTGGGAAGTTTTCAGCCATTATTTCTTCAGATAGTCTTTTGCCCTTTCTTTTTCTTCTGGAACCCCAATTACACGTATGTTGGTACACACATGTTCACACAATGCTACATACGCATATGACCCTGTGGATTCCAAGGAATGTGTTGGAGTTTTTCAAAGCCCTATAAACGTTTCATTCTACAGATTTGCCTTTGAAACTTTTTGGTTAGCCTACTGTTTACCCCAGCCGTTATCCATCACCTCAGGCGTAAAGTGACATAGTTGCCTCTAGTTGTTGACAAACCTGCCAGGGTAAAAGGTTTTTAACACTGAGTGAGCTCCAAGATAGGCCAAATCAAGAGAGTTTTGTCAGTGGGGCCTGTCAGGAAATCAGCAGACAGATGAAATAATGACAGTTCTCTGGGGGTGAGGTTTTGAAGGTATTCTAATCCTGTTTTGTCCCCTCCCGTGGTTGGCAGGTTTGTAGTTTTCACTACAATTGGAGACTCTTGGTTTTCAAGGCCACCACAGAACTGGAAGGAGTGTACATTAAAATGACACACAGTTGGGGTTCCTGGGTGGCTTGCTTTCTGAAGTGGGATTAGGGAACCAGTAAGGCACAGGCTGTGAATTGTTATTAAGAAATCAAGGGGCACCTGGGTGGCTCAGTCAGTTAAGCATCCAACTCTTGCTTTTGGCTCAGGTCATGATCTCACGGTTTGTGGGATCAAGCCCTGCATCAGGCTCAGCACTGACAGCACAGAGCCTGCTTGGGATTCTTTCTCCCTTTCTCTCTGCCCCTCCCCCACTCATTCTCTCTCTCTCTCTCTCTCTCTCTCTCTCAAAATAAATAAACTTAAAAAAAAAAAAAAGGAAATCAGTATTGGGGCACCTGGGTAGCTCAGTTAGTTGAAAGGCTGATCTTGATTTTGGCTCCGGTCATGATCCCAGAGTTGTGGGATCCAGCCCCACACTGGACTCCATGCTGAGCATGGAGCCTGCTTAAGGTTCTTTCTCGCAGGAGCTCCTGGATTCAGTAGGTTGGGTGGCCGATTTCAGCTCAGGTCATTATCTCACGGTTCATGAGCTTGAGCCCCACGAAGGGCTCTGTGCTGACGTTCAGAGCCTGGAGCCTGCTTCACATTCTGTGTCTCCCTTTCTCTCTGTTTCTCTCTCTCTCTCTCTCAAAAATAAACATTAAAAGATTCTCTTTCTCTTCCCCTCCCCACCCCTGTCTCCCCCGGTGCTCTCTCTCTCTCTAAAATAAAAAAAAGAAATCAGTATTGAGAGTTACAATTTTGAACAGTACATTTTGTTTGCCACCAATCTCCTGGACTCCCAGATCCCCTCCAACTAGTTGGGAGTTTGTATTAGTCCTTTCCATTCACATCCACTCTGGATGGGGCAAGGCCCAAAGTAAGCCCAGGTCATAAGCTTCCATTGCACCCACTCAGGGTCTAAGAGAACAGATCCCAGTGCCTGCCTTGACTCACCCATTTCTTTTCTTTCTTTGTCAACTCTTTTTTTCTTTGCCTTGGATTACCTAAAGCTGAGTTCATTGAGATCTCAATAAGGTCATATTGTAATTGCAAATTCACAACAGGTTTTCCGTTCAACCGGATGAATTTTCATGGTGCTCACAGAGGATGCACTCACCGAGGGCATCTCAATGGAATTGCAGTTTGATAACCAAACAGAAGCACAATGGAAGATTGTGGTGATTAATACAGCCCCATTCACAGCCACCCAAAGATAATCCACTGTTCCCTGTGATTTGAATCCATCAGAAGGAAAGGCGGGGAAAGAAAGGATTTGGTTCCAGCAATTGGAATAATTCTAGGTTTATCTCATGGTGTGTGTTTGGGTTACTGAGGTTAAAAAACTCCTGGTTGGACCTTGAACCCCATGGGAAGCTGCTGCCTGTCCTCTCCTTTGCCTTTGGAGGCTTCCCCACTAGAACACAGCAGATCGCTATTGCTAAGCACGCCCTCCCCACCCTTCCCTGACACTCCAAAAATAACCTCTGCTGAGACCTTCCCTTCACACACATGCATGTGCAGAGTCAGGCGCACGCGCGTGCACACACACACACACACACACACACACACTCACAGGAATAGCTCTAGCCTCTGCCTTTGTCCTCTACTTTGAACTTTTTCTCAGGCTTCCCCACTGGTCTTCCTTTAGCTGTATACCTGAATTCTTTCTCTCTATAACATGGTTAACAGATGTCTATCACTAGACCATCAGGTTTCATTAAATTTTCAAAATTTAATTAAACACTTTTTGGAGATAGTTATAGATTCACATGCAGTGGTAAGAAATAATACAGGGAGATACCATGTGTTCTTCACCAGGTTTCTCCCAGTGGTATAACATCTTGCAAAACTATGGCACAAATGGCAGCCAGGATATTGACACTGGCATAATCCCCGGATCGTACCCAGAGGTCCCCTGTCTCACATGTATGCATTTGTGTGTGCACGTTTAGTTCTATTTTATCACGAGTGGCGGTTTGCCTATCAATCACCATCTCTCATGTTAGTTTTGTATAACCCCACCCATCTCCCTCTCCCCACTCCCTCCTCAGCTCCCCAACCTAACCACTGATTTGTTCTCCATCGCTATAATTTTGTCATTTTCAGGAGCGTTTTATAAATGAACTCATAAGGGGAGACTGGGTGACTCAGTGGGTTAAGCATCCAACTTAGGCTCAGGTCTTGGTCTCCCGGCTTGTGGGTTCGAGCCCATGTCAGGCTCTAGGCTGACCGCTCAGACTACAGACTGCTTTGGATTCTGTGTCTCCCTCTTTCTTTGACCCCCCCCCCCCAACGCTTTCTCACAAGCGTTCTCTCTCTCTCACTCACTCTCTCAAAAATAAACATTAAAAAATGATCTCATAACATATGTAACCTTTTAGGATTAGCTTTTTTCACTCAGCCTAATTCCCCTCTGATCCACCCAAGGTTTTCTGTATATCAGTGGTTTCTACCTGAGTAGCATTCCCAGGTATAGATGGACATTTGATTTAACTGTTTACCCAGCGAATATCTGGGATATTCAGGATATCTGGGTTTCCAGTTTGGGACTAATTGGAATAAAGCTGCTATGAACATTCATATACAGGCTTTTGTGTGAACATAAAACCTATGTTTTCATTTCTCTGGGATAAGTGCCCAAGAGTACAGTTGCTGGGTCATGTGGTAATTGCATGTTTAGATTTATAAGAAGCTACCAAATGTTCTCCAGAGTGATTGTACCTACCAGCAATGTGTGAGTGATCTAGTTTCTCTGAATCCTTGCCAGCAATTGGTATTATCACATTTTTTAAAAACTTTAGCCATTCAATAGGTATACAGTGAAATCTCATTCACTCATGAAAAATCTAATTTTAAAAATCTATTTAATATTTTAACTTTTATTGATTACTTGCACAGCTTTCATAGATTTTTATTTTTTAGGAGCTTATTTACAACTGAACAATTGTGTGAAGCACTGAAAAATTTCAAATAGTATTTCACATAATTTCATTTCGCTCAGTTGGTCACACATTTTTCAATATGCTAAAAATTCTATCAGTGCCGGCTTTTGAGACATGACTTGATGTACAATATTGAAACCCTTTCAACAATTGTCAACTCAAAAGTTAACATGACATATACTGACTGTATGAATAACGTAGTCAAATGACTATTCCGGCCTTTGTGGGCCTATTATAAAGGGAATTGCTTTGTCCACATACCAATTATGTTTCTGTACATATAAAATAGTTTTCTTTTTTTAAAGGTATTTATTTACTTATTTATGAGACAGAACAAGGGTGAGCGGGGGAGGGGCAGAGGGTGAGCGAGAATCCCAAGCAGGCTCCAAGCTGTTAGCACAGAGTCCAACGCGGGGCTCAGTCTCATAAACCTTGAGATCATGACCTGAGCCGAAGGCAAGAGTCAGCCGCTTAACCGACTGAGCCATCCAGGCGCCCCATAAAATATTTTTCTAATTAAAAACTTCTATGAAAAAATAGACACCTGGCTATTTCTCTTCCAGATCTTCCGAAATGAGGATTCACTTAAGCTGCCTCCCTGGTTCCTCTACTCCGTGCAGGCCATGTCCTACCCCAACTTTCAAGCCGTCATACCTGTACCTCAGAGAGAAAAAAGAGGTAAGGGGGGGAAGGCCCAGTGTTTCAGGCTCCTATTTGTCTGGGAGGGGAATCTGACATTTTTAGCAGAAGACTAAAACGTTTACTTTGAAAAAAGTAGACACCCAGTTGCCTAGATACTGTCAGGAATACAGATCATTGAATCTGTGGGTGGCCTATAGTTGCTTTGTCCCTATCTGAGTGTCCAACGTGTTTAGGGGAAAATGAGACTGCTCTAACAAACAGCCCATACCTGCTTGGGCTTTCTCTGTGGCCCTCTGGGTGTGTAGGTGTGTGCATCACATACCCCCACATATGCACGTAATGAATAGCTTAGTATAAAAACTCTGCAACAAATATCAATTCTGTAAATTACCAGGGAGTCCTAATTGGGTTTGCTAGCAAAGCAACTTCTCTAAAGACTATAAATAGTAGGCACGTGCCTCCGTAAGCAGTGCAGCTATTTCTTTTTTAATAAGGGATTCTCATGTTACAAGGACATCACAGATTACTGAATAATTTATTTAATGGTACATGGTATGAGCTTCAGTCTTTGCCAGTGAGCTCATGGCCAAATGTCTAAAGAAGATAAGGTGAGCAAAAGCTAGAGCTCAGGCTTGGGTGAGCTGCTTATTTTTTTTATTAGGTATGTATGGCTATTACAGTCCTGTACACATATTTTACTTGATATGATCTCAGCCTCATAGGTTGTAAATAGAATAGAGGCACCACTTTATTACTGACATTTAGCTAACTCATAACAATGCACTCAACACACAGCACTGAGAAATAAAGAAGAGAATGATGACCTCGTCTACACTTGGTGATTTTAACAAAGGGCTGTGACGTGTAGGGGAGTGTTTGTTCTCTATGAAAATGTAGGGAACCAAGAGAGGACAAAATTCAATAAGAGGATGTTAGATTTGGAAAATGGAAAGAAAAAAAGATTTTGATGGCTATTTTTCTGTGAACCTCTATTGTTATCTTTTCAATGATTTGGAGTTGAAAAACAATTACTTCTAAGCTTACAGATCTTCGACCATTTGCCTCGAAGTATATACAACTCTCAGGTGAGCACAGGTAGCTTGGAAGACAGGTACCCTTGCCTGTCAAATGTAATTTTGATGAAGATTAAATTTGTTTAAAAAGAAATTTTAAATTTGATGGTAGAAAGATGGCAAAAGACTGGAACAGGTACATAACATAAGAGGAAATTTATGTGGACAAAAAGTGTGGCAAACGGTGCTTTGTTTCACTGACCAGTTAAAATTTTCAAGTCCGACTTCAGCTCAGGTCATGATCTCACAGTTTGTGAGTTTGAGCCCCGCGTCAGGCTTTGTGCTGACAGCTCAGAGCCTGGAGCCTGTGTCAGATTCTGTGTCTCCCTCTCTCTCTCTCTCTGTCCCTCCCCTGCTTGCACTCTGTCTCTGTCTCTCTCAAAAATAAACATTTAAAAAAATTTTTTAAGAAAATAATAAGTGCTAATTAGAATGAAGAATAGAGCAACTGCCAGGGGGAGTTGGCATTGAAGCAATGATTTTAGAAAGTGGTTGCCGATATCAACTGAGGTTGAAGATTTGCACACTTCGTTCCCCGTTGAAGAAATGCCATTATGGGAAAATGCCCTAGAGGTGGCTGTATATTCTATGCACCGGGACATACGCAAAAATGTTTTTAGAGACATTGCTCAGAATAGTGCCAAGCTGGAACCCAGCATAGAAAGACTAAATAAGAGCTACAGCCACTGTATCAGTGAATTTTACAGATCTCAAGACACAAATACACAGAGTGAGGGTTCATTGGCAGAAGGCTCCTAAACAGGCAGAACTAAACTCTGTCGTTTAGGGGTGCATATAGAGACAGTAAAAGTACAAAGACGAGCACGGAAATAATTACAACAAAAGTCAAGATAGTGGATACTTTGACGAGCAGGGAAGTATTGTGACCAAGAATATTGAGACTTCTGCACACTAGAAGTGTTCTTTCTTCACCTGGCTGGTTCTGCTGATTTTCACTTTATAATTATGTATTGAACTGGGTACTGATGTTTAATGCACTTTTATGTATGTAGGTTATAGTTCACACCCACCTGGCCACGCAAAATGCTTTCTAACCGTACCATTAAATGCTAAAAGATCCGGATTTTAAAAAAGAAACTCCTGAGTTCAATGTAATGCCATTAAAAAGTAAACTTTAAGTATTAAAAAATAAATTTAAGTGCAAGTTCAGCTGAATGAACGTTTCAAACAATAAGCCAACTCTTCCTACATAGTTCCACAAGAGCATTCTGTAACGCCTGCGGGGAAGTCAGGCCGGAAGAGAGGAGATCTCCAGAGCACTGGCCACCAGAGCAGAGGCCCCTCCCAGCCAGCCCTGATGCTCAGCAGCTGTTTCCCTGGGCAATTCTCTGGGCCTCGTTCCTCATCTGTAAAGAGGATCAGACCGGATTAGAACTCCTCTGAGAGTCTCCTACTATATTCTTGGGAGTTCTCTGTGGAAACTTAAAAAAAAATTTTTTTTATAGAAATTCTTTTCGTTTTGACAAGTTATCTGAAGAATATGAGCATCATCTGGGGCATCTGTAGGTCCGCCTTAGAACTGACAGTGCTACCTTCACTCTGGGTTTATGACTATATTGGGGCCAGATGTGCCATTTCGTTCTGAGCCAGTAAGAAGAAAACATAGGTGACCTTAATGAGTAAAGTCTGCATTTGCCAAATGACCTTATGAAAGACTCACAACCAAAGTTTTCACAGTTTGAAGGGACAATGTTGTGTGAGATTTGAGTCATGGGACAATGCCTGACCCAAAGAAGGGACTAGGCACTCGAGTAACAAAGCAAGGGGCAGTTTCCGCCACAAAAATCACCCCATCTGCCTCCTTAAGTTAACGTTGTTACCTCTTACTGGTTTCCTATTTGGTTTGTCAAAATTGTGAATTTGTTTTGATTTAGTAACTATTGAAGTTACAAGCCCATGGGACGTATGCCCAGTTTCATGTTTATACACATTTAGCTATCAGTCTTATAAAAGTAATTTACATCAACACTGGAAATCCTCAGAAAGTTTTTTCTTGAAGGCACCACATGTTATTTGAATTTAAGCCACACTGAACCCTATGAACTCCACTAGCCCTCCTGTGACTTTTGTTTCCATTTTGGAAGTCAAGCCCTTTCCAGAGCCAGTGTGAGGCTGCCTGGGATCCAACCCTTTTCCTAAGTAGCAGTAACTCTCATTGGCAGGCAATTTTGCTTCCTGGGGACATTTGAAAGTGTTTGGAGACACTTTCCATTGTCACAGCTGGAGTTGGGGGCTAGTCATTGGAGGCCAGGGATGCTACTAAATGTTGTATAGAGCACAGGACAGCCGCCATTGGAAAAAATTATCCAGGCCGTAAATGCCAATAGTTCCCAGGTTGAGAAACCCTGATTTCGTTCTCTACAGCTTTAACTTCTATACGAAGACAATTTTCTGGGTCTTTTCCCAGTTAATCAGAGTAAGGCAGTAGTAGTCTCCTATGACTTATCTTTCACAGCACCTGTTTCCTTCCACACAGGCAAGCAAGCAAAAACAATCCCTCAGGCATGAAGTCCGTTGCATGACTGGCTTGATTTAAGGATAGAGGTTTGGAGGGGTCAGGCATTTTGCTATTTTTTTGAGGCAAGCTTATTCCTGGTCCTCCTCTCTCAGGTCTCAGCCTGCCATCTACATAGAGTCATTTTGCCTGATGTTTATAGCTGGTCTCTGGAGGGAATGTGGTCTCAAGTGATTCTCAGAGGAAACCGCTGGAAACAATATTTGAACAGAAATGGTAACGAGAGCTTCAAACAGATCAGAGTGGTTTCAGACATCTGAGAAATGTGGGTCAGTCTCCAAAGTGGACCTAAGGGCCCACGTAGTTGTGTGGTGATGGGCCTGTACTGGCCGCTGAGGAATGTCTATCCCCTTGCTATCTGTCCCCGTGTAATTATTATATTTGTTCATGTGGATCCTGCTCTATGTTCCTAGGTCCTATCTCATCTTCCCTGTCAGATGTTTAACTCTTTGTGGATAGATCCTTCCATGTCTCTTGTTGTCACTGGAACACCACCCGACATGCTCAGCACGGTGGCCGGCTCTGTGGGCGGTCAACAGTGTCAGTGAGCTATGAAAAAAACAGGCCAAGTGGCATTTGGGGAAGTGGTTTCCCAAACATTGCCTGCCTCCTCTCCAGCCCCTTGTCCTGTTCACCTGTTATTCCAGTGACCAGACTCCAGTCAGAACCAGCCTCTCACCTTTGGAAGCATTAGAATCTATAGTGTTCTCCTGACAAGAACATAGCCCTTAATCTCTAGGAACAAAAAAGGGATTGTGTTCTCCCTCCCCAGGTCTGGGCAGGCTGCCTAGGGTACAGTTGGAGTTCTGAGCACTGCTCAGTCTCCACCTCATCTAGTCCCCTCCCTACCGCAGTGCTACCACAGGGTCACTGAGACTGCTGTGGGCAAGTGTCCATCCATCCCTGACAACCAGTGATACAGGCACCTGACTGGATGCCTCACCTGCCTAAAACCACTACCCTTCCCCTCCCCCACATCTTTCTAAAACAAATTTCCTCTGTCTAATGTGTAGTCTTTCAAAGACACAGTGGAGGCACCATGCCTTTAGTACAACACATGTGCCCCCTGGGATGTGGCAAATATGGCCCTTATCTCCTTCCCCGGACTTTGCAGTCAAGTGCCCTACCCATGAGCTATACCCCCTGGACTTTGGAGGTCTGCTCAGAGCCCACAGCTGAGAGGAGGCTGGAGCTGTTGTGGGCGAAGACAAGTCTGAGGGCGCAGGCATCTCCGTTTGGCACACACAGCCTGCAAAACTCCTTTCCCTGTGGGCTCTTGGGTGCCTCCAGCCGCCTGGGTCCTGCATACCTGTGGGCCTATGGGGCTCAAGGAGGCTTACTCGAACAGGCATGCAAACTCTGGCTAAAGTAGCAAACCAAAGGCAAGAGCAGCTGGGCATGGGCTGTAAGGGGGGATGAGGCCAGACCACGGAAAGGAAGGCTCATCGTGGGGTCAGAGGTCGGAGGGCTGCTGAGCACAGCAAGTACCATCGTAGGAGACAGGTTAGCGGAAATGGTTCAGAAGACCCCGAGAGAACCGGGCTGGGGGCTTTCTTGTGGGATCTAGTGGTGTGTTCGGTCTAGGGGAGGGGAATGGAGAGGGAGACCCACTTGGTAGCATCAAGAGGATTAGACAAGACTTGACCAGTCCATTTTTGCCTGATTTACAGTTTATTTTTAAAGTTTATTTGTTTATTTTGAGAGTGTGTGTGAGCAGGGGAGGAGCAGAGAGAGAAATAGAATCCTAAGCAGGCTCTGCACTGACAGTGCAGAGCCTGAAGCGGGACTCAAACCCACAAACCGTGAGATCGTGATCTGAGCAGAAATTTAGCCTGACTTAAATCTAAGATGTTCAGGCTTGGTTGTGGGGAAGGCAAAGAGCAGTTGGAGTTTTCCCTGAGTTTACCCCAACACAGTGGTGGCCTGGAGCCCAGCCTGCGATTCCAAAGGGCGAGCTGGACCCCATGCTGGCCAAAGCATGGGCGGGCCCCCAGCTTAATAGTGGGGACTGGCTAAACGGGGCCCTCCACCCAGTTTGAGGCAGATCCTGACTTGAGCCTGCTATGGTCATGTGCAAAGCGCAACCTGCTGCCTGGTCAGCCTCGCCAGGCACTTGTGAGGTACATCCTACAGCTCCCACCTCTCCTCCAACCCTGGGGTGGATGGCACTCCCTGCACCCCTGCCCTGTGAGTGGGCCTGGGAGGGGCAGGGCCGCTCAGACGTCTGAGATCTGGGTTGTAGGCAGGGAGGATGGTGAGAACCCACCTGTGAGATGGAGTCTGACCAGTGCAGTGGCCCACGGTCTGGGTTGTACCTGATCTGGGCCCCTGTTCCCCCTTCCCCTGGCAGCCAGGTTTTTGTTCTTGTCATGGTGGATTAGCTCCCTAAATAGAGGTTGCACAGAGAAAACGAAAGGAGGAAAAGGGGGAAATTAATAGCTCTGGTAAAAGATCTGGTGGGGAAGAAAGTTAAAACCAATTGACCAAATGAGAGTTTGATGATCCCATACACTCTCTGGTCCTTTTCTGATACATAGACGGGGATCACAGTTAAATGTTAAATGTTGGGTGTAGGCACAAAGCACACTTCACACCCATTCGCCTACGAATTCTCAAGTCTTCGTCTTGAAAGCTGGTGGGCCCAGGGCTTAAGATCCCCCCCGCCCCCACTCCCGCCCTGGGACTGATGCCACCAGGTGGTATCGTGCATATGACCCGCCTGCAGGCTGAATGACAGGACGCTTTTCCTGTGAAGACAACTGGGTAGTAGCTACACGGAGCGTGTGTGCTGTCTCACTGGCACGGAGGAAAGACACAGAGATGAGCTGAAGGAGGGGAGAGAGTGGAGGAGGCAGAGAAACGTCTCTCTTTACGTCGCGCTCTGGGAGAACGCTAGAGTCCTGAAGTCTGGCCCCGAGGGATCACCACATTTTAGAGGAACATCAAGGAACAGATCTGAGTGGCGGGGACAGGCCACACCGTGAGAGCCCCAAGTGCCCCTCTGGCAAGAAGAGAAGATCTTGCTGCCAGGAATCTCAGGGCTAGAATTCTCTGCTAGTGGCCTATCCCCTTTCACCTTTTTTATTCTTCATCTTCGCTGGACTTACCGCTCAAAAGAAAAAGCAAAGCTAGACTGAAGTTCCAGAAAGAGTCTCTATGGCTTCTTTAAATCAGGTGGGCTGTGAACCTGTAGGAAACGTCAAAACAGAAACAAAGGGAAGAAAGAAATCTCTTCTGCACCAGCAGCTGTGCCATTAAGCTCTATTAGTGTATGGGATGTGGGGTGGAATTATTGTTTCCATCCGAAATCCAATTTCTACTCCACCATAATGGCTCTCAAGAGGCGACCATGCTGCCCTACTAGTTCAGGTGACCTGAACCTGCTCTACTAGTACAAATAACAACACTGGCTGACTTTCTGCCCAGAAAACTAAGTGCATCCAATTTAATATAATACCCACACCATATACCTTTGGCATACAGCTGGTGACTATCGGAAAGCATGGAGTTGCAACTCAAGTCACCTCAGTCAGTTGCAAAACCCCCCTTGAGTGTCAGGCAATAGAAGGAGAGCCAAGGAAAGGAACGTTTCACACTTGCGTGGCCTTTTTACAGCTGCCTTTACCCACACGGTTGCACTTGCTGCTCACATCAACCTCCAAAGGAGACAAAACTTATTGCCTTCATTTCACGAATGAAAACAGTGGTCTAAGAGCGGTTAAATGACTTCTCAAAAGCTATACTCTAAGAGGCAGAACCTGGATTAGAACCAGGGTGCTCTCACTTTAAATTCAGGACTCTTCCAGCGATGGCCATGGCTTTTAAACTGTGTACCCCACAGAACATCCTTGGGAAGGAAGGGAAGCCTTGCATCCTTGGCTCCTGCTCAGGTGGGAACAGCTCCAATTTCATTTGCTTTATCTGTTGGCGTTCCATTCAAGGTTTAAAATAGATTGAAAAGTCACTGTGCTCTGCCATGATGCCCCCAGTGGGGGGTTCGGCCACAGGACAAGGAGCCCACTTGGAATGCACACAAAGAAAGGAGGGGGTAGAGATACCGGCACCCCGGGTAAACTCCCTGCACGCCCGGGCCCTGCACTTCAGATCTTCTCGTAGGGAAAGAAACAGCTGAGGCTTGTCAATTTGGGGAGGTACTTCCTGGCTTGACATCACAGGGTCAGCTTTGTGGATCTCATCCAGACAAATCTAAGGCCCTCAGCAGACTCTAAGTCACAAGCCGCCTAAGTTTAATGAGCTGTTACAGCCCCGTGCCTGGTAAGCAGTACTTCCAGCCTTCTCCATGCGCTGGCTCCAGTGACATCTATGCTGATCCCAAAGGCTGGCTTATTCCGGGTGTCACTTCTTCATGGTATGAGGCCACTGAGGGGGTCACCCTCACCAGCCTGAGTCCTGAGACCTCCTAACAGTGTGTCCCTTTCTTCCGAGCTCTTCTTTCACATGGCTCTGTCTGCTCTCTGACCACTGTTCTGATCTTCCCAGGAACCCTGCATTACACCTGCTAGTTTTAGCTTCTCCAAATGGAACTGCTTAGAAACAGCCTCCTTCTCTTCCCCAGCTTCCCAGCTGGCAAATATTCTGGCTTACCAAGGGCCCCCTGGAGCTGTGTAGAGTCAGGAAAATCCTTTAAGGTTTGGTTTTGACCCTTTAAGCTGGACCCTTAAAAAGCTGCTTGCTACAGATAAAAGACAGGTCTAAGGTCTGCCTTGGCAGATCATTGAGGTTGGTGGACCAAATGTAGACTTTTGTTCAGATTTTACAAAGCACTTACAGCTTGGTTTTGTCATTTGTTTTCACATCTCTCTCCCTAAACTGTGTGTAATAGGGGCGCCTGGGTGGCTCAGTCAGTTAAGCGTCTGACTTCAACTCAGGTCACGATCTCGCGGTCCGTGAGTTCGAGTCCCGTGTCGGGCTCTGGGCTGATGGCTCAGAGCCTGGAGCCTGCTTCTGATTCTGTGTCTCTCTCTCTGCCCCTCCCCCATCCATGCTCTTTCTCTCTCTGTCTTAAAAATAAATAAACGTTAAAAAAATTTTAAAAGTAAACTGTGTGTAATAGAAGTCAGACCTGGATTCGAGTCCCAGCTTTGCATTGACAAACTGTGACCTTAGACAAACTACTCAATCTCTCTGAACTTCCTTTCCTCATTTATATAAAAATGATAATACACTGCACAGGGTTGGTGTTTGTTTTTTTAATGAAAAATTAATGAAATAAATCTATAGAATACTTAGCACAGAGTCAGATTTCAATAGATGCTAGTTTCTTCTTTCTCCTTAAGGATAAAACCCTAAACTTACCCATGTTTGTTTGCCCAAAATCTAGTACAATGGCTAGTACATAACATATTCTCAGTGAATGTTGACAGTATGAATGAATAAATAAGGAGTGAATCAAGAGGGCCTACATGAAATTGACAGGCCATGGGAAAAGTTGCCAAAACAAAAGTATTAGTAATTAAGAGTGAGAAATCTATCAAATGCTCCAAAATGTACCTATAAATATGTTCACTGTTGTATTCTTTATAATAATGGAACTTTTGAAATAACCTAAATGTTCAACAAAGGGGACTGGGTACATTAATTAAAGTAGTTTAATTTTTAAATTTTTAATTTTACAGAGAGAGAACATGAGCAGGGGAGAGGGGTGAGGTGGGGTGGGGGGAGAGAATCTTAAGCAGGCTCCACGCTCAGCATGGAGCCTGACACAGGGCTTGATCTCATAACCCTGGGATCATGACCTGAGCTGAAACCAAGAGTAAGACATTTAGGGAGCTTGGGTGGCTCAGCATACATGCTTTCTCTCTTTCTCTCAAGAATAAATAAATATTAAAAAAAAAAAAGTGTTGGATGCTGAACCAACTATATAAACTACTATATTAAAGTAGTTTAATATAGGGTCACCTGGGTGGCTCAGTCTATTGAGTGCCCGGTTCTTGATTTAGGCTCAGGTCATGATCTCGTGTTTCATGAGATGGAGCCCCGCTTCAGGCTCTGCACTGACAGCAAGGAGTCTGCTTGAGATTCTTTCTCTCCCTTTCTGTCTGCCCTTCTCCTGCTCATGTGCACGCATGTGCACCTCCCCCACCCCGACAAATAAATAAACTTAAAAAAATAGTTTAATATAAAATTCTGTGCAACCATTTTCAAAATGTAAATTTTAGGAGTATGTTCCACAAAAATATCCAAAACATGTTTTTAGGTAAAATGGTATGTTAAAAAATTGTACTCCTGTGAAATTATATTTCAAAAGAAAGAAATGCCTGGAAGAATATTAATAGGGAATGGTTATGTCTAGATGGTGGAATTATAGCAATTTTTATTTTATATACTGTATTATCCAACATTTGAATTTTTATAATCAGGAAAACAAATTTCTTTTGGAAAACTAAAACACACAAACATAACAATCAGTGACAGATTTTTTTTTTGGTTGTAAATGTCAAAACCCACTTTAAACCCACATAGACGCAAAGGAAAATGTATCTGGAAGACTATTTTGGCTGCAGGAAGGTTGTGGTATGGCTGGACCTCAGGAATACGTAGAAACAGATCCAGCACGCTGCACCTCTGGGTGTGGGTATCATCCCTTCTACTGTAGGCCAGCTTCCTCCACATGGCAGGAGATGCCATCTTGATGAGTTCAGAGCTGCTAGTCTCTGCCACAGAGAGAAAATGAGCACCATGCTCTGTGGTCCCTAGGTCGTGAATTCCAAAAATACACTGCAATTGGTCCCACTGGATTGGATGTCGATCCCTCACCCAGTTGCTGTGCCCGGGGCATGGCGGTGTTCTGTAATTGGTCCACCTTGTGGCTCATTTCCATCTTTTGGTCCATCAGTGTGCCCAGCAGGCAAGGTCCTGTCAGAAGAGCTTAAATAATAGGTTGAGAAATGATGGTCTCCTTCTCCCTACACCCTTCTGCTGTGAACTGATATTTCCTTGGAGGTGAGGGAGACAGGATAGGACATTCTGAGTGTGTTGGCTTAATTTTGGTTTTCAGAGGAGGGCAGGGGGAGGCTGGAAGTAGAACGGTGGCCAGGATTGGACTATCCAATTGCATTATCAACATCAGATGCAATGAGTGAGCTTTCCTGACATGTCCTTGTGCTGGTGTGAAGATTCATCTGAGTCCTTGAAGAGCATATGGCTCAACCCAGGGGCTACGTGCTGGCTGGACAGAGACAGCAGCTTTTGTTATTGTAATTCCCTCTCTTCCTGGGCACCGTCCATCACTTCCATATAAGTAAGGAGAAACAGATCTTCTAAAGAATGATGCATGTTCTTAAAGTATCTTGCATAGAACAGCCAGAGCTCAATAAAACATTCAGTGCATTCCCTGCTTTATTTACTTACTCAGGAGGTGGTGATTTCATTTATTTCCAAAATAGAGTGAGTGTGTCTAGAAAATAAACATTTTAAAATACTGTAGGACCTCATGATATCATGGCTTACTGTTATAATTCAATTTGTGATAAGTTACTATGTTGGAATGGGATCATGGCACCTCTGGTGGTCAGGAGCTATGCTTTAGCCATCACTGAGCCCCAAGGTAGTGCTGGTCCACAGTAGGTACTCAGAGGTTAAGGATGTTCAAAAATCTAGGGGTTCATTCTTAACAGACTTGTTTCCTTGGGTTTCTTTCTTTCTTTTAGTGTTTATTGATTTTTGAGAGAGACAGACAGACAGACAGAGCATGAGCAGGGGAGGGGCAGAGAGAGAGGGAGACACAGAATCTGAAGCAGACTCCAGGCTCTGAGCCATCAGCCCAGAGCCCGACACAGGGCTCAAACTCACAAGCTGCAAGATCGTGACCTGAGCCGAAGTTGGACCCTCAACCGACTAAACCACCCAGGTGCCCCTCTTTGGATTTCTATTGTGGTTTTTTTTTCTTCCTTTCTGACTTTTTTCTCCTTTTTTTTCCTGTATAGTAAGGATACCATCCATTTCCCCACATCTTCTGGTTCTTGCAATAAATCATTTTCGGAGGCTCATTCTTACTTTGAGCCTTTGGGATGATGTTCCCTTTACCTTGTTCTACAGCATTTCCCCACATAATTCATTTTTTGCCCTTTTACCCATCCTTTTGATCAAGGTAGGATCTATCCTCCTACCAACAGAGAAGCTATTTGGACTGCCTTGGGTTGGGCTCACTATCCACTTGAGCATTGGCTGAGCACTATAGATGGCAGTGGGTTCATGGCTACACCTCCCAGCCCACTGTCAGCAATTGTCTTGTTCTTGTGGGGGGTTTAGTCTAGCCTCCTAGCAAAAACATTGTCCTGGAGGCTCTTCTGGCCATCAGTCTATTTCCTTTTGCCCTAAAACAATATGGCACAGATGACATTATATTTCTAAGATGCACAAAAGGATTTTAATGTGGCATCATATAGAATCACATGTCTCATCCCTCCATAGCCACTGCAGTGAGAGCACATTATAGCACATTTTGTTTATACTGAAACTTAATTATCATTGAGCATTGAGGGGGGACAAAAAGAGTATTCTTGCTTTCCTGTTTAGTATATAAAGAGCTATGGAATGAAAAAAAAAATCTACCAAAAACCATGACAAGTCTGGCGATTTTTATCCCATGTCCATGGCCATGTATCATCACTATGCATTATTCACCTTGCTTTTCAGTATGAAATTGATTTTTAGTTGCAAGTAAAGGGATATGCATCAACAGCTGCCTAAGTGGTAAGGACATTTGTTTTTATTAAACAAGAAGTCCAGAGGTATGGTCTCAGGGATGGTCTAACCACATCATCAAAGGCTCAGGCTCTCTCTCTCCTTCACACTCTGACTTAATAGGCATGTTGCTTTTCTTCATAATGTGTATTGCTTCACAGACTTCGTGTGGCTACCTTAGTTCCAGGCGTTACATCCATATTCCAGATGGGAAGGAGGAGAAAGGGATCACAGCAAGCTTTTCTGCAAGTCTGTCCCTTTTATTAGAAAAGCAAACAGTTCCTGGAAAATTCCCAGCCAACTTTCACTTTATGCCTCATTGGTCCCAGCTTGTAACACTTTACTCCTAGCAGCAAAGGAGGATGGAACAATGAGCATTTTGTAAAGAGAAATCGTGTAACCATGAGTAGATTGGATTTATCAATCTTAATTCATTCCCCAAGTCAAGGGATATTGCTGCTACACACCACCCACCTCCACCACCACCCAAACAGAATTAGTGTTGTGTTAGCAATGACTGCTGCTGACAATCCAGGGCAACCTTGGCAGCATTATTTTTAGCTGCAGTGATGGTGGCTGTAGAACTGACCGGTGCTTTTCTAAGATAAAGGTACTTTGGAAAGAGTGAAATGACGTATGTTTTTTCACAAATTTGTGTGTTATCACTGTGCAGGGGCCAGGCTAATCTTCTCTGGATCGTTCCAATTTTAGTATATGTACTGCTGAAGCGAGCACAAAATGAGGTCTGGTTCTGATCACTGATAATAAATATGGAGTCAATGGAATGGAATATTATCCAATACAACATACTTTAAAAATGACAGCATGACTTACTGAATTGAAGAAGACTACAGAGAAAGCAAATCAAATAATACTTATACAATCTTCCTTTGTGAAAGCAAGTAATTTCTGAATCCAATATAAAAGGAATTACAAACACCATTTGCATTGGTGGTTCAAATTTCTCCAAGCAAGTAAATTCTGAGAATCACAGACTTCAAACATCCCTTTCTAGTCTCTATTTCTACTGAATTCAGAGTGAAAGGTATTTCTTGGGTTGTGGCTTCTTCTATCCAAGCAAAGACTACAGAGGCCTATTGCCTACTTCTGTTTCTTACCCCTCCCATTATTGTCTCTCAAGCTCACCCCTTCGTAAGGCTAATTATGTAAGGTCTTCTATTAGTGCTCACAAAGTGAATGGTACAGAGTTAAGGTGTCCAACCATCCTGGATTCCTAGGACTGAGGCTTCCCTAGGAAGCAAGATTTCAGTGCTAAAACCAAAACCATCCTAGGCAAACTAAAATGGCTGGTCACCCTAGGGATGATCACCAACATGAAAGGGGGCGAAGGAGAGGGAGTTTGAGAGGAAGGAAGGAGAAGGAGGACCTGGGAAGTCATGGCCATTCAACCCAACTTTAAATTTCATGGTTTTTCTTTCCATCTTAATAACTAGGGTTCCTGCACATCAACTCACGAGTGATGCTTGAACTCATCATTTCTTCAGGTTCTTTACTCTTCCAACCTGTACCTAATTGCCTCAACCTAATTGCTTCCCAATTCTGCCCCTCTATTGATGTTTCCCAATTCCTATTCCCGGTCACCAGACTCAATGGCATTGTAAGTGAATGCTACGAAGCCCCCTCTGATCCGACACATAGCAACGATAATGAACATGAGAAAGAGAATTTTACAAGTCATAATCACACTCAAAAATGAGATACATATATGTCCTCAGTCCTGGAACAGAATCAAAATGCAAAGCAAAGAGGGGCTGATCTGAGGCTCTGGATCTGGAAGTAGGTAGTAGGAACTGTGAGTTTGGCTTCTGCGGATAAAAGCCCGCCAGAGGGGAAAGGAACTCTGTGGGAGGCACGGGAACCAGAGTCATGCTCAGAGCTCACAACCGGAAACTGGGGCAGGGCTTCCCTGGCTTGTGAAAGGAAGCCTGAGGTGTAGCTTAGCCTTTTAAGAGAACCAGGCTCAAACAAGAACCCCATGTTCAGAAATACATAGAGAAATACATAGAGAAAAAGAAAGGCAGGGGAGAAAACACTCCTACATATGATGATCCTGTAAACTCAGTTTTAAAATTCATAAAGCTAATACTAAGAAACAGCCAATAAAATCAATAACTGTAATATGAGTTTTTCCAGAAAAAAATAATAAAAAATTTTGAAAAAGACTTGAATATATGTTTGCATTTAGAATCCTTGAAGAGATCAACAAAGGCATTACATCCTTACAAAAAATACATGCCAGTGATCTATTATGCCATTAAAACAGACAAATAAGTACAGGTGGATATAAAATTAGAAATTAGGAAGAAAACTATAACCATTGAAAAATTTTAAAGACTGTAGGGTAGTTTCCAAACTAAATGTAGTTGCACAGAGAGGATTAACAAATCGGAATTGGGAGGAATTCATGCAGAAGGTTACAACATCAAAGCGGCCATACAAATGAGAGAGAGAATGGCAGGTGTTGTGGTTATGGACTGGGGGCTCAGGAAGGGCTTGTCAAAGCAGACATTTGGTTTTGTTGCTGCTGCTGCTGCTGCTGCTGCTGCTGCTGCTGCTGCTGTTAGAGAAAGAGAGCATGCACATGAGAGGAGGGGGGAGGCGCAGAGGGAGAGAGAGAATCTTAAGCAGGCTCCACACTCAGCACGGAGCCCAAAGCAGGGCTTGATCCCATGACCCTGGGAACATCACCCAAAGCAGACATTTGAATAGCTACCTGACCAAGTAAGGATGTGAAGGTAAATAAATATAAATCAACTTCATAGACACCCAGCAGTCATAATACCTATTTTCCAAGTGGCTCTAAGAATTAAATAGTATGCATAAAAACACCAAGCCTAGTGCCTGACACTTAATGTATAACAAATATTAGGAAGCTCTACTTCCCTTCCTAAAAACCCAAGTGAAAAGAATAGAATTTAGCTTTTGGCCTCCATATTGAGGGGGCTTCGGCCACTTCTGCTCCAGCCCAGCATCATTCCCAAGGGACTCGAATTGGGTGATGATTTTTGGTTCTAATAATGGTGGATTCAGCTCTTTGTGACAAAGTGGCTGGAACACTGTCAGCTGTTCATGTGCCTGTTTTCTCCGTCTGCTTCTCTCCCTTGAGAACAAACTCTGTTTTCCCCTCTAGCATTAACTAAACAAGCTAGTCATGGCCAAACTGTAGAGATGACATTTTAATACATCCAGGCAGCCTGGCTAGTAGTTTCTTTGCAAATCTCAAAATTTCATCAGCACGGCTCTGGGCACTTCTCTGTTATGTCTTGTCTGGAGCCTCAAAGGAACTCCTGACAGAGGTCATGAAGTGGGGAGAGACAAAGCCACCCTCATTCTGAGCAGCGAGCCTTTTCGACTCACAGGCCCCTGATGGAAACATTCCCTCATGAAAAGAACAAAATAAGACTGGTTCACAGTGAACAGCAACAGAATGTTCTGTCGGACAGAGAGCAGCTTCTTGGAACGTGGGAATCTGAGAGACTGGATTGCATTCAAAGAAAATGCCCCTAGAGTGATAAAGAGCAAGTCCTGGGGGCTCCACAATGTTCAAGATTCCATGCTCTAAACAGGGGTGGGGTTCCCTGCCAAGCCTGGGGTGGGGCTGGTATCCTGGAAACTGGACTAGGCTGGGAAGTGAGACCCCGATGGTCAAGGACACTGGGGGTAGCCGCTTCTTCCTCCCCTGAGAGAGACAGAAAAGGGAGGCTGTGACGAAGCACAAAGGAGTAGCTGGGGGTGCAATGTGTGTTTGTTTTTCTAGCCAGAGGAGAGAAAATGTGCCCCACCCTCTCTGAGTCCTCGGTCAGGAAAAGGTTGTTTTCAGAAGGAAAGAATGAAGAGGAAGAGGAAACATCCCTTTTTGCTGCAGCTACGACCGGCTTTCGCTCCCAGGGGCGAGGCAGGCTGATGGCCACTGGGTGCTGTCCAGGGAGCCCCCTGGGTTCTCAGTCCTACCCCCTCACCAGCGCAAGTGCCCCTGCTAACAAGTCAACAAAAAAATAAGTCTTCCAAAAAAATAATAAGTCTTCCCCTTGTTTACTTTGAGTTTTTTTTTTCTTTTTTAAAAACTGCACCTCTCATCAAGTCTGAATTATTTAAAAGAAAACAATAAAGAACTGAGCATTGCAACTTTGGCTCTGTTGGAGGTAAACGTTCATGCTTGGAATGGAAAAATAACAGGAATTGCAGGGATGAGCGCTAGGATTCTAACGTCTCCCACGTCCCACAGCGCATGTATCCAGTGATATCTTCTGAACAGGAAGAAGGAAAAAAAAAACCTTAAATTCGCATCACATGAGAAACAGAAACAAATCAGATGCTTGGGGTGAGATTAGAGAGGCAGTTCCTGCACACGGGTGGGATGAGTGTGGTGAAGGCGTGAGAGGAGGCACGCGTGCTGTCTCCTGGGTGGTCTTCGCACACGTGCAGCTGCTGAGTTTTCACTGTGCTCGTCCATCTCGCGCACACAGTGTGGAATTACCCTTACTGAGGTCTCCGTCCCTGTGGCAGGCAGGCAGTGGAGCCATCAAATAGAACTTCAGACTGAGAGTTATCAATATTTATTAGGCCAGGTCCCTGCATCGCAGCAGACTCCTTACTTGTCTTTCGATGAAATTAACACAGGGCACCATCACAGCAAGTACACGTGGATTAGATTCCTGGGGGGCAATCATTTTGCTGGTACCCCCAAATCATGCCATATAACCACAGAGACTGTGGTATATATATAACCTGCCTACCCACAGACACTGCCACAGGGTATATGCTCGAGTAACAAAATAAGTGGTAAGTTCCTGGTTAAATCCTTTTTAAAACTAGTTCCTCATTCGAGGGGCGCCTGGGTGGCTCAGTCAGTTAAGTGTCTGACTTCCGCTCAGGTTGTGATCTGGTCCGTGGGTTCCAGCCCCACCGCGGGCTCTGTGCTGACAGCTAAGAGCCTGGAGCCTGCTTCGGATTCTGGGTCTCCCTCTCTCGCTGCCCCTCCCCTATTCACACTCTGTCTCTCTCTCTCAAATATAAATAAACATTAAAAAAAATTAAAAATAAAAATTTAAAAAAAGGAAAAAAGAAAATCAGTCCCTCATTCGAATTAGAAATACTGCATTGATCTATTTTCTTATGCTTTGATACTTACGGTTGTTTTTTTTTTAATTCACCTACTTTTTTAAAGTTAACTACCTTTCCTCATGCGATTCTCCACAAACCACAAACGCTTGTGGCAGCCAAAGGAGTACCTTGAGGACGGATGTGACTGTAACGCTAAACACTTTCAAAGGGGTTTGCAGGCAACATGCTCTCATCGTCTTTCTCCCTGTGCCTCAGCCTTATTTTTAAATTTGTTTTTTCAACGTTTATTTATTTGGGACAGAGAGAGACAGAGCATGAACGGGGGAGGGGCAGAGAGAGAGGGAGACACAGAATCGGAAACAGGCTCCAGGCTCCGAGCCATCAGCCCAGAGCCTGACGCGGGGCTCGAACTCATGGACCACGAGATCGTGACCTGGCTGAAGTCGGACGCTTAACCGACTGCACCACCCAGGCGCCCCTCAGCCTTATTTTTAAAAAGGCCTTTGTTGCAGACGTAGAGTAGAGCTCAGGCACTTATGTCCATGATTCCCAGAGAGGATTTCCAGAAAGGAAACTACCTGCTCAGGATTATTACAGAGCAAAATAGCAATTAAGCCAAACTAGAAACCGGAATTCACTCATTCCAAGTGACCTTTTCGAGAAGCACATTTTTAAATTAAATTAGACTACATTGAACATCTGTGTGTGGGGATTTGTTTTGTGCAGTTCTAGTTAAGTGCAATCATACAAGTTTCACGTTAAAAACACAATGGGGAGCAGAAGCAAATAATCCAATTTATCAAGTTTAGGAATATTCATTTAAATAGCAAATAGTTTGACACTGGGTGGAAAACTTACTGTGCCTCTTCTTGGACAAGACTCAGGAATGATCATTACTCCCTTGTCTCCTGAAGAAATCAATAGTGACTTAGCAGCTGCTCTGGTATTATAATTCAGCTACTTTATTTCTATTTTAATCAGAGAAGATTACTTTTGACCAAACTGCATATAATCGACACTGTATGACCTCTTCCAGTTAATGAGAAATGATTCCCTCTGTTCATTTGATGTTTGTGCAAAGCTAATTTATCTTGACCAATATTATGCTAATTATATAAGTGCAGTTGGCTCTTGCAATTTCTATTATGAGAGCTCTTGAAAGTGCAACACAGAAGAAAGAATAAAATGGAGCAGACATGTAATTAGGGAGATTATGAAAATCCTTTCCCAGGTATCAAAAATGCATTTGAAGTGTAGGAATTTTGTTCTTTGTGTTATGATGCCTGATCCTTCAGTTTTATGGAGTAAAATATCCGATGCCCACAGGGGCCGGGAAAATAAGGTAGATGAGTGAAACAGGCAGGGTTCTAGTACACATGCTTGTATCGTGTGTGAGGGAGCACCTTGGAAGCCGGGACCTGGAGGGGGCGCTCTCTCCATCTAAAGGAGGCCCCCGCCTCAGTGTCATATGTCATAAGGGATGAGGCTTAATGTGGCCAGAGAAGCCAAAAATCTGGATGTGAGTAAAGTATCCTGATTTTTAAGTGGCTCCAATTTTTTTTTTTTATTGTTGTTTTTTTGAAATACTGGGCTGGATCAAATAAAGTTTATCAGAGGGTAGGATCCAGTATGGGCTGCCATTTTGTGACCCCTGCTCCATTCCATATAAAGGTCATTTTAGGAACCAGAGGCTTAGAGATGGTCAACAAATTAGCTAGAGGACCCACCAGGTGGCAGGAAGACGTAGCCCGTCTCTCTTGCTTGCTAATATTTCCAGAGTCAAAAATTGCCGTGGATCTGTCTGGAATCTTAAAGAACAGCTGTCCTTTTGGCCCCACCAACTGCTGCTCCCCAAGTCCTAATACAGCCAAACCCTGAGGAGACCTCCCTCTTTTCCTGTCATTGTCAGACACAGATATGCCAGGAAACTTGAAAAATAGACAATCTACCATGCCATAACCCACCAGCACCCCTGCCCAGTACCCGCCCTCACGCCCAGGGCCACTGGGGAGCCAATCCGTGGAGCATGAAAGGCAAACAACCTTGACCCTGCTTCCTCCTTCCTCTGGTGTGAGGGCACTTGGTTTGAGGTGGAAAGCTGCTGAAAATGAAGACTGCCCATGCCCCGGCATTGGTTCCTGCTGTAACTGGAAGCAAACAGGCCACCTGGGCAGATAACTGTTTTAGAATCAAGGCCCCGTATCAAGTATCATCAAGGTCTACTTGATGCCGATAACCTGTGTCTGAGGCCTTAGCTCCCGATCCCCTGCTTGACCTTGCCCTTTTCAGGCCAGTAGCTGTCCAGCTCCCCAGTCTGGTTTTGACCCTTACACCATTGCTCCTATCCACACTGCACAATTCCACCTGCCTCCTACCCAACAGAGACTCCCTATTGGTCCCCTCATCTGCTCGGCCCAGACTTCCCTGGCCCAGCCCTAGCCTCTGCTCCCAGCTTCACCCAGGCTTATCCCACCCCATCCTATCCATGCTTCTGGGACTGTCATGCCCCCACCCTACCCCCCAGAGCTACATTTCCTCACCTCCGAAGGCCTAGAGCTAAAGGCAGCACGCAGCGTGAATCTGTGACTTGAGGAGAATGGGGATAGGGAGAGACTGCTGCTCATTCACTGAGAATTAGCAGGACAAGATAACTCTAAATTGTAGCAGGAGGAAAGGCTGTAAAATACTAGAATTTATTATCTGGGAAGATTTGGCAATTTTTCTGAGTAGATGAGAAAGTCCAGTGCTTGAAATGGGGATTGACTGGGAGTAGGGACACCTGCCTAGGGCCATGGAAGAAACAGATCGGCTTCAAGACCAGCCCTCCAGACTGTCCTGTCCTCTTCCTAGCCAGCTGGAAATGGAGATATCCTTTTAGGAAAAAGTGGGGGCTCATTTAAGGGGGGTTTAAACAAGGCCATGTTAAGCCAGTTTCCATAATGCCAAACTGCAGGAGGACATGATAAATTGGTGAGAGCCCCTTCTGGGAATTCATGAGTCTGACTTGTGGTCTAAGCCTGTGGGAGTTCAGACAAAGTACCTGATTTCTCCAGGTCTCGAACAACACGAAGAATACAGAAGTTGGATTAGACGAACTATGAGTTACCTAAGGTGCCGTAACAACCCCTTAGCAGCTTAAAACAACAAATATCTATTATTTCACAGATTCTGTGAGTCAGCAACCCAGTAGCCGAGGCCTCGGACTCAGGGTCTCTCTCCGAGGCTGCTGGTAAGGTGTCAGCTGGGGCTGAAGTCCTCTCAGGGTTCAGCATGGAGAGATCTGCTTTCTAGCTCACTCAAGAGGTTGTCAGCAGGATGCAGTCTTCTGAATCCCAGAGTAAGAGTCTTGGTTGGAGTTAAGAGCCCCAGTTCCTTGCTGGCTATTGGCCAAAGGCCTCCCTCAGATTCTTGCTACATGGGTCTCTCCATAGGGCAGCTCACAGCATGGTGGCAGGCTTTCTTTAGCATGAGTAAGAGCTGGCCAGCAAGATGGAAGTCAGAGTCTTTGTGACAGCCCGCACTTTTAAGGTATTCTGTTCCTCAGAACTGAGTCACTAAATCTAGCCCACACTCAAGGGAGGGTAGTAACACAGGCAGGACTACCAGAAGGCAGGGATCACTGGGAGGTATGTTAGAGGCTGCCTACCATAGATTATCTTCAAGGTCTCTCAGATTCTGTGACTCCTCCTCTTTCTCCCCCAGAAGGAAGCTACAACCACCAAGCCTCTCAGCCAAAAGTCCGAAGGGCTCTGACATATTCTACACCTGGAGTTGATCAACATGAAAAACGTAGTCAGATGGGAAAATCATCTTATCCCCAAGAGTTAGCATGTGACAAGAAGGCATTTTCTCTATTTCTATGCCATTGATCATCAGAGGAGTCTACTGGTAGACTGAGTATCTTTCCAGAGTAGACAGGGAAAATTTGTCTTTATTTAGATCTCTTCAGAACCAAAGGCATTGAGGTCCACCTATCCAAATTTAGGTTGATTTGAGGTAAATTCCTGCATTGCTAGAACTATTACAATTCAAAGGTCACTCCCCAGTGTCACTTTCTTTACAGAACAATCAAAGTCACAGATAATCCCCAGAGCCTCTGGGAAGTCCTTATATTTCCTCTGGAATAATGTGACTTTCTTAAAACTTCTAAAGCCTGTAGGTTATACCGTGGCGGGGCTCACATCTGGAGAATAATCTAGGCCTCCCAATCCTGAGGACTGTTGGGTTGATTTGAATTAAAGGAGATAAAGCTCCCTTTGCAGAAAATGGAAACTAACATCGCCGTGTTTTTCCCTCACAAGAGACGCTTGTAGAGTAGTCATGGATTCTTTTTTGAAATCTGTTTTAATCAATCAGAAGTCCATATTTCCTTTACTAATAGCCTTCTTTGAAATTGTGGTCATCATGACCCTTCATTTTTTTTTTTTTTAATTTTTTTTTAAACATTTATTTATTTTTGAGACAGAGAGAGACAAAGCATGAACGGGGGAGGGGCAGAGAGAGAGGGAGACACAGAATCGGAAGCAGGCTTCAGGCTCTGAGCCATCAGCCTAGAGCCTGACGCGGGGCTCGAACTCACGGACCGCGAGATCGTGACCTGAGCCGAAGTCGGATGCTCAACCAACTGAGCCACCCAGGCGCCCCGACCCTTCATTTTTAATGACTCTAAAGGCTCTTTGCAAGGCTCCATCAATGTGCTTATACATATTAACTAATTTGGAGCCTGCAGCAAAACAGCCTCAGTGGTCGCTTAGGCTCTGTATGAAAAGGCTGAGGTCCATGTTCCTATTTACGATTTCTAATTCTGAGGATTCCTGAGCAATGCGTTTTGAGTTTGCCAGGTTTTTTTTTTTTTAATTGTTTTTAATGTTTATTTATTTTTGAAGGAGAGAGACACAGAGTGTGAGCAGGGGAGGGTCAGAGAGAGAGAGAGGGAGACCCACAATATGAAGCAGGCTCCAGGCTCTGAGCTGTCAGCACAGAGCCCGACGCGGGGCTCGAACCCACAGACCGCGAGATCATGACCTGAGCTGAAGTCAGGTGCTTAACTGACTGAGCCACCCAGGTGCCCCAAGTTTGCCAGGTTTTAACTGATGCCCTTTGATCTTCTTTCCATCATACTTAAGAATCTAAGACTTCCAGGTATTTTGATACACAACTATCAAAGCTTTTTTATGTGTAGTTCCTCATTCATTCTCTCAAACTTTATAAAAATAGGGATTGGAGTGCCTGAGTGGCTCAGTCAGTTGGGCACCTGACTCTTGATCTCGGCTCAGGCCATATCTTAAAATTTGCGTGTTCGAGCCCTGCATCAGGCTCTTTGCTGATGGCAGGTAACCTGCTTGGGATTCTGTCTTTCCTTTTCTCTGCCCCTCCCCAGCTTGCATGCTCTCTCTCTCAAAATAAATAAATAAACTTTTTTTTTTTTAAAGTAGGGATTTAGCTCTTCACCAGAAGGTAGCATGGCACAAAGAAAACACAATTGACCCTTGAACAAACTCAGAGGTTAGGGCTGCCAACCTCCACCCCCCATGACAGTCAAAACTCCGCATTTTTTTTAATTTCTTTTATTTTTAATTTTTTTTTCAACGTTTATTTATTTTTGGGACAGAGAGAGACAGAGCATGAACGGGGGAGGGGCAGAGAGAGAGGGAGACACAGAATCGGAAACAGGCTCCAGGCTCCGAGCCATCAGCCCAGAGCCCGACGCGGGGCTCGAACTCACGGACCGCAAGATCGTGACCTGGCTGAAGTCGGACGCTTAACCGACTGCGCCACCCAGGCGCCCCAAAACTCCGCATTTTTAAAAATAATTTAATTTTTTAGTTAATTTTGAGAGAGAACACGAGAGAGAGAAAAAGAGAAGGAGACGGAGAATCTCAAGCGGGCTCTGTGATACCAGCGCAGAGACCAACATGGGGCCTGAATCCACGAAACCATGAGATCTTGACCTGAGCTGAAACCAAGAGTCAGACACTTAACCGACTGAGCCACCCAGGCACCCCCAAAATCCACATTTAATAAGTTTTGACTCCCCCAAAACTTCCCTAATAGCCTACTGTTTACCAGAAGCCTTACCAATTACAAACAATTAATACATATTTTTTGTAATATGTATTATGTGCTATATTCTCACAAGTAAGCTAGAGAAAAGAAAATGTTAAGAAAATTATAAGAGAAAACACACAGTACAGTATTGTAAAAAACAACAACAACAACAAAAAAAACAACCTGCGTATAAGTGGACCTGCACAGTTCAAGCTCATGTTCAAGTGTCAACCACACAGGGCTTTACATGAGAGGAGCTGGGTTGCAATCCCAGGTCTACTGCTCATCAGCACTCAGACTTCTGGCATGGTTATTTCACCTCGCGGTGACTCATAAAGAGTTCTCAGTAAGATGAAATCACAGACACCCTCCTCACAGAACTGTTCCAAGATTAAACTACATAGATACATTTGTAAAAAGTGTTGCATGCAAGTACTCAATAAACGTTGGTTTCCTTTACCACTTTGGCAGAAACAAAGGAAGATCCCGAGAGTGTCTCCCAATGTTTAACCAAATAGGAACAGGAAGGGGGTGGACTCCCTGGTCTGTCTCTTCTGCTTCCATTGCAGTCACTTCTGCCCCCCCTTTAGCAAGTTGTCACTAAAATATCCTTGTCCACCACTTCAAGGGGCTTTGTAAACTGAGCCTGAAATGCCCCAGAAAAGACATTCAGATTTGCCCTCAATTTGTCAAGGTATAAGGAGCTTTGTGGGTAATCTATGCAGAACACTGATACATCCCCTTTCAGAACTTACACTGGGTTTTGTGTTTTAGCCTCTGCATCTGAATAGATTAAAAACAAGCACAGATAAAGGTGGGCAATGGGGTTCTCTGTAGGGATCCCCAATAACGAATCCTGTAAGGAGCACCTGGGTGGCTTGGTCAACCGACTTCGGCTCAAGTCATGATCTCACAGTTTGTGAGTTCGAGCCCAGCATGGTGCTCTCTGCTGTCAGTACAGACCCACTTTGGATCCTCTGTCCCCCTCTGTCTCTGTTCCTCTCCCACGTGTGTGTAGGCAAGCATTTTCTCCCTCCCTCCCTCCCTCCCTCCCCCCCCCTCTCAAAAATAAACAAACTTAAAAATAAAGAACTCCCCTAGATGATTCACAGGGTCTGCTGCATATTTGGAAATCTCTCTCCTTGTCCAGAGGTAGCTTTGAAAAGTAAGCAGCCATGGGTACACACTGTCCCCCGAAATCTGACTGTAAGAGAAAGGGCCTGAAGGAAGGCACAGGAAAGCAGCAAGATCCCAAGACCAGAGCTGGAGGAGGAGAAGTTCAGAAGTAGGAGGAGATACCTGGCTTCAGAGCCTGAGCCCTGCTCTGGGGGTGCCCTGGCCCATTTCATTAGGTGGGAGGGAGACAGCTCAGTCAGTTAAGTGTCCGACTTTGACGGGAGTCATGATCTGGCAGTCTGTGGGTTCGAGCCCCACATCGGGCTCGGTGCTGACAGCTCAGAGCCTGGGGCCTGCTTTGGATTCTTCTGTGTCTCCCTCTCTCTCTGCCCCTCCCCTGCTCACACTCTGTCTCTATCTTTCAGAAAATAAATAAACATTAAAAAAAAAAGATGTAAAGGAGACACAGAATCCACTCTGTGCCACTGGAAGAGTCTCTGGGCCACTGGAGGAGGATTATAAAAGTCTTTGCCAACTATAAAAATAAAAGTAAAATAGGGCGCTTGGGTGGCTTAGTCGGTTAAGCGTTCAACTTCAGCTCAGGTCATGATCTGACAGATCGAGAGTTTGAGCCCCACATCGGGCTCTGTGCTGACAGCTCAGAGTCTGAAGTCTGCTTCGGATTCTGTGTCTCCCTCTCTCTCTGCCTCTCCCCCACTCCCCCTGTGTCTCTCTGTCTCTCTCTCTCAAAAATAAATAAAAACATTTTTTAAAAATTAAAAAAAAAAGGAAAGTGAATGGGCTGAATGTTGGATATTGAATAAAATTAAGGAAAAGGAAAGATCAAAGGAATAAAGGAAAAGGAGGGGTTGGATGGCATCATCAATCCCAGCTGCCACCAACTTTTCTTCCCAACCCTCCCCTCGAGGGTTCACCTCCACCTGCAGCTTTCCTCCCGGCCAGGACTCTGGCTGCCCTCCCTCATGGGGGAACTCGCTGTTCTTTGCTCTCTTAACTGTGGAAGCACCTCTAATTCAGCCAGAGACTCACTTAGGAAATACAACCAGGAATACAAAAGAGAATATTCCAAGCAAGGGAAGTGTTTCGGAGCACAGACACACCTTGCCCTAGAATAACCCACCTCTGGGCACACACTGGCTCAGTTGACACAGCCCCTTGGGCAGCTTCTTTTCTTCAGCTCAGCAATAATCCAGGAGACCCGGCCCGAAAGTTTTCCTTGGGTGGCGTTCCCGTCACATCCCACCTGCCTCTCCTTTCGCACACCCCGCCTCCCTTTTAATGCCACTCCTGCGTCCCTACCAATACCCAGTAGTTATGGAGACAGCTCGGGGCACCTCTCTGGACAGAGCAAGGAATTTCCTTGTGCTAATGAAGGACATTAACCCAGAGGACAAATCGAGATTACTCCTTAAAATCTTGCTGCTAAAAATCTTCTGGGATTATTCTGGGAATATGGTGGTATTTGTAGAAAAAGCATCCCGAGTTAAACGCTACATAACCTGATACTGCTGGATTTAGAATCCCCCTACAACTGGTTGCTGGTTCATTTTTCCAGTAGCTTTTAGTTAGGCAGTGAGTCCTATACCGTGTCACTCATTTTTTTTTCTCCCTTTCCTCTGCATGTGTAATATCAGCAGACAAAAGCTCAAGGAGGGGAGGGTCCAGCATGATGGCACCACAATGAAATATTTCGTTATTTACTCCCCTTCCTCTCCCAATCTCCTCCCTAGCCATTTAGCTGTTTTGAGGTTTGGTTTTTACACACACACACACACACACACACACACACACACACATATATATATATATATATATACACACACACACACACACATATACACACACATACACATAGTTTTACATATATATACATGTATATAGGTACATATGTATACATATATGTATATGTATATATATATTTTTTTAATGTGTGTATATACTTTTTTTTTAATGTTTTATTTTATTTTTGAGAGACAGAGAAAGACAGCATGAGTGGGGGAAGAGCAGAGAGAGAGGGAGACACAGAATCTGAAGCAGGCTCCAGGCTCTGAGCTGTCAGCACAGAGCCTGACGCGGGGCTCGAACCCACAAACTGTGAGATCATGGCCTGAGCCGAAGTCGGACTCCTGACCGACTGAGCCACCCAGGCACCCCTATACGTCTTTTCAATGAAGAAATGCACTGAGAAGATTCCTTTACTTCCACCCACCTCCTGGCCCCCCTCCCCAAATGCCTCCTGGTGGTGGAGCTGGCATCAGAGCCCTAATCTGGAGAGGTCGAACCACCCTAGAGATTCAAAACCGCAACCAGAAAGTATTTCCATAGCACTCGTCTGTGCAAAACGCAGAGCCCCAAAGCAGGTTTTCAGTTTCAAACCTAATTCTGACTCCTCTAGTGTGAACTGTTTCCTTGCCTGTCTTTAAGAGTGTCATTTCTACGGTGAATTTTCTCGAACAATCGCCCTCTCATGAGACTCCTTTCTGACGTCCCTCCTGTTCTTTCCCTTACACCTGGCAACAGAAGACATGTTCTGTCCTCTTGCAGCACACTGGCATGACACGTGGCTCCTGGGGGAATTCTTCAAAGAAACAGATTCTTGCTTGATCCCTGACCTACTCACACAAACAGAGCCCACGGCAGGAAGGCCCAGTTCTCCCCGAGTGAGTGAGCCGTGGCCTCGCCACCCACCAGGCGCAGCTGCTCCGCTAATTTTAGAACTCTGAGAAGCCACCTGACTTCAAGGCACTTCAGAGACACACATCACACCCTATCTCAGGAGGTGATCTAGGTGGGGCCCACTCCTCGTTTTAGCACCCATCACACCTTTGTGAGCTAGAAAAGTGACTTTGGGGGAGGCTCCTCTCAATAAATGGTAAAAATAAAAAACAAGCCTCCATCAGCCGACAAAGTGCAGTTCCCACCTGGTCTAGGCCCGCAGCAGGAGGCTAATCTGTCCATTTGCCTGCTCTCTACCTGCACGCCCCAACACCACCTCACGTTCCGAATGTCCACAGCAGAGTTCACCAGCCTCCCCCACACCGTTTCCTCCTGTCTGCCTGTGGGAGGCATCTCCCGCTACCCAAGCTAGGACCCTCAGGTCAGCCCCAACGACCTTCCCTTCCTCTCCCTTCTTAAACTAAAAACTTTTATCTCCTGAAATCCTCCTCCTCTCCATTCTCACAGCCTTTGCCCGACGCCAGGCCCTCTCCGACTCTCACCTGCGTACTGCGACCCGGGGATGGTCTTCTGCCTTCCTCCTCATGTTCAGTCCAACTACCAAGACAAGTTTTCTAAAACCAGGTCTATCTCTAGCTTAAACTCCTTCAACGCTCTCCTGTCAGGGTCCCCATGCTGTATGCCCACTAGAATCATCTGGGGAGCTTTTTAAAGTGCTCAGTGCCCAGCTTCCGCCCCCAGAGATTCTTATTTAATTGGAACAGTTGGGAGAAGGCATCCATATTTCTTTTTTTAATTCCCTAGGAAATTCTAACGTGCAACTAAGGTTGAGAACCACTGACCTGTAGGATGAAGTCCCAACTTCCCATGGAGCCCAAGACTCTGCCTGACCAGGCTCCTGCCGATCCCTCCAGCCGGCCTCACCGCTGGCCTCGCCATGCCTTTATGCTCCAGCAACACTGAACTGCTTGGAGTTACCACCACCACTCCATGGCTCATGGCATTTCCCCCAGCCCAACATGACTTCCCTACTGGTCCAACTTCACTTTCTACAGGAAGCCATTCCCGACTACCTACTTCAGCACTTTCTCTCACCTCCTGGTGCTCCATAAAACTGTGGTTATGTCTCTTTACTGAACAGCCACATTATGTTATGGTGATCTAGTTATGCATTCATTATCCTTAAGTCAAAGGATGTACATTTATTTACATATGGATACTTCATGGAGCCCAAAGCTGCTAAAAGTGTATCCAGGCCTCTGGAGCTCTGCAACCCCGAATTAGAAAGCTGCCCAGGACCAAGATACTTCCTCTATGTCCCTCTCTCTTGTTGGGATTTCATGGCCTCTGGCCTCTCCTCATTACTTTTGGTTCTTCTTGGCAGACAACATTCTCCACCTCTGTTTGCCCAGATGAACTAAAGTTGGCCATTCCACAAAGGCAGGCTTAAATCCTGAAGGTACATGTTCTCACTTGCAACAACACTGACTAGCATCCTAAATGTCAATTCCAAAGTCCCAGAAAAGAGAATCTTATTCCAGGGATTTGCCCTGTTCCAGTCAGCTGTGGCCAAATCTGCTGCATTAAGAAGGCAGGTCTTGGGAAAAGGGAGATAAACCAAGGGATGGATGGGCAGATACCCCAAAAAGTGACAATTGTGCTCCAAGAATCAAAGGATTCTTGAACCGTGTGATAAACAAGTGTAGATCAGCAATACCAAGTGCCACAGAAGCCCAGGAGGAAACCATTATTTCGGTCTTGGCTGTCAGGAAAGTCTACGCAGAAAAGTTGACATTAGACCTGGACCTTAAAGGATGAGTAGGATTTTTCCAGGCATAGGGAAAATAAAGGATATTCTAGGTGAAGACGAGATCAACAAGGTCTTTGGAGAGTATGTTTCGCTGTGAAAGTGCATGGATGGGACTGGAGTGGTACCAGGATGGCAGAACCAGCACATGGGGCTAGAAATGTGGGTTTGGTCTAGACTGTGAGAGTCTTCATACACCACACGGAGTCTGGTCTTCATTGTTCGTGGGGTGGGCTCCTTCTAGAGGACCTCAGTCACTCAGGTAATGAGAAAGTAAAGTGAGCAGGCTCAGGGAGGGGCCTTGAGGGTCTGTGCTGGGCAATGGGTAGATTCTTACCAGACTTTACAGCTCAAAAAGCACTTGACTTGTGATACCTCATCTCATCCTCACAATATCACAACTTAGGTAGGGCTAGCTCTTATTTTACCCGTGTTACTAAAGATGAAAATGTGGTTCAATTCACTTAAGTAACTTGCCCAAGATCACGCAGCCAACCAGCAAAAGCATGACTTGAATTTAGGTCTTTTGATTCTAGAGTCTATGCTCAGTCTACGGCACCAAGCTACACAGCAATGGAAAGGCCATATCTCTATGATCTAGAGAAAGGGAATGAATACTTCAGGAAAAATATTTTCATTATTGACTAATGATAAGGAAAAATACTCATGATAGGATACCAACTGGTAGAGAGAAGGTTGATTGTAAAACCACTTTAAGCATTGTGGTGTTAATCTTTTTTAAAGTGTGCGCATATATAAAGTGTGTGTATACACACACACACACATATATATGTACACACACACACACACATACACACATACACACACACACACACACACACACACACACACACATGCATTGAAAAAATGCCAGAAGGAAAAACATCACTTTGTTTTGGGTGATTTTTATTTTTATCTGGGCAATTCTTATTGTTATCATTATATCCTTCTGTATCTTCCAAAATTTCTCCAATGAAATTGCATTACTTTTAAGTGAGATCTATGCTTTTTCATGGTAATTGTATATTCTCGTGGTGAACTAGTTAAATAGTATTCTTACAGAATTTTCCTATATAGATAGTAGCTAATTCTACTTTTAAAAAACACAAATGAGGGCGTACTGTACCTACTGTTCTCCACCTTGTTTTCTCACTTAAAATCTCTTAGTCATATTTTCATATCCAGACCTGGGGATCTACCTCATTCTCTGGCAGTTGTGTGGCATTCCACTGAATGGATGTATCATACCTTACTTATCCAATCCATTTTTTAGACATATTTAAGAGTTCCAGATTTTTTGATATTGTAAGTACACTATGTTTATATCCTTATACATTGCCCACACATTTTATTGTGTATGAAGAAGAACTACCTCATAGTTGGAATTACTGGGTAGGAGGACATATGCATTTATATATGCTGCCATATTGCCCTCACCTTCACTGACTATGGGTTAAAACTTTTGTCAATCTGTTCCAGCTTGATATGTGTGTGTGTGTGTGTGTGTGTGTGTGTGTGTGTGTGTGTGTGTGTTTAAGAATTTTTTCACAAAATACTTACAAAGAAAAAGTTTCCACCATTGACGAATACAGAGCATATTGGTCACAGTCCAAAATACACCAGGTAATTACACAATTCTTTTAATCAAAATTGTGCAACTTGGGGTTATAATATTTCCCCCGGCATCCGCTTACCCCAAAACTACTGTTTATTGTTCATTGTCAGTATATATGTAGTAATGAAAGCCAACCCTATTTATAGTAGGACATGAAAGTTATCTTATGACATAAATTGCTATAGTTAATAGTACAAGGCAGTAACTAAGATTTTTGTCCCTGTGATCGAATGATGGAAAAGAATCCATCATGGTTGCAAAGCTCCACTGAAAACAAGGAAGACTGTCCAAGAGGGGCATTCTCAGAGCCCGGCAGAAGCCTGGCCACAGTCTGGACAGTCAAGTACAGGATGAGCAGGAGGGGCCAAGAAGTGGTCTGGGTGATCAGCTGAGCACATTTCCAAGGACTGCTGGTTGTTGGGTCTCCTGGGAATAAATACTCCCAGATAAACTGTACGTCTGTCTAGCCTTTCTGAGCTACGGAGTTGGTTGGTTGGTTGGTTTATGTGCTTGTTTCTTTGCTTTTTAGCTTTGAGTTATGAGCTGAATCCAGGTATAACTACATTGCACACATATCCATTCGGGGAATAGGTTTTAAAGTCATCATGCTAACAGGAAAAAATTGTAAAGTGACTTCATCATCTCAGTAAATACCAAGAAATAATGCAAATAAATATTTATTCCTTTAAAAAAAATTTAATGTTTATTTATTTTTGAGAGAGAGAGAATGAAAAGGGGAGGGGCAGAGAGAGAAGGAGACACAAAATCCGAAGCAGGCTCCAGGCTCCAGCTGTCAGCACAGAGCCTGATGAGGGGCTCGAACCCACGAACCATGAGATCATGACCTGAGCTGAAGTTGGATGCTTAACTGACTAAGCCATCCAGGTGCCCCAACATTTATTCCTTTTGAAAACTCTTAAGTATTTTAACAAGAAGGGTTTCTGTATTAAACTTTCTTCTTTGAATAAATCACAACTACAAGCCAGTATTCTACAAAATGAGAATCTCTTCAAAGCAGAAACAAAGCCAGAGTGCTCTCTGCCATCATTACAATGTGGCATTGTAGTGCTGACAACATTCTGAGAAGGGTGACAAACAGAGACATCTGCACAGGAAAGGGATAATTAAAATATCTTTGGGAGATGATATTATAAACTTACAAAACTCAACAGGTGAATGGAGAGCTAGGGAGTATAAGGCAAATTCTCAAAATTGGGTGTTATTCTTTATACTAGTGACACACATAGAAAAACTGATTCCATTCTATAAGAGTAACAAAAAACATAAATTCTTGAATATTGACTCAACTTGGGATAAAAAAAATTATCTTATTGAAAGAAATGGGAAACACATAATAGGCCAAATAAAGGGAGAGAAAAGGAGGCAAAATCTACCTTGCTTCTGGCTAAAAAGAAAATGAAACAAAGATAATAAATTTTATTTTTTAAGGTAATATATTTTAAATTAGTATGTGAATTTAATGCAATTTAAGTTCCCCTAAAATGATTTATACAACTTGGCAAATAATGTGAAGTTAATCCAAAGAGCGGTCAAGAAAAACAAAATCTTTGTTTTTAATTTATTGATGCATCCTGTTAGATTTTGAAACACACAACTAAATCTTTTTGAAAATTGTATGATATTGACATAAAAACAGGAGGAGGGGGAAGGCACTAATTGAATAAAATGACTATTTCAGAAATAGTTCAACAGCCTTAGGGACAAAATATATTAGGGGAGAGAAGAGAAGACAAGCAGTATAATAATTTTTTTTTAACATTTTTTTAAAGTTTATTTATTTTGACAGTGAGTAAGAGCAGGGGGAAGGCAAAAAAGGGGGGGGGGAGAGAGAGAGAGAGAGGGAGGGAGGGAGAGAGAGAGGGAATCCCAAACGGGCTCCGCACTGTCAGCGGAGAGCCCGACGCAGGGCTCAAACTCACGAACCGTGAGATTATGACCTGAGCCGAAGTTGAGAGAGGCTTAACCAACTGAGCCAAGCGCCCCTAAGCAGCATAGTGATTTTAAAAAGGAAACATTATTTAAACAAAACTGGAGGAAAAATGGGAGAATAATTATACATACATGTATACTCATACTTGGAATGAATTATTGAGAAAGTATCTGGTGTCTCGCCTTTTTTGTGGCTTATGGTTTTGTGGTGGCTTTTTTTTTTCCTTTCCTGCTGTGAATTCATCAGCAGAGACTGAAGGGAATTTTCCTTTTACCCCTATCAGAAAAGGCAGCCAGCCTTGGTGTTTCTGTGTTCCTGGTTCCCAAGGGACACATTTTGTGTGTTAGGACCAAACCTTTGTTTGGGAGCACTGGTTCCCAGGCAGGAGGAGGCTGGGGGTGGGGTGGGGGTGGGATTGGGAGCCATGAAGTGTCTAGAATTGGGAAGAGGCTTGATGACCGAAAGCAGTTGGATCTCCGGTTTGAGGGTTCTCTGAGGAGAGGGTCCCGCACAGCACCCAGGAGGTGGCAGGACCTTGAATGGGGAGTGGCTGCTGGGATGTTGTCGAGGCCAGATATCAAGCTCCTCAGCTGGGGAGCAACTGTCAGGCTGTCTGGCCTGCTGAGGAGGGAATGTAGCTGCAGGGCCTGATGGCCTCCGGGAGGTAGGTGTGTGTGGGCTTGCACAGGGGGCACCTGCAGTGACCAAATGGGGTACCGACAGAGGCCTCTCTCCCCGTCCTCCTAGACTGAGTGAATCCTGAGTGCCTGGCACAACCCAGGGAGAAGCTAGGGAGAGCAAGGCCCCCCTCCCTCAATAATCCATGCCCAGGCCCAGGGAGAAGGTATTGAGCTGGAAAAGTAAAGTGATGTTTCTTGTGCCTCAAGCCCAGTGGAACAATTCATACCCATTACATGCATCGTACATTTGACAAACACACATGGTTCAAAGAATTATTAAACAACCACAAACTGTTTTTGAAAACTAGAAAACAAGCTAGTATATTTATCCCACTGGTGGACAGATAAATTTCTGGGCACCAAAAAAGTTTTAAAAAAAAAAGAATATTTGATGGAATGGTCACCAAAACATATACAGCCCGACGGGTGCTTAGGGAATTACCATCACATATGCTACTCAGATTGCCCCCAAAATGGCCTGGATTCATCCTAACTCAGGGTCGGCTCTAATTAATCCATAAGTGACTGTTAGCAAAATGTTTTTAAACCCAGCAGCCTAATCTGCATTTTTCACCAAATGGGACATAAAAATTCACACAGGGCCCAAGTTAACAAAGGACTGATTCAGCTTCTGCAGTGTCTTTCCAGAGTTGCTTTCTGAGGCAATGCTGGGAAGGGCCCTGGCCTTTCCGACCCCGATGAACCGACCATTTGTGCTCCTCACAGCGCGAGTGGCTGCCCATGAGTGGAGCTGAGCCTAAAGTCACGAAATAAAGCCAAGCTAGCAGTTCCATGTGGGGCCCAACCCATAACCCAGGTTGCCTTAGCGTTAGGTTGTAAATCCAATAGCTGGTGCGGGGAGCAAGGCTAAATGTGACTCATCTGACCCCACAATGCAGCCACGGAGATCTTGAGGTGAAAAGTCGGGAGCGCGGGGGTACATGGTATATTAGTCGGGATTCTCCAGAGAAATAGAGTCAATAGGAGATAGACATACACACACACACACACGCGCGCACACACCCCGCCTCGCTCTCTTTCTATATATGGCAGGGTGGGGAGGAATTGGCTCACATGAATAAGGAAGGTGAGAAATTCCACTGTCCTCTGCAAGCTGGAGACCCAGGAAAACCAGCGTAGTTTCAGTCCAAGCCCCAAGGCTCGACAACCAAGAGAGCAGATGATGTTAAGTCCCAGTCCCTGTGCAGGGGAAGACCAATGTCACAGGAGACAACGTCAGACAGAGAGCAAAGGGGCCCTTCTTCCACTTTTTTCATTCTATACAGTTCCTCCACAGACTGGATGACGACCACACTAGGGATCTGCTTTACTCAGTCCCATTCAAATGCTAATCTCTTCCAGAAACCCTCTCACAGACACACCCAGAAACGATGTTTTAACGAGATATGTGGGCATCCTGGGTGACCCGGTCAAATTGACACATAAAGTTAACCATCACACAGGTGTGTAGGGGTTCAGCAGGGATTACTCATCTGCCTAACACTGTGGCTGTGGAATTAATCGCCAACGCGTGTGTGTCCCATTAGCGGCCTTGAATTGCCTAATGGTTGGAGCTCAACCAAATTGCAGTTCATGATATAATTTTTTCAGCTTCTCAGATTTAATTCCACTAAAATTTCAGAATGAAACTGGGACACCATGGATTGCTGACAAAGGAACATTAGGTATGAATAATTCCTCGTCTGTCCTTGACTCAGGTTTGAGTCACATGGATGTTCCTTCAGCATCATCATCATTAAAAGTAAATCAACGTAGTTAGCATTCACTTAATGGAATTTCTGATCACGTGGTTCACCATTGTGAAAATTCGACGGTCCTGACCAATTAATTGAGTCAACGAGGCCAAATCTCAATATGTAATAAAAATGAATCTTCTGATACTTGTAGTGAACAAATTTAACATTATGATTAGACCATTGATGACCGTAAGTGTGCTGGCTATTGACATTTTCCAAGTTCTTATAGTTTTATTTTCTCTTTCCACAAAGGATGCTTCTTCCCATGGCTGCTCAGACTATGTTTTCTTTTAGACAGTGACTGACATTCAGTCAATCAAAATGTTGTTACCATTCAGGGTAATGGCAGGAGCACTGAACTCGGTACTATAAGATCTGAATTGCAGTCCACGCAACCCCACTTATGAGTGTGTGACCTCGTGCAAGTTACTTGAAGGCACAGAAGTGTGATCTCCCCTTCATAAGATGGAAATAATCATACCTGCTGTGACATTCTTCCCGAGGCTTGTGGTGAGGCTCAAATGAGATGTTATACAAAAGTCTTTGTTAAAGCATAGAGTCCCATCAAACTGTAAGTTTTTTGGGTTTTTTTTTTTTTAAATTTATTACAGGAGGGGAGGGGCAGAGAGAGAGAGGGAGAGAGAGAATCCCAAGCAGGCTCCACTCCATCAGTGCAGAGCCCAACTCGGGGCTCAGCCCATGAACCCTGAGACCATGACCTGAGATGAGATCAAGAGTCAGACACTTACCAGACTGAACCACCCAGTTGCCCCAACCGTGAGGTATTATTGTTGGCACTCTCTAGGAATCAGTGTGCTTAAACCTTAGACTGCATTAAAATCACATGACTTGCTGTCTTAAAACGTTCATTTCTGGGCCCTGCTCACAGAGAGCCTAGTTTAGAAGATTCTGGGTGGAGCTCTGAGATCCACATTTTTATCACTCACCACCACCCTTCCCTGGCCATGTGATTTGCATATGAATGGTCCAGGGAGGATGGAGAAGTGCTAATGTGAGAGTGAAATGAAGCCTTTCAGAGGAACTTCAGAAATGGCCCCAGGGAAGAATGAATAAGGTGTGGAGAGTTTTGGATTAGGCACCGAATATCTAATTGCTATAAGTGATAAGCTTACACAAGCTAATGAACGGATGGCTGTTGGAACATATTACCCGGATGGATTTACTACAGAAAAAGATATTTACTGTAGAATCGCTTTTAGAGTTGGTTGAAAAGAACGGAGAAGACCTTTTGCTTTCCACTGTGCTCAGCTCCCCCTGATTCTATTTCGAGCCAGTGTTTCTGGCATTGCTCCTTCTCTGATGTGATTTCTGTACTGAATGGATGCCCTCCTTCTGGTTGTTCCTTTCCATTTTGGGGAGACTCATGGAGTCCTGTCATTTTAACAAGGCTGCGTCCTGAGCCGTGTGGGCAAGCCACAAGCCAGATGGATGGGCAAGAAACAAAACTTGAGAGATTCTGGCAGCCACCGGGGCACCCAAAATGGGAAGTAATAGAGCTGTTGTGCAGCCACAAAATCAAACGATAACTATTGGTCACTCAGCATAGATTGCACAGGGTTACCTTTGGCTAAATCAGTAAGTCGCTGAAATCGGCTTCCATGTTCCTCCATTACCTCACTTCCTGATCTTTCTTATTATCCCCACCTCCTATCTTGGCCAGGGACTCAGGACCCCCATTTTGATATCCTACCTGCCCTCTCTGAGTAGCCAGAAACCAGGAACTTTTTCTTCTCTACCATAACACCCCAACTGCCCACTGACCCCATGTCCCTGGTGTTGGAGAAGGTGGTGAGGGGGGAGGATTCTAATTAACCTGATCAATACGTTTGTGCTGAGATTCAATGTGTCACTCCTCCAAGGTTAACGGAGACTTTCTGAAAAGATGGTTTACTCCCAAGGAATAGGAATTCCAGGAATTATAGGTACTTCAGGTAGCCTTGGAGGAAGGGGGCTGGGGGCAAGCTAGAGGAGAAATTCTCAGATAGGAGCCCTCCCCTGGGAGGGGGTAGTACTGACAGCTTTGTCCATTTCCAGGGGATTGATCTGGGGACAGCATGGATCCATTTGGACTCACCAGCAAAACGACTCCTTCTAGCCCACTGAGAGAAATTCCCTGAAATAGGACAGCTACACATTTCACTGAATCCTTTTAGCAAATACACAGGAAGGTGTTATGCTGCCTCTTCCACCGTGAACTGTGGGGGCCCTTCAAAGACAGTACAAACTGCAGGTTGAATTCATTGATGCCAAGAACTGACATCCCTAAACTGACCCTAAATTAGTATGTTATCCCAAATTTAAAAAGAAAAAAATACCCCACCTCCAGCAGTAGGCAATGAGTGTAAGCCCAATTCCCTTGCCGAGGTGATTGGTTCCATCAGAAACTAAACTGATCAGTTCATGGCATTCCCCTGGCTGCATTTGACCTTATGTGGGTCAATGAAAAGCAAGATGATGTCAGCGGGTTTCTGGGAAAGGAACCTCGTTGTTTTTATGAGAGCACTTCTGTATCTCTCTCTCTCTCTCCCTCCCTCCCTCTCTCTCTCTCTCTCTGAAAGTTGATAAGGAAGCATATATTTATCTTTTTGTTAGCTGTCATCTTGTCCCGTGAAAGAGAGCCAGCCTTAGGATGCAACTGACATCAAAGGCAAAACCAAGTTCTGGACAAAACTGATTCCTTGATACTCTCATTGAGCTGTGAAATCAAACCAACACTGAAGTCCACCCTTCCTCCAGGACTTCCAGCTATGTAAATATAGGAGTTAGGATCAGGCCCAGTTGCAAGTAACTGAAAACTCCAAATAACAGTGGCTTGAACAAGTTCAAGATTTCTTTCTTTCTCAGGTTAACAACAACAACAACACCCAAGTCCAGGCAGACAGTCCAGGGATATATTGCCTTAGGTGTGGTAGCTCTGCCATTTTAACACAGAATTTCTTCCCCTGTGGCCCAAGATGGCTGCTCCAGCTTCTCCCATCAGACCTGAGTCCAGTCAGCAAGAAGGACAAAAGGGAAAGGCATTTCCCAGAAAGTACACATAGCACTTCTGGTTATGTGCAATAACTTAGTTATATGGCCACACCTAGCTTCAGGTGTGTCTGAGAAATGTTTTCTTTAGTCTACACAGCCATATGCCCGGCTAAAAATTGGAGGCTCTGCTCCTCTAGAAGAGGAAATGGATATTAGGCGATAATAGCCTTCCCGGGCACGATGTGTCCTCCTTATTGTTTAAGTCAGTTTGAGTTGGATTTCCTGTTACAACCGAATAGAAACACATCCTACCTGATACAACCTCAAAACGCCCACATTTACCTGCCACCTCCAGTCACATGCTGATGGATAAAAATAAGAAGCCCTTCACTAAGAGCATCTCAAGGTCTTTCCTTGTTTTTCTCCTCAGACTTGGGACAGCACCTGGCACATGGAAGCATTTGATAAATATTTGCTGAATTGAACAAAATTAACTAAGAAGATTCAAACAGAGAGAGTTCAGCACTGCAACCTGTCAGCTCTGGCCTTGGGCGAGTCATAAAACCTCTGAGCCTCAGCTTTCTTGCCTGTAAACGAGAGAAGTAAAACCTAACTTTAAATGTTTTAAATAGTAGTGGCAATGTACATAAAGTGCCTAGCACAATTCATGGCACATACTCACATAATTCACAGACACACACACCCACATACCATATATGGGTTTTTTTTCAAAATTATGACTATGCATATTACATGTTTTGAAGTTGAGAAAACAGGGATTTGGGCAATGTTTCAAATACCTGCAAACTCTACTGGTCATTATTCATTCTTATTCTTAGGAAAATATGAGTGTTGGGTTCAAAGGAAAGAATACTTTGAAGAGTTTTTTTGTTAAAACTCTGAAGCCTTCTTAGATATCAAATAGTTATTTAGTGAGTAAAGTGTGAATGAATCAGAACATATGTATTGCGTTTATCTTGGAATCCTGTGTGGGGAAAACCGAACTACAAAATGTGCTTTGCATTCTCTTGCTGTTCAAGGGCTGCAAAAACAGCATGACATTCTGCTGAACCTGAAATGACCTTGAACTCAGCAAACAGACCAAACTAATGAAGAACCTCAGGTTACTTTTCGGAGTCTTAACCACAGTAAGGGATACACAACCCACTATGATTTGAGATCCTTTGTGTTTGTTAGTTTTCTTTGGTTTGATACCTGAAGGAGAAAACAGAATCATCCTCTTTGTCTAGCCGGCAGGGTCTGAAAACAAAGAGAGGAATGTCACTCCAATGAAGTTGCCCTCTTATAAGAAATGCACCGATTCATACAGAATTCAGAGGTAGCTTTTAAGACAAAGCATAGCTAGGGGCACCTGGGTGGCTCAGTCGGTTAAGCCTCTGACTTTGCCTCAGGTCATGGTCTCAGGATTCCTGGGTTCAAGCCCCGCATGGGGCTCTGTGCTGACAGCTCAGAGCCTGGAACCTGCTTCAGATTCTGTGTCTCCCTCTCTCTCTGCCCCTCCCATCCTCACTCTCTGTCTCTCTCTCTCTCTCTCAAAAATAAGTAAACATTAAAAAATAAAGACAAAGCATAGATAAAGCTGAGTAAGAGGAGCTGAAAAACTGGAGTGAAGGGGATTTTAGAAAGTTAATGGGGCCAACTGGTCCACCTTTCATTTTGGAGATGAGGAGGCCACACCACAGAGAAATGGCTGGTCTTGTTGTTGTTGTTGTTGTTGTTGTTGTTTATTTATTTATTTTTGAGAGAGAGGGGGAGAGAGAGAATCCCAAGCAGGCTCTGCACTCTCAGCCTGGAGCCTGAGGCAGGGCTCAAACTCACAAACTGTGAGAACGAGGGCCAAAATCAAGAGATGGGTAACCAACTGAGCCACCCAGGTGCCCCAAGAAATGGCTGTTGTAAACAGGGGCTGGCAGTGAGCTAACTCACCCATTTTTCTTATTGCTCAACTGATTCAGAATCCAGCAGGGAAGAGGGTATTCATTTCAGGGACTCTCTAACTCATCATCAAGCAAGGGTGAGATGGCTTAGAACTCGGACTCCCAGGGACATTGCTAAGAAATGTCTATGTGTGCGGTAAGAGGCTGTCAACACTTGCCCACAATATCTTTCATGTTCAAGTGTTTGAACGTTCTACTGTGTAGAAGTTTGGCATCTCAACGAAGCCCCGGCTCACGCTGGCCCAGCTCCAACACTGATTCCTCAAGAAAATCCTGGCTCTTCCTCAGACGCAAGCCCCACTCACAGCGCAGCTCCGGGCGGGGGCTGGGGACCCTTTCATCTAGACAGGGATTCTGGCCAGGTTCTTTCAAGTTTCACAACTGAGCATTAACCCTCCCACCTGCCCACCAGGGTTTCAAAGCAAACTTTACTCTGCCCATCAGGACAATAAAAGATTTCTGAGTCCCAGACCTCGCTAGAGAAGATAAGGTTGAGTTGTTTACTATTCCACTTTCCTGAAAAACCCAGGAAGATCATCTCGTTTATGAAAGACACTTTAATATTTGCTATAAGAATGTTTGCAGATTGTCAGGAGGAAAAAGACAAGTAACGAGTCCCGCTGTGTTTGCTGTGAAACTCTTCGAAAACACCATTCAGAGCATCCTCCAAAAGCTTGTGTCTGATGATTGGTGTGAGGGATATCTCAGGGAAACTTCGTCTCCCCTGAAACAAATGAAATGCTCTTCCTCTGAAAAGAGAGTAATTGAAGTACCACTTTTCTCTCTTTGCCTTGGCTATAAGGACGCTGCGGGCCAAGCCTCAGACTTCAAGTTCAATCACAGATGCTCTATCGACCCTTATGGTTGGGATATCTGCCTCGTTCCTCTTAATCTTGCTTTCTCCTCTTTATTTCCCCTCTTTTATTGATTTTGATATATTTATTCCCTGTTAAGGCCATTTTAAAATGCTTTTGCAAAGAAGTGAGATACAACTAAATAAAATTAAAAGATTCAGTGATTGCTTGAGGCTGGGCTTGGGGCGGGGGGTGAGAGCCAGGCGCTTAAATAAGAGTATGAGCAGGAGTCTCACTCTGCCACTCTTCCCTGTTTCTTCCTATATACCTGTGCCAACCCTCTCTCACTACTGACCGGTTCTCTATTCCTCAATCCACTAAGTAAATAATGGCCATGGCCAACAGCATCTAGGGTTCCAACTCTTCAATTCAACAGAGCAGTTATAGCAGCTTAGAATCTTGGGCTAATTCTAAATCACTGGGGGAACTCTTCGATTGTTTCTCCATGGCATATTATTGGTGTTTGGGGCGGGGCAATTCATGCTGTATAGAGCTGTCCTATGCATGACAAGACATTTAACATGGTGGTCCCTGCCCATTAATTGTGAGATGCCCCTTGGGGGACAGTATTACCACAGTTTGAGAACCTCTGCATTCGACATTCCAACCCAACCTGGTTCAGTCTAATGTTGTATTCCCAGAGAATTCTGGGAATGGCCAAAACCCTGAGAGAATTTTCCATTGGAATATATCTTAGAGGACGGAGGTGTATAAAACCCAGACTGAAATTTTCTTACTTTCTTTCTTTCTTTCTTTCTTTCTTTCTTTCTTTCTTTCTTTCTTTCGTGACTCTGAGTCAGCCATATCTGTTTCTAAAAACAAAAAATGTTTAGATTTTTTAAAAAGTCACATCTTGCTTCTGCTATACAGCTGATTTATTTTTCTTGCACAAGGACATGATGGTGAAATCGAGGATGGGGTAAATGCTCATTTCTTTTAAAATCATACAGTGTAATTAGCCATCCCAAATGGCAAATATTTACTTGCGAGTTGGCATTTTCCTTTGGACTCATACAACCAAATACCAGTGCAAACCATATGTCCCTCCTTCAGGTACTCCAGGGAAAATGAAGTAGGAGGGTGACCAAAGAGAAAGAGAGCTTGCCAAGTAGGGCAGTTTCTACCCACATAGGGTCCTTCCTGCATAGTGTCCTAGATGCGGCCATGACTGGCTCTGCCTGAGTTTAAGGATGCACCCTCCTTTAGCTCAAGCACCATAACATGGTCCTTATGCCCATTCCTCACATGGTCTAAGAGGAGTTGAAGGTGGGTAGGGAATAATGAAGGCATTGACTTTAAGGCAAAATCTTTAAAATTTATTATAATGACCCTGGAAAATATGACCCAGAGCAATACTTCTGGCATCCTTAAGACTGCTGATATTCCTTGGCTCTAGCTTGGAGCCTGCACTGCAAGAAAGAGGAGGGCTATCCTGAAGTTTATGGTCTGAAAAATTTTTCAGTTTGGTTTTTGAATCGATGTGATAAACTAATAAAATCATCTCTGGAATAACAGGATTATAAGCAGCAGAACCATATCATGGAAAGAAAACTGACATGTGGCAAAAGATACGGATTCTAGAAAAACAAAGGATCCATGAATGAGTCCATACTGGTGTGAATCAATGAATGAGTGAACTGACATGTGGCAAAGATGTGGATTCTAGAATAACAAAGCATCCATGAGTGAGTCCACACTGATGTGAATCAATCAATGAATGGCCCCATTTGGGCCAAAAATGCAGAACTTGGATTGAATCGTGAAAGAAAACATGAGACAAACTCACATTTAGGGACATTCTTCAAAATAACTGACCAGTACTCTTCAGAAGTGTTAAGTTTCTATAGAAACAAAGACTGAAGGATTGTTCTAGAGTAAAGAAAACTGAAGAGATATCACAGCTAAATTTGTGTGACTCTGGATTGGGTCCTGGCCCAGATAAAGGACACTTAGTGGGACAAGTAACAAAATTTGCATAAGGTCTGCTATTAGTTTATATTAGTTTACAGTATTATTTGAATATCAGTTTCCTGATATTGTAACTGCCCTGGGGTTATGAAAAGAGTGTTCTTACTTTTAGGAGTTATGTGCTGAAATATTTTAAGATGAGGGAGGGGGGCGCCTGGGTGGCGCAGTCGGTTAAGCGTCCGACTTCGGCCAGGTCACGATCTTGCGGTCCGTGAGTTCGAGCCCCGCGTCAGGCTCTGGGCTGATGGCTCAGAGCCTGGAGCCTGTTTCCGATTCTGTGTCTCCCTCTCTCTCTGCCCCTCCCCCGTTCATGCTCTGTCTCTCTCTGTCCCAAAAATAAATAAACGTTGAAAAAAAAATTTTTTTTAAAAAAAAGATGAGGGAGGGATGCCTGGGTGGCTCAGTCGGTTGAGCGTTCAACTTTGGCTCAGGTCATGATCTCGCAGTTCATGGGTTCGAGCTCCACATCAGGCTCTGTGCTGACAGCTCAAAGCCTGGAGCCTGTTTCGGATTCTGTGTCTCCCTCTCTCTCTGCCCCTCCCCTGCTCATGCTCTGTCTTTCTCTCTGTCAAAAATAAATAAACATTTTTAAAAAATTTTAAGATGAGGGAAAGAGACAGAGAGAGAGAAAGAGAGAGAGAGAGATTGAGATTCTAATCCTAGCTCCAACATTAGCTAAGGGGTCCAGGAGAGTTATGTAAACCCCTCAGCCTCAGTTTCCGATTTGTACGATTGAAGAGGTTGTATTAGCTCAATGGTCCTCATGTGCTGAAAAAAAATAGCATCATCTGGAAAGTTGTTAGAAATCCAAATTCTCAGGCCCCAGACTAGAATCTGAAACTCTGGGGATGGAAGCAATGCATTAACAAGCCCTCCATGAGATCCTGAGGGATGCTCAGGTTTGAGCATCTCAAAATGTTTTGTGCTTCTCATTTGTGTCTCCTACTAAACACAACCCTTTCTCAAAAAGGGCACCTCCGTGCTCCCAGCTTATTCATCATTTATTTGGTGCTGACAAGGGGCTGGCCAGGGAACCAGAAGGGCTGGAACTTTGGAGGAATGGTTCTCCTGGGCAACCTCTGCTTGCAATAGGTACAGATTAAATATAAAACATTTAATAATCCTACTTAGCTCAGGAAACATTAAAGAAACCAAGTGATACATAATTAAGTTCGCATATCTGCCTTGGCCTCTTGGTAAAATGCTGGAGCCAGTTGCATCTAGGAGGAATGGGGTTGTACATCTTTCCCGCGAGTTTCTATCACTAGCTTAGAAAAGTTGACCTTAGCCTTCTCTTCAGGATAAATATTTCCTGGATTACTCAGGTGGTAAGAATCTCCCAGTGCCTCCTAGATACTTCTACAAACCCAAACTTAACTTTCATCTGTTAAGAATCTAAACTGTGACCCAAGAGAGTATTAAGTTTGCTCCTGGCTGATTAGAAGTGACAAACAGGGATCTCTCTCATCTTAGTTCACTGCTTACTGCTGGGCTCCTATCCCTGGAGGTTGCCTGCGCACGTCTACACCCTTGTCTTCAACACCGCCTGGCTCCCAAAGCCACTTTTTTCAGTCCTGACCTTTCCTCAACTTCAGTTTCTGATGTTTAAAAAAAAAATCTTTATTTATTGAACAGATAACACATTCATATGGCTCAAAACTCAAATGACACAAAAAAGTATGCAGTGAAAGTCTCTCCCTGCCTGACCCACCTCCACCCTCTGGGTTCGATTTCTGATTTTTGACAGTCCTGGGATTCCCTCTCAGAACCGATGCCGCCAGAAATTCACTGTCCAAAACAAATCTGTCAAGTTCCCTACACTCTGAAGTCACCCTCCATCAACCTCTGTCTTCATGGGTAAAATGAGAAAATAACAGCACTTTCCTCCTAGGCTGTGTGTATATATTCCTCAGGGAGCCAAGATTTGTAAACTTTAGCACTGCCAGCACATAGTAAGCACTCAATAAAAATTCATTCTTGGTAACATGGTAATAATAACAATAAACTCTCCCTAAGTGGAATATCAGTGTATGGTTTTGCTTTCCTCCCAGTCTTCCAAAGTGGTAACTCTAGAGTTATTTTTCTCTCCTCTCTCCTTTTCCTTCATTCCAGATATTTTGGCCTCATCTAGCTTTGTATTCTTTCTTTCTTGGTAGGATTTGGGTGGGGCAAAGAGACTTAGGAAAAAATTCCCTGGGAGGCTGTCCTTTTCTTGCAAAGACACTAGATTAGGCTGATGGGTCACAGGCCTTTACTCCCACGCCCCTCCAGGCATGGACTCTCCCCGGCTCTCTTCTGGGCTGTGGCTGGTGAATAGCAGTTCATTCCTAACATTGCCTTTTTCCCCCTGGGCCAAATGACTGAGATCATTCTATTAAAAAATGCAAGGTTTCTGGCTCCCTTTAGTGCATTTTATCTTGCCACCATAGCCTACTTTTCCCACCCTTGGACTTCTACAGATAAATGCACAATTCTCATTTTCGCAGTGCAATTGATAAATTTTAAAAATATTAGAACAAATCCTTTCATCTGTCAAGTATTCTGGCGCTTAAATATCAAGGACAGCTACCCTGACCTTGGGGATGAGAGGGGGCGTTGGTGAACGATGGCCTCAGGACCCTCGGTCAGCATCGTGCTACAGGGGAAATGGCGGTGCGGATGCTTACATTGCTGCATTCCCATCTGCATTCACTCAATCATATTTTCCCCCTCCCTACTCTTAGCAAATGGGTATTTTCACACTAACTACTGTGATTAAATCTAATTGTATGCGTCATTAAAATGTTTTTCATAGTTAAACCCTCACGAAGAACAGCTTTCTCATAACAACTTAGAAATGAGTGCATGGACCCCTAACTACTCTCTGCTAAGTTGTATTTGAGCCCAGTAGAGTAAGACTGCCCAACTGAAATCACAGGTGATCAGAACACTTGTAATCTTGCCAAATAAAGGGGTTAAAAGAGAAATGCCTTCTTAACCAAAGCTAAAACATCTGCCACTTGGTTGTAGCATCGCATATTTGATTTCAAAGAACATTAGATTTATTGTGTCATGTACTTCAGTTTGGCAGCAGATGCTTCCCCTCCTGGAAAATATCGGGCTCAGGTATTTCCTCTTCCAGAAAGCCTTCCCTGACCCCCCTCTCCCCCCCCCCCCCCGGCATCTCCTCTGGCCTCTGTTATTTTCCCTGGTTTCCCGTAGCCAGCGTTGTTCTAGGTGTGAAGGCCTTATATTTTAGGAGCGCCCCTCAGACCCTTCTTTTGATTGGCCCCTCCGTATGGGACAAATAACACATGGACCAAGGGGATGTGCCCATTCAGAGACTGTGCCCTCCTTCCTGGACCACATTCTGGGTACACAAGACCCCAGAATGCTCTCCTTGAACAGCCTACAGTCCTCCTCCCTAGGTCCATCCTGAAAGTGGACCACACAGCTGGTGAACACACCCCAAGGGGTGCGGGGGGTAACTGGGAAATGCCTATTTGTTGCTGGGGAGAAGCTGGGAGATGCAATCTGGGGAGTCCAATTGCCTGTGCACTTGACCCTCAGAGTACAGGATGGAGCTGGGGTTGGGAAGCCCAACAGGGTGAGCCAGGGTACATCTGATTAGGTAGGAGGATAAAACATATTTTATCGATAGTTTGTTAGATAAGTTTATCATTTTAAATACTTAGGCATTTAGTCTATGGTACTTTTGCCCTTGGCCCCGCAAATGTTGAAGGTGGGCTGGTTTACAAACACCCTGGGAATACCTGTAGGTTTGCAATGCTAACATTGTATAAACATATGTCTTCATGGCTGTGATAGTTGCCACAGACTTTTCCCAACCTCAGAGCCCTTGCACACGCTGTTTCCTCTCCTGGAATGCTCTTTCCTACCTATTCTTTTAGCCTACTAAACTTTTAAGTTATCTACCAGACCTCAGCTGAAAACACCATTTTCTCAAGAGAGTCTTTCCCGACTTCCTCCATCAGGGCAGGTTCTCCTGGTTTTTCTCTCTCACATCTCCCTATACTCTGATAAAGCTGAGGGGCAAATATCATAGGAATAATAGCAATAGCAAATCAGTGATCATGATAAAAGCAGATAGTCATTGATGACTTACTAAATGTTAGACATGATGATATGTGCTTTACATCCATTGTTTATTCTGGATAAGAAGCCTAATAAAATAATATTATCAACTCCATTTTTCAGATGAAAAAATAGGCTTAGGAAGTGTGATAGACTCATGCAGCTGGCCACCATGTGAATCAGACTTCCCAGTGTTCTTTTCTTGTGTAGCCCCTCCTGTGTTGATTCTCTGCTCACCCAGGTGATTTGCTTTGGCCAATGGCCCATCAGCTAACGTGACTTAAGCAGAGGCTTGATAAATTCTTGCACATAGGAGCTTCTCTTCTTGGAACCCAGTTGCCATTTAAGAATCCCAGAACTAGGGGTGCGTGGGTGGCTCGGTTGGTTAAGTGTCCGACTTCGGCTCAAGTCATGATCTCACAGTTTGTGAGTTCGAGCCCCACGTCGGGCTCTGTGCTGACAGCTCAGAGCCTGGTGCCTGCTTTGGATTCTGTGTCGCCCTTCTCCCTCTCTCTCTCTCCCTCTCTCTCCCTCTCTCTCTCTCTCTCTCTCTCTTTCTCTCTCTCTCTCTCTCTCTCTCTCTCTCAAAAATAAAAATAAACATTAAAAAAAATATCCCAGAACTAACCAATGAATAAAAAGAACCACAGGGCAAGGTGGCTAATCTCCACTGAGCATGGTCCTCAGCTGACCCTGCAGCCACTCAAGGCAAATTATAATTATATAATAACATAACACAAGCATACCTTGGATATATTGCAGTTCAATTCCAGACCAATGCAATAAAGCAAATATTGTAATAAAGCAAGCCAAGTGAATTCTCAGTACATGTGAAAGTTATATTTACACTGTATTGTAGTCTATTAAGTGTGCAATAGCATTATGTCTTTAAGAACGTACATGTCTTGGGGTGCCTGGCTGGCTCAGTCAGTTAAGTGTCCAACTTCAGCTCAAGTCGTGATCTCACCTTCCTGATTTCGAGCCCCTGCTGGGCTCTGTGCTGACAGCTCAGAGCCTGGAGCCTGCTTCAGATTCTGTGTCTCCCTCTCTCTCTGCCCCTCCCCTGCTCGTGCAGTCTCTCTTTCTCTCTTTCTCTCTCTCTCTCTCTCAATCTCTCTCTCTCTCAATCTCTCTCTCTCTCTTTCATATAAACATTAAAAAGATAAAAAATAAATTAAAAAAATTAAAATGTACATGCCTTAGTTAAAAAATATTGCTCAAAAATGCTAACCATCATCTGAGCTTTCAGCAAGCCATAATCACCAATCACCATAACAAATATAATCATAATGAAAAAGTTTGGAATATTCTAAGAATTACCAAAAGGTGACACAGAGACACAAAGTGAGCAAGTGCTGCTGGGAAAAATGGAGCCAATAGACTTGCTCAGTGCAAACCTTCAACTTGTAAAAAATGCGGTATCTGTGAAATGCAATAAAGTGAACAAGGTATACCTGTAGTATAATACAGTATGGTATAGCATAAGATACACACAGTGATAGACAACTGGTAGAGACTAAGTTGCTGAAGAGCCCAGAGTTAATAAATGGCAGGTATGAATGCAAGCTCTCTAACTGTATTCAGCCTATATAACTTCCTAGCTATGGCTGAACATTGGATGGGCATGACAACTGTCTCCTCTTCCCAAGTTCCTCTCCTGGTCTACAACACAATGCTTGCTTCCAACCCCCATCCCCCCTACCTTCCTTGTCAACCCAGCTCCCTCTGGTCCAGCTGTCTTGAGCATGTCCTGGGTGAGATAGGCCCATTCAGAGCAGCAGAAGTCCTTGGCTAAGATGGGCAGCTCGCCATCTCAGTGCAAGCTTTCTCAAGGGAATGGATTCTCTCCAGGCTTGGGTGCACCTCTGCCCCTGCCCCGGGCTTCTCCCCAGGGGAACCAAGTAGGCTGAACTCACCTCACCTCTCCCATGTGTCTCCAGCACACTCTCTCTTTGGGTCTTTACCCCACCCTGCCCCATTTCCTCAGGCCGTATTTACCCTACCTGGACTGACAAATCAGCTTCTGTTGCTCCCACTGAGATCTTCCATCAGTCGGCAGAAATGGCCCTTCCTGTTCAGGGAAACCCAGGGTACAAGAGGCAACAAAAGTGCTAGCAAGTACCCACTCAAATACCAACCAGAACTAGTTTTCTAGTCCCAAACTAGAAACTAGACAGGAAGAACTTCTTTTAAAGGAAAAACACAGTAAGGATGGCTGAGGCCTGAGAGGAGCAAGTAGCCAGTTGAGATTTGAAAAATCTCTTATTAAGGGCAGGGTTTCCTGGAGTGCTTGCCCACAGCCGATCCTCTGTCTTCCAAAAAAATAGAAAAATGTAGGTTGCTTTCCCTTTTTTTTTAAATAGTGTTATCAAGGTATATTTTACATATCAGAAAACTTACCCATTTCAAGTGCATCTTTCAATTATCTTTAATAAATTTACCAAGTGCTATAACCATCACTATAAATCAATGTGTTTCCATCTCCCTTATGCCCTCATCCTGTTCCCATCCCCAGGCAATCACTAATTTACCCTCTGTCTCTGTAAGTTTGCCCTTTCTAGATATTTCAGATAAGTGGAATCATATAAGACGTAGTCTCCTGTTTCTCACTTACTTCACTGAGTATAATGTTTTTGAAGGTCATCCATGATGTAATTTGTCGGTAGTTTATTCCTCTGTTATTTCTGAGTGGTAGGCCACTGTATGGATATACCACATGTAATGTATCCCTTCACCACTCAATGGACATTGAGGTCGTTTCCAGCTCTTGACTGCTGTGAACAGTGCTGTTGTGGAAATGTGCGTGCAAGTCCATGTGTGGACAGATGTTTTCATTTCTCTTAGGTACATACCTAGGACTGGAATTTCCAGGTACTTTTTTGTTTAACTGCAAGCTGTCAAACAGTTTTCCAAAGTGGCTTTTACCATTTTGCGTTCCCACCGGCAACTATGAGTTCCTTGCGCTTTCTCAAGTCATGGTACACGCATCCTCTACTCTTTGATCAACTCGCAGTTTTTTATCCTAAGAATTAATTAGGTCCTTGACAATGTTTCAGCTATGCTGTCCTGGGTTGAATGATCCTTTGTTCTCCATAGTGACCTTAAAGAGACATTTATGATGGTTACACTCAATATGCCCATGCGTGTGTCATTATTTATTTATTGAAACACTTAGTTCATCAGGCTGACTCCAGTAACCGTTTAGTTTTCGACTATCTCGGGGGATGGCCACGCAAAAGTACTTATGCAAATTCTGAGGCAAACAATAGCATAGTTACTTGGAAGATTCATCAGGAAACTGAACTCCCTGAAAGTAGATTTCAGAAGCACGTAACCTCAGGTGATATTTTCTAAAAGATCACGTTAGCCCTGTATTTGTCCACGTGGCACTCACTGAAGTAAAAAGCCAATATGAAGTCCTTACACATAGGAAACCTTAAGAGCTCAAAGGAAACAAGTTTGTTTCATTCATTCATTCATTCATTCATTTATTTATTTATCTATTTATTTATTTATTTATTTATTTATTTATAGCATGAGCTTGAGCAGGGGAGGGGTGGAGAGATGGAGAGAAAGAATCCCAAGTGAGCTCCAAGTTGTCAGCGTGGAACCCGATGTGTGGCTTGAACCTACAAACCATGAGTTCATGACCTAAGCTAAAGTCAGACACTTAACTGACTGAGCCATTGACTTTGCTAAAGAGAGGCAAACCAAGTTTAGAGGTGTGCAAAGGTATCCATCAATACATCTCATGGATTTTATTTTGATAAATTTTTTATCATGCAATCATAGTCAAAGAAATTTTGGTCAGAAATCCTAACTTTTTCAAAAAGTCTGCTAGACTGTTTCTACACAATGGCAAGAATATACATTCAAAAAAAATTGCTCAATGACAGAAAATACTCAGAGATTCAGAAATGAAACTCGACAGCTAGAGCCTAAAAATTGAGGCCTTGGTAATATTGAATGCATTTACCCCCCCACCCCCACCCCAAGCCCCTGCCCCAAGAAGAGGGGTTGGTAAGGTCACAGCTGTTGTCCCTTGAGGTCATTTGCATAAGAACTTCAGGTGCCTGAAATAGCAGAAGTCTGCTGGACCAAGACTTCTACCCGTGAAGACAAAGTATTTATAAAAGGAAATCAGAGGCTGTTAAGAAGTAACATAAGGGAGTTTCTTTGTGGTATTCTGATTGTGGTATTGGTTTCTCAATCTACACATGTGCTAAAATATCATAGAACAACACACACACACACACACACACACACACACACACACACCTACACACATACACACACACAGGGTGGATGTAAAACCTAGTGAAATCTGAGTCTGTACCTGAGTTAATAATACCATACCAGTGTAATTCCCTGGCTTTGACTGTGGTTAAGCTGGGGGAAAGGTACATGGAGACAACAAAAGGACAACTTTTGAAACTTCTTGTAAGTCTAAAACTATTTCAAAATAAGAGTTATTAGAAAGAAAGAGAGAGGAAGAAGGAAGAAGGAGAGGGAGGGATGGAGGAAAGGAGCGATGAATTCTTTTTTCTGTAGTCAGCATGGACTATAGGTAGGGAAGAAGTCGGGGACAGTAAGGCAATTCCTAAATTTGAAGACAAATGTCCCTCCTGAAAATGAAATTATGCAAAATCAACCCAACAAACCCACCCTAAACCGGAATCATATCTATCTATCTATCTATCTAGTCACATATATATCATCATAAATATGTATATAGAGACAAAACATATATATGTATGAACCAGGCATAGTGTGAGGAAATTAGCATGTCTAAAGGGGGGTCTAACTGGGGGATTTACCCTTTATTGTGTCTGCAAGCAGGGAGTACAAACATCAAGAACTGTCCACAAAAGACTGGCCTGGACTCAGTTGTTCCAGAATCCTTGGCGGGGATATCTCTCCAGAGAAAATGGATGCATCAGACTGTTGTAGTTGGCGACAGGAGCCATTACGAACATTCTCGAATTCCCTTTGCTATGATTCCAAACTCATTTTTAATTGTGCTTTGGCTGTTCATGTAGCTTCTGTATAGTACGATATGAGCTGATTGGCCAGTGCAAGAACTTTAGTCCACTTGACATTATTTCTTCCCCGTAAATTAATAATTTACCATTCTGGCTCATGTATCAATCTCTTGTGGGCTTATAAGTATGAGTGAGCAACTAAAGCAGGAGTTCTTAACCTGGAAATCAAGGAGGGGCTTCAAGGGATCCATTAAGCCTGAAGACTGCATGCAAAAGCGTGCATGTGGGGGCAGGTGTGCATTTATCAAGTATAGAAGTCAATACAGGGTTTCAGCTCTGGATATGTTGCAAAATAGGGTTTCTGACCTCATGCAACTTACTTTCAAGGAACACACTGGAAATAGTTCCCCATGCTATAATTCTTTATAACACTATTTCAGCAATTTCATAGGACTCGATTGCTCAAATTCACCTATTAAGAAAAATTTTAAAAGCTTATTCACTAATAATCTCTGAAAGACGTAATTTTTGGATGAAATGTTGAGTTGTTTTTATTAACAGATACCCAAGTGTGAGGACTAAAGACAATCATTACTATTAATACCTAATATTGGGGCACCTGGGTGGCTCAGTCAGTTAAGCGTCTGACTTTGGCTCAGGTCATGATCTCACAGTTCATGGATTCGAGCCCCACGTTGGGCTCTGTGCTGACAGCTCAGAGCCTGGAGCCTGCTTCGGATTCTGTGTCTCCCTCTCTCTCTGCACCCCACTCGTGCTCCGTCTCTCTCTCAAAATAAACATTAAATTGAAAAAAAAAAAAAAACTAATATTGATGAGACAACAGCTCTGTACCAGGTAAGGTGCTGTGTGCCTGAGATCTTACCATGGGCTTTATGACAGTCCTAAGAGGTGGGTATTATTACTTTCATTTAACAGCTGAGGAAACTGAGGTGCAGAAGTTAAAGAACACACCAAGAGCACACGGCTGTCAGAGGGGAAGTTAAGCTGACAGCCACATCTAGCTGGCCTTTCCCTCCAACCATGATACTCAATAACTGTATTCTTTGATCTCCACATGCAGGCACTTCCACCTTGAAGCTCTATTCCCACTCAAAGTCACTTTTCCTATGGTTCTTCAACTGGTTCCAAAGCACCCCACTTAGCACCATTGGATCATTCTCTACCTCAGGGTCAGCAAACTTTTCCTGAAAAGGACCAGATACTAAATATTTTGGGCTTTGTGGCCCATATGGTTTCTGTCACAACTACTCAACTGGGCTGCCCACTGTAGCGTGAAAGCAGCCGGAGACAAGATGTGAGTGAATGAGCATGACTGTGTTTTAATAAAATCTGACCTGCAGATGTTGAAATTTTAATCTCATATAATTTTCCCATCTCACAAAATATTGTTTGTGTTCTGATTTTTTTTCCAAACGTTTCAAAATGTGAAAACTATTCCTAGCTTATGCTCTGCACTAAACAGGTGGCTGGCTGGATTTGACCTGTGGGTTAAATTTTGCTAATACTGGGGCACCTGGGTGGCTCAGTCGGTTAAGTCTCTGACTTTGACTCAGGTCATGATCTCAAGGTTCGTGAGTTCTAGCCCCGCGTTGGGCTCTGTGCTGACAGCTCAGAGCCTGGAGTCTGCTTTGGATTCTGTGTCTCCCTCTCTCTCTGCCTCTCCCCTGCTCACGCTCTGTCTCTGTCTCTGTCTCTCTCTCTCAAAAATAAAATAAAAAATTCTAAAAATACATAAATAAATAAAGTTTGCTGATACTGCTTGAATAGCAGTTTATGTATTCATAGTGTCCAGAACTAGACAGAAAACCATTGAGCTTAAAATTATTAATTATAATTAACTAATGTAATTAATCATTAATTATATATAATATATAATATGAATATGTATATATAAATAAAATTATATCTTAACCTTGGGGTGCCTGAGTGGCTCAGTCGGTTAAGCGTCCAACTTAACTCAGGTCATGATCTCATGGTTCATAAGTCTGAGCCCCACACTCGTCTCTCTGCTGTCACCACAGATCCTCTGTCCCCCTCTCTCTCCCTGCCCTTGCCCCACTCATTCTCACTCCCTCAAAATAAATACATAAACTAAAAAAATTATGTCTTAACCTTGTCTTATTCTTCAGAATCTGTATGCAGGGCTAAACTCCTAAGTAAATGCTCAATAAATACTTGATTAAAAGCCATAAGAGCCATATCCAAGAAGAAATAAAAAGTCCATTTCAAAACATGCCACATGTTTATTTTCTTCACCCTTTTTAACCTCCCTTACAGAATTCTGTAACTCTAAAATATCACAGCGATTTTTGTTTTTGGTTCTGAGTACTGACAAATACCCACGTGCTTGGCCAGCTTGAAGGTCAGATGGTATCCTGGCCTGGGGCCAATGGATACAGCTGGTGAAATTTCAAGCTGTCACACACTTGTTGCTAGCCTTGGTTTTCTAGTTCCTTCATCATGAATTATTAGATTATTTATAATAATGAATTGCTACATGAACAATTGTTTTTAAGACCATAATCCCCAACCAGGAGCAAGGTCATGACTCAATGGGCTAAATTTAGGACTGTAAGATCCACACTCTCGGACTGGTTGTCATGCCACTTCTCTGGGCCTTCATTTTCCCATCTGTAAATGGGAGGTAATAGCACTGCCCTCCTCCTGTGGGCCTGGGGAGCCTGGGCTGATTGGAAACCACCCTGCAGATATAGTGGTAATAGTCATAAGCTTCTCCACTTCCTTTGGCCCAGCCATATTAAGCAGCGCTGGTGTATGTATTAGAAGACAGAGAAATGTGCTATGTTCCATTCTGTGTAGGAATAAAAATTTGTTTTATTTGCTCTAAGGCCATAACAACGAGCTGTGAAATCAAGCTGATATTTACTACTAAGTACACACTTAAAAATTAGGTAACACATGCCAATGAGCTTTTTTGTTTTACCCTTTCAGTGTGAGATCACTGAAACCAGACACCGTGATTACACCAATCCTCCTGCCGCTCTGCTATTGGTCCGACGTCACTGCTGAGTAGCAGGTGAAAATGGGAGACACATGTTATTCTCTGCTAAGCACGGCCCATGACATGGCTTTCAGGATAGGATCTTGCAAACACTTCCGGGCACCACAAGGGTTCTTTCTAGGTGTTTGAAGAGCCAGCTGTTCTGCAGGGCTTGGATGTTATTCTGGTTTATTTCTGCAAGTTTTATTGTTGGCTTTTTTTTTTTTTAAGAATTTTTCACTAGAATTCATTTTCACCCACTTTACGGATGCCTTAAAATAATCTGGTGCTGCAGACTCTTCCAACAGCTGCCAGCTTGCCTGTGAGGTGAGGCGGCTGCTCCCGAGAGGGCGAAACAGCACTGGAATGTTTAAAACCCGAGAGGGCAACAGACAAGGGAGAGCTTTCGTGCTTACGTGTTAACTGTGGCAAGGAGAAACTTTCTCCAGCCAGAAATCACTCAGCATTCTGCAGCAGATCGATGACTGGCCGCCCCTGAGAACAGCAAGCAATCTCATACGTGGTAGATAGTAGGAGGTGGTCATAAATCAACTCAACAAAAGATGTTCTTTCGAACCTCAAACTGCAGTCACCATGGAGAAGGGGAGGAGGTGTGCGGCTTTGTAACTGGAGCCTCATTCACATAACTGGAATCAGGGGCTCCAGCGTGACTGCCTCAGAGGTAGCAGCTGCCTTCTGCTCCCCGGGGCTGCCTCATTCCATAGATGGGTCGGGTGACGCCTGTGTACACAGAGTTGGTGACATTTGTATGATGTCTGGATGAAGCGTGCTTGCAGGAATGTTGGCGAATACTAATTATTATTATAATCATACTGTGGATAGGTCTGTTGGCCTTTAGCAGATAGCAGCTTATATAAACACTCTGCTTTGATGTAAGAGGCTCCCAAGCATCAGTGGTTAACATAATTTTGGTTGGTTTCTACAATCGGCTGTGGTCATTATGGTGCCTCGCCTAACAAAACCCCAAGGAGTAGTTTACATATTTCTAGGGGGGTTGGTCACTGAGTCATTTATCAAGAACTTAAGTCGCCCGTGGGACAGATCTTGTTGCTATTACCAACATTCTGGTCCATCTCTCCTTCCACCTTCACTGATGGTCTCAGGGTTGAAAAGAAAATAGTTTCCCTCAAATATGGATTCATAGTATTTGAATTTGAAAAGTCCATGAAATATTTTCACTGAATAGAGAAAGTCTTTAGTTGGCCTAGGAGCAAAAATGGAAAGGAGCAGAAGAAACGCCATTTGGGAAAGTCTCAAATTAACTTGATTATTTTAATTATTGACCCCCGCTCTGGCAAGACACTGGAGATACAAAGATGCAAAGCATCAAGGAGACTCAGGGTGGGAGGGATGGACAGACTCACCAGTGCCCTAAAGAGCCCCATGTGCAGCAATACACGTCCTAAGAACAGGAGAAGCACAAAAGAGAAAAGGACTTTTCTATCTGGAGGGAAGCAAGCCAGTCGGAGAAAGTCGAAAGAGGGGATATGAGCTTAGTCTTGAAAAATGGTTGCAGTGGATCCTCTGAGCTCATGAACCGCCCCCATTCTAGGCAGGAGCAGCCTAGGGAACAAGCGTGCAGAGGTAAGAAACAGACCAGCCTGCCAGGTGATCAAAGAGAAAACAGAGTCAGAATTCTCGGAAATGCCTAAATCCTGCGGTTACACGCTAAGCAGGACCACCGATCTCCTGCCCCGATCCCACC